>NW_006261965.1:1763-4941 GCF_000493195.1 Citrus x clementina
TAGCCCACCCGTTTTTTTGGCCTTTTTCCGCTGGGGGGTTTTGGTGCCCCGGCCTTCAGCCGCCTATTTTTGGGCGCGGCTGTGCCCGTGGCCTATTTTTGGCACACGGAGGCCCCTCGCAATGTCTCGCGCCATTCCGAGTCCGGCGGACGAACTTGGCCAGCCCCAGCCCCCAAGGCTATAACCCACCCGTTTTTTTGGCCTTTTTCCGCTGGACGAACTTGGCGCCCCGGCCTTCGGTCGCTTATTTTTGGGCGCGGCTGTGCCCACGGCCTATTTTTGGCACACCGAGGCTCCTCGCAAAGTCTCGCGCCATTCCGAGTCCGGCGGACGAACTTGGCCAGCCACACCCCCCAAGGCTATAGCCCACCCGTTTTTGTGGCCTTTTTCCGCTGGACGAACTTGGCGCCCCGGCCTTCGGTCGCTTATTTTTGGACGCGGCTGTTCCCGCAGCCTATTTTTGGCACACGGAGGTCCCTCGCAAAGTCTCGCGCTATTTCGAGTCCAGCGGACGAACTTGGTCAGCCCCACCCCCCAAGGCTATAGCCCACCCGATTTTTTGGCCTTTTTCCGCTGGGGGGTTTTGGTGCCCCGGCCTTCGGTCGCTTATTTTTGGGCGCGGCTGTGCCCACGGCCGATTTTTGACACACGGAGGCCCCTCACAAAGTCTCGCGCCATTCCGAGTCCGGCGGACGAACTTGGCGAGCCCCACCCCCCAAGGCTATAGCCCACCCGTTTTTTTGGCCTTTTTCCGCTGGGGGGTTTTGACGGCCCGACCTTCGGTCGTTTATTTTTGTGTGCGGCTGTGCCAGCGGCCGTTTTTTGGCACAAGGAGGGCCCTCGCAATGTCTCGCGACATTCCGAGTCCGGCGGACGAACTTGGCCAGCCCCACCCCCCAAGGCTATAGCCCACCCGTTTTTTTGGCCTTTTTCCACAGGGGGGTTTTGGCGCCCCGGCCTTCGGTCGCTTATTTTTGGGCGCGGCTGTGCCCATGGCCTATTTTTGGCACACGGAGGCCCCTCGCAAAGTCTCGCGCCATTCCGAGTCCGGCGGACGAACTTGGCCAGCCCCACCCCCCAAGGCTATAGCCCACCCGTTTTTGTGGCCTTTTTCCGCTGGACGAAATTGGCGCCCCGGCCTTCGGTCGCTTATTTTTGGATACGGCTGTGCCCGCGGCCTATTTTTGGCACACGGAGGCCCCTCGCAAAGTCTCGTACCATTCCGAGTCCGGCGGACGAACTTGGCCAGCCCCACCCCCCAAGGCTATAGCCCATCCGTTTTTGTGGCCTTTTTCCGCTGGACGAACTTGGCGCCCCGGCCTTCGGTCCCTTATTTTTGGGTGCGGCTTTGTCCGCGGCGTATTTTTGGCACACGGAGCCCCCTCGCAAAGTCTCGCGCCATTCCGAGTCCGGCGGACGAACTTGGCCGGCCCCACCCCCAAAGGCTATAGTCCACCCGTTTTTGTGGCTTTTTTCTGCTGGGGGGTTTTGGCGCCCCGGCCTTCGGTCGCTTATTTTTGGGCGTGGCTGTGCCCGCGGCCTAATTTTGGCACACGGAGACCCCTTGCAATGTCTCGCGCCATTCCGAGTCCGGCGGACGAACTTGGCCAGCCTCACCCCCAAAGCCTATAGCCCACCCGTTTTTTTGGCCTTTTTTCGCTGGGGGGTTTTGGCGCCCCGGCCTTCGGTCGCTTATTTTTGGGTGCGGCTGTGCCCGCGGCCTATTTTTAGCACACGGAGGCCCCTCGCAAAGTCTCGCGCCATTCCGAGCCCGGCGGACGAACTTGGCGAGCCCCACCCCCCAAGGCTATAGCCCACCCGTTTTTTTTGCCTTTTTCCGCTGGGGGGTTTTCTAGCCCCGACTTCGGTCGCTTATTTTTTGGTGCGGCTGTGCCCGCGGCC
The DNA here is from genome assembly GCF_000493195.1 of Citrus x clementina. Taxonomy (NCBI): domain Eukaryota; kingdom Viridiplantae; phylum Streptophyta; class Magnoliopsida; order Sapindales; family Rutaceae; genus Citrus; species Citrus x clementina. The sequence continues at coordinate 3,666 of NW_006261965.1, forward strand.
TATTTTTGGCACACGGAGGCCCCTCGCAAACTCTCGCGCCATTCCGAGTCCGGAGGACGAACTTGGCCGGCCCCACCCCAAAGGCTATAGCCCACCCGTTTTTTTGGCCTTTTTCCGCTGGGGGTTTTGGCGCCCGGGCCTTCGGTCGCTTATTTTTGTGCGCGGCTGTGCCCGCGGCCTATTTTTGGCACACGGAGGCCCCTCGCAAAGTCTAGCGCCATTCCGAGTCCGGCGGTGAACTTGGCCAGCCCCACCCCCCAAGGCTATAGCCCACCCGATGTTTTGGCCTTTTTCCGCTGGGGGGTTTTGGCGCCCCGGCCTTCGGTCGCTTATTTTCGGGCGCGGCTGTGCCCACGGCCAATTTTTCGCACACAGAGGCCCCTCACAAAGGCTCGCGCCATTCCGAGTCCGGGGGACGAACTTGGCGAGCCCCACCCCCCAAGGCTATAGCCCACCCATTTTTTTGGCCTTTTTCCGCCGGGGGGTTTTGGCGCCCCGACCTTCGGTCGCTTATTTTTGGGCGCGGCTGTGCCCGCAGCCTATTTTTTGCACACGGAGGCCCCTCGCAAAGTCTCGCGCTATTCCGAGTCCGGCGGACGAACTTGGCCGACCCCACCCCCCAAGGCTAAAGCCCACCCGTTTTTTTGGCCTTTTTCCGCTGGACGAACTTGGCGCCCCGGCCTTGGGTCGCTTATTTTTGGGCGCAGCTGTACCCGCGGCCTATTTTTGGCACACGGAGGCCCCTCGCAAAGTCTCGTGCCATTCCGAGTCCGGATGACGAACTTGGCCAGCCCCACCACCAAAGGCTATAGCCCACCCGTTTTTTTGGCCTTTTTACGTTGGCGGGTTTTGGCGCCCCGGACTTCGGTCGCTTATTTTTGGGGGTGGCTGTGCCCGCGGCCTATTTTTGGCACACGGAGGCCCCCCGCAAAGTCTCGCACCACTCCGAGTCCGGCGGACGAACTTGGCCAGCCCCACCCCCCAAGGCTATAGCGCACTCGTTTTTGTGGCCTTTTTCCGCTGGACGAACTTGGCGCCCCGGATTTCGGGTAGTTATTTTTGGGCGCGGCCGTGCCCGCGGCCCATTTTTGGCACACGGAGGCCGCTCGCAAAGGCTCGCGCCATTCCGAGTCCGGCGGACGAAGTCGGCCTGCCCCACCCCCCAAGGCTATATAGCCCACTCGTTTTTGTGGCCTTTTTCCGCTGGACGAACTTGGCGCCCTGGATTTTGGGTAGTTATTTTTGGGTGCGGCCGTGCCCGCGGCCTATTTTTGGC
>NW_006261965.1:5295-6668 GCF_000493195.1 Citrus x clementina
TTTTTGGTACACGGAGGCCGTTCGCAAAGTCTCGCGCCATTCTGAGTCCGGCGGAAGAAGTCGGCCAGCCCCACCCCCCAAGGATATAGCCCACCCGTTTTCGTGGCCTTTTTCCGTTGGACGAACTTGGCGTCCCGGACTTCGGGCGGTTATTTTTGGGCGCGGCCGTGCCCGCGGCCTATTTTTGGCACACGGAGACCGCTCGCAAAGTCTCGTGCCATTCCGAGTCCGGCGGACGAAGTCGGCCAGCCCCACCCCCGAAGGCTATAGCCCACCCGTTTTTGTGGCCTTTTTCCGCTGGACGAACTTGGCGCCCCGGACTTTGGGCGGTTATTTTTGGGCGCGGCCGTGTCCGCGGTCTATTTTTTGCACACGGAGGCCGCTCGTAGAGTCTCGCGCCATTCCGAGTCCGGCGGACGAAGTCGGCCCGCCCCACCCCCCAAGGCTATAGCCCACCCGTTTTTGTGGACTTTTTCCGCTGGACGAACTTGGCGCCCCGGACTTCGGGCGGTTATTTTTGGGCGAGGCCTTGCCCGCGGCCTATATTTGGCACACGGAGGCCACTCGCAAAGTCTCGCGCCATTCCGAGTCCGGCGGACGAAGTCCGTCAGCCCCACCCCCAAAGGCTATAGCCCACCCGTTTTTGTGGCCTTTTTCCGCTGGACGAACTTGGCGCCCCGGACTTCGTGCGGTTATTTTTGGGCACGGCCGTGCCCGCGGCCTATTTTTGGTACACGGAGGCTGCTCGCAAAGTCTCGCGCCATTCCGAGTCCGGCGGACGAAGTCGGCCAGCCCCACCCCCCAAGGCTATAGCCCACCCGTTTTTGTGGCCTTTTTCCGCTGGACGAACTTGGCGCCCCGGACTTTGGGCGGTTATTTTTGGGCGCGGCCGTGTCCGCGGTCTATTTTTTGCACACGGAGGCCGCTCGTAGAGTCTCGCGCCATTCCGAGTCCGGCGGACGAAGTCGGCCCGCCCCACCCCCCAAGGCTATAGCCCACCCGTTTTTGTGGCCTTTTTCCGCTGGACGAACTTGGCGCCCCGGATTTCGGGTAGTTATTTTTGGGCGCGGCCGTGCCCGCGGCCCATTTTTGGCACACGGAGGCCGCTCGCAAAGGCTCGCGCCATTCCGAGTCCGGCGGACGAAGTCGGCCTGCCCCACCCCCCAAGGCTATATAGCCCACTCGTTTTTGTGGCCTTTTTCCGCTGGACGAACTTGGCGCCCTGGATTTTGGGTAGTTATTTTTGGGTGCGGCCGTGCCCGCGGCCTATTTTTGGCACACGGAGGCCGCTCGCAAAGTCTCGCGTCATTCCGAGTCCGGCGGACGAAGTCGGCCAGCCCCACCCCCGAAGGCTATAGCCCACCCGTTTTTGT
>NW_006261964.1:0-1557 GCF_000493195.1 Citrus x clementina
ACCAAACCCCAAACCCCAAACCCCAAACCCCAAACCCAAAACCCTAAACCCTCAAAACCCTAAACCCTCAAAACCCTAAACCCTAAACCCTAAACCCAAGACCCTAAAACCCAAGACCCTAAAACCCTTAAACCCTAAAACCCTTAAACCCTAAACCCTTAAACCCTAAACCCTAAACCCTAAACCCTAAACCCTAAACCCTAAACCCTAAACCCTAAACCGTACACCCTAAACACCCTAAACCCTAAACCCTAAACCCTAAACCCCAAAACCTAAAACCCGTTATTGCTACAGTAAAAAAACTCTCTCAACTTTGGTTACTGTTCATGCAACTTTGACCAGCGTTGACCCCGCGTTGACCAGACTTTGACCGGCCATTATGGCCTCACCGGAAGGTGGTGATGATGATCGGCCACCCTCCAACCCTCCCCCCTCATGCCGGCGACCAACATACTCACCGGCCGCACCTAGATCTACCACCTTTACCCCCACAAATCCACTCAAAAGCTCGGCCTTCCTCCTCCACCGTCCTCCCGGAAAATACCATCGTTTTGGCACTTTCTGGGCACACATCCGAGCTGCCGACGCCCTCCCTGCCTCCCCATGACACAAACCGACCACCCAAAACGAAAAAAAACAGTCAAAAACCAAACCCAGTTCACGGGTTCCTTTCCCCCCCACGGTGGATGCTGTGCCACCAACCTTGCCCACTTCGGGCGATGCTCAACAACTCCTAACCATCCCTGCAAACCAGCCATGCAATGAGTTCGCCATGCCCACCCTCGCTGCATCTGGATCGGGCAACATCAGCCCGCGACAGTCGCAACTCCACATCGCTTCTGCGCAACTTCCAGTCACTGTCCAAGGTCACTCTAGCCTTGAGGAACCTACCCATGACGATCTGAACCAGCCCTCCTATGCTCAGAACAGTGACTTTGCCGCGCCTCTGCTTGCTGCTCCTGGATCGAGCAACTCACACCCGCGGCCTGTGCAACTTCGATCTGCAGCGGAGCAAGTTCCAGCAACCATTACCGACCAACCTGGCCTTCAGGAACCAGTTCATGATGACTTGAATCAGCCACCCAACTGTTAGTTCCCGGAACCCACGTTGGCAGCAGCTGCAGAAACTTCCAGCCGCGCCGAGTTCATCTCCACCTTGACAGCATCCATCGCCGCGGCCGTTGACGCCTTGCTCCGGCCGAACTCATCACCTCCAACATCAATATCCCCCATCCAGCCAATCCTACCCATGTCAGACCACTCCCCAGCCGCAGCCAAAGAAACGAACCAGCCGGCCCTAAAATCCCAAACATCACAAAACCCTAATCTCCACCCGTTTCCACCCATCACAGCCCGAGCCCATAACCAAACCCAAACCCATGACCCGAGAAACCCAACCCATACCCGTGCCCATCTCAAAACCCAAACCCCAACCCTTGAGGCCACCCAAACCCGTACCCACCAAACCCATCCTACCACCCAAATCCAACAACCCTTAAACCAAATTTCAGCCCATACCCCTTAGCCAAATTACAATCAAACCCAGCCCTTTGCTAA
>NW_006261964.1:1720-410589 GCF_000493195.1 Citrus x clementina
GAACCAGCGGTTATCTTCACCACCGAGGAAATTGCAGCTATGGCCGAGCCGTTCAAACTGGCGCTCGTTGGTAAGTTTTCCTTTGGCCGCCCTTCCATGGATATTATTAGGAAATTTTTTGTTTCCCTCGGATTAAAAGGAAATTCCCAAATCTCTTTGCTTGATAATCGTCATATTTTAATTAAATTATCATTGGAAGAAGATTATTCTCGCATTTGGGTAAGACAGGCCTGGTATGTTAATGGCCGCGGGATGCGTATTTTTAAATGGAGCAAGGATTTTCGGTGTGAGACAGAATCCCCCATAGTCCCAGTTTGGGTATCATTACCCCGTCTACCAGTCCACTTTATCCACTGCAAAGCTGCTCTTCATTCTATTGCTGCGGCAATTGGCACACCTCTCCGAGTCGATCATGCCACAGCTACGGTCAATAGACCATCAGTCGCACGCATACTCATTGAGTATGACATTTCTCAGCCTTTGCTCCCTCGTATCTGGATTGGAGAGGGGGATAGTGGTTTTTGGCAGGATGTAGTTTTCGAGAAGGTTCCTGCTTATTGTTCTTCATGCCGGCACCTTGGGCACAGTTTTGATTCTTGTTTCATCGCCAACCCGGGGCTTCGCAAGGCCCCTCAGTCCACTGCCCCCACCCAGCGACCAGTGCCCGATAAGGGCAAGCAGGCCGAGGCTCCTCCTGAGGAACATCAGCGACCGGTTCCCTCTGATCGTAGGAGGGTGCACATTTTGGAGCCCAATGGGGGCTCAGATTTGGCTCAGGACGCTCCTGCGGATGTTATTCGACCGGTGATTCAGCCACAGCAGCCTAGTACGACCCGTTTTGTGGTTAGTTCCGATCTCCGCACTCAGGGCCCGAGTACCCCGCTTCCAGTAGATCCGCCTCCGGCCCCCCCGCTTGATGAGTCTCGGCCGGTGGACACTTCGCCGCCAGGAGCACCCTTGGATCCCCCTGTTTCACACCCTGATGATGTCACCACTTCCCCGGGTATTATACTAGTGCACACAGTGGATCACACTTAGGTTGGATTTAACTCACACTCCACAGATATCCCAGACCTTGATGATGGTGTTGGGCATAGACGTTTGGGTTTATCCCGCTCGACTGAGGAGGTCCCCTCTGATTCAGATAGAGAGTTGGGCGATGAGGGTCGGTTTCTCACTGATTCTGAGGAGATTCATCCACCGCCAGCCCCAGATGCAGTTATTGAGAGCTTTGATAGTGAGCGGGTTGCGAGCTCTTCTCGGGATTTCTCCCTCGTGCCGAGTCGCCGACTCCGTAGTCATCAGAGGCGGATGCGGCATCGTTCCCCCACTCCTGATGATTAGTTCCCTTATTTGGAACATTCGGGGGATTGGCAAAACCCCCGCCATCCGCAAATTGCGGAAATTGATTCGTATGCATCGCTTGTCTTTGATTTGTATTTTGGAGCCGTTTGTTTCGGAGGATCGTCTCGAGGCTGTCAGGGTGCAGCTTGGGATGGAGCATGGTCTTTCTTCTCAGTCTGGGAAGATTTGGATTTTTTGGTCGGCTCCTTTCTCGGTGGAGCTGCTTCACGACATGGGGCAAGTTATTCATTGCCGGGTTAGTCACTCTCTCTTTCCCGATCCTGTATTAGTTTCTTATGTTTATGCTAGTTGTTTTATGGATGTGCGAGAGGATTTATGGGCTGCTCTTGAGTCTTTTGCCGATAGCCACGATCTCCCGTGGATTGTCGGAGGTGATTTCAATGTTGTTCAGGCTGTATCAGAGATTTCTGGCGGTCATCCACAGCCTCAGGGGGCCATTGATGCTTTTAATTTAGCACTGCTTGATTGTGGTTTAGAGGATGCGGGCTTTGTTGGCAGCCCGTTTACTTGGACTAATGGGCACACCTGGCGGCGGCTTGATAGAGTTGTTTGCAATGCCCGTTGGTCAGCTTTTTTCTCCGTTTTTCGGGTTTCGCATCTGAATCGCACTGCCTCCGATCATTCTCCCCTTCTCCTGTCTTGGGATCGAGATTCGATTAGAGGCCCTTCTCGGTTTAAATTCCTCCATGTTTGGCTCAAGCACCCGGGTCTCATTGATATTGTGCGGCACTCCTGGAATGCTCCAGTGGTCGGTGCTGGGATGAGGGCCTTTCAGCAGAAGCTTGTCCGGTTAAAGCTTTGCTTGAAAGCTTGGAATAAAGATGTATTTGGCAACGTCTTCTCTCAGGTTCAGTAGGCGGAGGAAGAGGTGGCTCAGAAGGAGAGATTGTATGATATTTCTGGTTCTGCTGATGACCGAGCTTCCTTTTCTGAGGCTAGGGCTCGATTACACCAGGCTTTGCTCCGTGAGGAGATCTTTATGCGCCAGCAGTCTAGTGTCAGATGGGTCCGCGAGGGCGACTCCAACACCCGCTTTTTCCACGCCATGATCCGAAAAAAGCGTCAGTTATTCCATATCCACAGGATTCGTGATGATTCTTCTTCTGAGTGGATTACTGACCCTTCTGCTGTTGCCGCTTCTGCTGTTGATTTTTTTCGGGATTTATTGTCTGGGGACGACGGGCAGTTCCAGCAGACTGATTTCGACACCATTCCCACTCTTGTGACCGCGGAGGATGATGCCGTTTTATGCAGGGAGCCGGATATTGATGATGTTAGACGGGCAGTCTTTTCCATTGATCCTGAGAGCGCTCCGGGTCCTGATGGCTTCTGCAGCAGGTTTTATCAGGTTTGCTGGGACATTGTAGCGCGGGACTTATTAGATGCTGTTCTCGACTATTTCCGAGGTTCGGCCATGCCCAGGGGCTTTCAGAGCACTTTATTGATTCTTTTGCCCAAGAAGGAATCCCCTTCCTCTTGGATTGACTTCCGGCCGATCAGTCTCTGTAACGTGAGCAACAAGGTTATCACCAAGTTGCTCGTTCAGAGACTGTCACCCATTCTGCCTCGGATTATCTCCCCTTCTCAGAGTGGTTTTGTTCCCGGACGAGTGATTCATGATAACGTGCTTCTAGTTCAGGAACTCGCTCACGATCTCAACCGTCGTACCCGCGGGCACAATGTGGTGTTGAAACTCGATATGGAAAAGGCTTATGATCGTATGTCTTGGCCATTCATTCTCCAGATGCTTCGTTGCTTTGGGTTCTCGGAGCGTTGGATTTCCCTGATTCGGAGAGCAGTCTACGGCCCTTAGTTTTCGGTGCTAGTGAGTGGAGCCATTCACGGGTATTTTCAGTCCGAGAGGGGACTTCGGCAGGGCGATCCCATTTCTCCTTGCCTCTTTATTATTGCAGCTGAGTTTCTATCTCGCGGTTTAGCCCACTTGTATTCTCGGTACCCTTCGATTAGGTACCGTTCTGCTGCTCCTACGGATATCTCCCATTTGAGCTTTGCGGATGACATTGTTATTTTTGCAAATGGGAGCCGCTGTAGTTTACAGCGGGTTATGGATTTCCTTCTTCGCTATCAGGCGGTTTCGGGGCAGTTGATTAGTCAGACCAAGAGCAGCTTCTACATTGGGCATCCGGCTTCAGCTTCTTGTCGAACTATTGTGCATTCAGTTACTGGTTTTCAGTGGCGACAGCTCCCTTTCATTTATCTTGGGTGTCCGATCTTCACCGGGTGCCTCAAGATTTCTTATTTTGATGATATGGTCCGGAAGGTCAGGGAGAGGATCTCCGGCTGGGCCAACCGATTACTTTCCTTTGGTGGGAAGCTGATTCTCATTCGTCATGTGCTATCTGCTTTACCTTTGCATTTATTTCATGTTCTCCGTCCTCCCTCGACGGTGATCCAGAGCTTAGAGAGGTTATTCACCCGCTTTTTATGGGGTGATTCCGAGGGGCGTCGGCGGATCCACTGGTGTAGATGGCCAGCAGTTTGTTTTCCCGTTGATGAGGGCGGTCTCGGCATTCGGTCCTTCGATGATATGGCCGAGGCTTTTGAGATGAAACTCTGGTGGCGGTTCCGTCAGCAGAGTTCTCTTTGGGCTTCCTTCATGAAGTCCAAGTACTGTCGATCCGTGCATCCGGGTGTTATTCAGTTTCGATATCCTGCCTCCCCCCTTTGGAGACGCCTTTGTGAGATTCGTGATACGGCTGGACCCCATGAGCGTTGGCTTGTTGGGCAGGGAGAGTGCAGTTTCTGGTATGATTGTTGGTTGGGCTCTTGCCCCTTATATTTGTTTAACCCCGCCGCGGCATCCTCGAGGCCGGTTTCCTTTTATTGGCAGGGTACAGTTTGGGACAGAGGTAAGTTGGAGGACATCCTACCTTCATCTATTGTGGAGCAGATTTTATTGGTGCCTATTTCTTGTGCTGAGCCAGACTTGCTTTGTTGGGATCTTAGCCCCGATGGCGCCTTTCACTTACGGACCGCTTGGGAGCTTGTGCGGTGCACTAGACCGAGAGAAGAGGTTTATTCCATTATCTGGCAGAGACACATCCCATCGAGAGTATCTTTCTTTCTCTGGCGACTCCTTCACAGTTATCTCGCCACCGATGATGCCTTGTGCTCGAGGGGATTTCACATGGTTTCTAGGTGCTTGTGCGATCAGGCAGCAGAGACACTTCGACACCTCTTTTTGGATTGCCCGAGGACCCGCCATATTTGGGGCCACTACCAGCGGTTTTTGGGGCTGCGACAGCTTGATTTTCTATCTCCCCGTGCTTTGCTTCTGACCTGGAGACTTCGTGCCCCTTCCCGGGATCATTTGTTGGTCCTCCTGCCTTGCTTCATTCTGTGGCAGGTCTGGAAGGCCCGAAATGCCTACCGGTTTCACTCACAGTCCTTTTCTATTGATGCTATCATCTTTCAGGTTGGGTCTGACCTTCGACTTGCTGGATCTGCTTTTGGTTTCAAGCCTCCCCAACTGCGGGGAGCCTTGGATTCTCGGTTTTTAGAGGGACTCAGAGTTCTGGTACCGCCTGTGAGACCGGTTCGAGTTGTTGCCTGGATGAGACCACCACCTGGAGTGGTCAAGCTGACAGTGGATGGTTGCTCGAGGGGCAACCCTGGGATGGCTGCTTCCGGGGGCATCTTACGGGATTATCGGGGTGTTGCCCTAGCCGCATTTGGTTCCTTCTTGGGCCACCAGCCCATCTTATACGCTGAGCTCATGGCGGTTTGCGAGGGTTTGGAGTTAGCAGCACGGCTTGGCCACTCGGTCCTTGAGGTAGAGTGGACTCGGCTACGGTGGTTTCATGGGTTCACTCCCAGGGTCCAGTCCGATGGGATTATTCTTACCTTCTCCGTTGGGCGTGTCGCCTGATATCTTCCGCCTCCATTCAGGTGAGACATGTTATTCGCGAGGCTACTTCCGCAGCGGATTTCTTAGCCAACTGGGCTTGCTCTCATCGATCTAGCCGACATTTTTCTTCCCCTCAGGAGCTGCCTAGGGGCTTATTGGGTATCCTCCACACAGACGCCCAGTCGATTCCGTACGTGCGACGATAGCCATATTTTTCATTTTTTCCTTATGTATTTCATTATCTTCGGAGGTATTGGCTTATGTCCCCCTCCTTGTATCTTTCGCATTTTCGGATTTATTTGACAGGTAGGGGTCCCGCCTAACCCCCCACCTTTCTTGGTGGTTTTAAAAAAAAAAACCCTAAACCCTAAACCCTAAACCCTAAACCCTAAAACCCTAAAACCCTAAAACCCTAAACCCTAAACCCTAAACCCTAAACCCCTAAACCCTAAACCCCTAAACCCTAAACCCCTAAACCATAAACCCTAAACCCTAAACCCTAAACCCTAAAAACCCTAAACCCTAAACCCTAAACCCAAAACCCTAAACCCTAAACCATAAACCCTAAACCCTAAACCCTAAAACCTAAACCCTAAACCCTAAACCCTAAACCCTAAAAACCCTAAACCCTAAAAACCCTAAACCCTAAACCCTAAACCCTAAACCCTAAAAACCCCAAACCCTAAAAACCCCAAACCCTAATCCCTAAACCCTAAACCCTAACCCCTAACCCCTAAACCCTAAATCCTAAACCTTAACCCCTAAAACCCCAAACCCTAAACCCATAAACCCTAAACCCCTAAACCCTAAAATCCTAAAACCCTAAACCCTAAAAATGCTAAACCGTAAACCCTAAGCCCTCCCCTTGGGCCCAAAGGCCAAAGGCTATAGCACACAAGTTTTGGCCTTTTCTCCTGGGCCTCCCTGGGGCTACCTTGGAACTTTGACCCGACCCTCTGCACGCTCCTTCACAAAGGTGACTTGAGGCCATCAGAGAAAATAGGAGTTGTTTTGGTTCCCCGGAGAGGTTTGGCAGAATGTTTTCTAAAATTCCAAGAAAAACCTATTTTTTCTCCATAATTTTGGAAGAAATTCCAAAAAAATATCAGAGCGTCCCCGCAACGGTGGGACATGGCTTGGAAGTGCTCCCTTCGACCCAAAGGATATCGTATGGGAAAAAAATAGGGTTATTTTTTTTAGAGAAACCCAACCCAACCCCTTGGGTCCAAAGGCCAAAGGCTATAGCATACTAGTTTTGGCCTTTTCTCAAAAGGGCCGCCCTGGGGCTGGCTTGGAACTTTGACCAAATCTTCTGCACGCGCCTACCACCTGCCGCCAGAAAAAACCGGAGGCCTTTTAGAGCCATGAAGTGGTTTTGGAATAAGTTTTTCCAAATCTCAGTAAAAAATCAATTTTTTCTGCATAATTTTAGAATAAATTCTAAAAAAAAATATCAGAGCCTCCATGCAGCGATGAGACACTTCTTCAGAGCACTTCCGCCGACCCAAAGGATGTCCTAGGGGAAAATAAACAAGGTTGTTGTTTTGGATAGAAACCCAACCCCCCCTAGGGCCCAAAATACTAAAAGGCTCTAGCACATCAATTTTGGCCTTTCCTCATTAGCCTCCCTGGGGCTGCCTTAGAACTTTGACCCGGCCTTCTGCACGTATCTTTCCACAGGCGACGCGAAGCCAATAGAAAAAATATGAGTCCTTTGGGAGCCAAGGAGAGGTTTTGGCGGAGTTTTATCTAAAATTCCAAGAAACCCCTATTTTTTGCATAATTTTGGAATAAATTTCAAAAAACTATAAGTGTCACCCCGTAGTGGTAGGACACTGATTGGGAGCACTCACACTAGCCTAAAAAATGTCCAATGTGAAAAAAAAAAGTTACTTTTGGACAGAAACCCAACCCCTCCCCTCGAGCCCTAAGGCCAAAGGTTATAGCACACCGGTTTTGGCCTTTCCTCATGGGCCTCCCTAGGGCTGCATTAGAACTTTGACCAGGCCTTCGACACACGCCCTACCACGGGGCGACATGAGGCCACAAAAAAATCGAGAGTCCTTTTAGAGCCCCTGAGTGGTTTTAGAATAATGTTTTCAAAAATTTAATGAAAAACCAATTTTTTTTACATGATTATGGCATAAATTCTAAAAAAACTATCAGAGTCTCCCCGCGGCGGTGGGGCACTACTTGGGAGCACTCCCACAGGCCCAAGGGATGTCCCAAGAAAAAACAAAAGGTTACTTTTAGAGAGAAACTCAACCCGTCCCCTTAAGCCCCAAGGCCAAATGCTATAGCACACCAATTTTGGCCTTTCCCCCTAGGCCTTCTAGGGGTTGCCTTGGAACTATGACCCGACCTTCTGCACGCGTCTTTCTATGGGTGACGCAAGGCCGCCAGAAAAAATGGGAGTACTTTTGGAGCCTTAGAGTAGTTTTGGCATAATGTTTTCAAAAATTACAAGAAAAATCGTTTTTTGTTTTTTGCATAATTTTGGAATAAATTCCAAAAAAAAATTATTAGAGCCTCCCCACGGTGGTGGGGCACTGATTTGGAGCACTCCCGCTGGCCCAAGGGATGTCCCAAGGAAGAAAAATAGGTTACTTTATAATTATGCTTGATGTAAAGCTTGTCATCATCGAGGGGGAGAATGTCAACATGTATGTGTTTATAATGATGATTCTCATGATAACAAAAAAGATTAAGAATTATTAAGTTTTTAAAAGATCAAATTACTTTTTATACTTTTTAAATAAATCATTATTCTAATAATACAGAGGTTTTATACTTACAGGAAAATTGGTATTTTTTTTAAGTTTATGGTCTAATTTGAAACTTTCAAAATGGACTTATTTCTAAAGTTTTATGAAGATTTGGGCTATAGTATAATTATAGACAGTTAAGGCAAAACTATAATTTTGGAAAATAATTTCACTATAGCAGTCACTGTACCGAACGGCTAACCCTTTGTTAGATAACGGCTAACCGACATCGAACAGCGTCGAAGAGTAGCTTCTGGACATTAACGGTGATCCGACATCTGGAAAACGATGATCTGACAATTTGAAATTATAGCACAACAGTCACTTGCTCAAGTTAAAATGGCGATCCGATAAAATGATAACGACGATCCGATTTCATGCAGAAAGCCAATAACGGCTAGTTTTCAATTCCAACTATAAAATTCAAATAAAAATATATGCAAGAGTTATCATTAAGCTTGCTACTGAGTATACAAACATTATTGAGCTTTAAAGTTGTTTTTATTTTTTTATTCACACATTGAGCTTTCATTTGTAATAAAACACATTGTGTAAGAGAAAATTTATTTGTAATCTTTATCTTTGAGACGTTGTAAGTGTTGAGATACACTTGCATTAAGAGATTAGGGATAATCTCTTGTTGTAAAGGTTTATTGACATCTTGTAAGTCAATTGTAAGAGTTTTTTAAGCCTTGGAGGCTTGCTTAGTAAAATCCTCAAGCTCGGTGAGCTTGGAAGCATGGACGTAGACACGGTTGGCCGAACTACGTAAAAATTACGTATTTGCTCTCTCTTAACCGATCTCTTTATTTTTCATTGCACATTAATTTTTTTTATTTTCATTTTGGTGCTTAGCTTAAATTGCATCAAGTTTTAGTTGTTTAATTTTTTAGAATCTCAATTCACCCCATTCTTGAGTTGCCTAGTTAGTACTTCATATAGCACATTGGTTTTGTCATTTCTAAATGGGCCTCCCCGAGGCTGCCTTCAAACTCTAACCTAACCTTCTGTACATGCTTTCCCACGGGCGACGCGTGACTGCTAGAAAAAATGGGAGTCCTTTTGGAGCACCGAAGTGGTTTTGGCGGAATTTTTTCAAAAATTCTAAGAAAACCCAATTTTTCTGCATAATTTGGGAATAAATTCCAAAAAAATATCATAGCCTCCCCGCGGTGGTGGGGCACTTCTTGGGAGCACTCCCGTCGGCCCAAGGTAGCTCCCATGGGAAAAAAACAAGGTTACTTTTTTTAGAAAAAAAAAAACCCAACCCCTCCCCTTGGGCCCCAGGGCCAAAGACCATAGCACGCAAGGCCGCCTGAAAAAACATGAGTCCTTTTGGAGCATCGGAATGGTTTTTGCATAATTTTTTCTAAAATTCCAAGAAAAATTGATTTTTTTCTGCATAATTTTAGAATAAATTCAAAAAAACTATCAGAGCCTCCCTGCGTCAATGGGGCACTACTTGGGAACGCTCCTGCCGGCACAAGAGATGTCCAAGGGGAAAAAGAAATGGTTACTTTTAGAGAGAAACTCAACCCCTCCTCTAGGGCCCCAAGGTCAAATGGTATAGCACACTGGTTTTGACATTTCCTCATGGACCTCTCTGGGGCTGCCTTGGAACTCTGTCCCAACCTTCTGCACGCGCCTTCCCATGGACGATGCGAGAACTGGAGTGATTTTGGTGGAATTATTTTAAATTCCAAGAAAAACTAATTCTTTTGGCATAATTTTGGAATAAATTCCAAAACAAAACTATCAAAGCCTCCCTACAGTAGTGAGGCATTGCTTGGGAGCACTCCCATCAGCCCAAGGGATGTCCCAGGAGAAAAAAAACCAGGGTTAATTTTGCAGAGAAACCAAATCCCTCCCCTCGAGCCTCAAGGCCAAAGGATATAGCAGACTGATTTTGGCCTTTCCTCATGGACCTCCCTAGGGCTACCTTAGAACTCTGACCCAACCTTTGGTACACACCTTGCCACAGGTGACGCAACACCGCCAGAAAAAACGGGAGACCTTTTGGTGCCCCAGAGTGGTTTTGGCGAATTTTTTCTAAAATTCCAAGAAAAATCAATTTTTTCTGTATAATTTTGGAGTAAATTCCAAAAAGAACTTTCAAATCCTCCCCACGGCAGTGGGGCATAGCTTGGGAGCACGCCCACTGACCCAAGGGATGTCCTAGAGGAATAAGACAAGGTTACCTTTTGAGATAACCGAACCCCTCCCCTTGAGCCCCAAGACTAAAGGCTATAACACATTGGTTTTGTCATTTCCTCATAGGCCTCCTTGGAGCTGCCTTCGAACTCTGACCTGACCTTCTGCATGCGCCTTCCCAAGGGCCAAACAAGGCCGTCGGAAAAAACAGTAGTCCTTTTGGAGTATCGGAGTGGTTGTAGCGGAATTTTTCTAAAATTCCAAGGAAAATCCTTTTTTTCTGCATGATTTTAGAATAAATTACAAAAACATATCAAAGCCTCCCGCGACTGTGGACCAATTCATGGGAGCACCCCCTCCGACCCAAGGTATGTCATAAGGGAAAAAATGGTTAATTTTTTGGAGAGAAACACATCCCCTCCTCTTGGAAGCCAAGGTCAAAGGCTATGGCTATGTTTGAACACTGACCCGACCTTCTGCGTGCGCCTTTCTACGAGAGTGTTTTTGGAGCACCAAAGTGGATTTAGCGAAAATTTTCTAAAATTCAAAGAAAATCCAATTTTTCTGAATAATTTTGGATTAAATTCAAAAAAAACTATTAAATCCTCCCCATGGCGACTTGGCACTGCTTGGGAGCACTCTCGCGTGACCCAAGGGATGTCCCAACCGAAAGAAACAGGGTTACTTTTAGAGAGAAACCCAACCCCTCCCCTCAAGCCCCAAGGCCAAAGGGTACAGTACACCGGTTTTGGCCTTTCCTCATGGGCCTCACTGGGGCTGCTTTGGAATTTTGACCCGACCTTCTTTACGCGCCTTCTCACGGTCATGGGTGACATGAGGCCGTCATAAAAAATGGTGTCTTTTAGAGCTCCAAAATGGTTTTGGCGGAATTTTTTCTACATAATTTTGGAATAAATTTTAAAAAAATTGTCAGAGCATTACCACAGTGGTGGGGGACTGCTTCGGAGTGCTCTCGTCAGCCTAAGGGATGTCGCAAGGGAAAAACAACTGGGTTACTTTTGGAGAGAGACCCAACCCAACCCTTCTCCTCGAGCCCCAAGGTCAAAGGCTACAGCACACTGATTTTTGCATTTCCTCATGGGCCTCCCTGGGGTTGCCCTAAAACTCTAACCCGACCATATGCACATGCCTTACCATGGATAATGCGAGAGCACTAGAAAAAACGGGAGTCATTTTGGAGCCCTTGAGTGGTTTTGGTAAAAATTTTTCTAAAATTCCAAGAAAAACTGATTTTTTCTACATACTTTTAGAATAAATTCCAAAAAAAAAACTGTCAGAGCCACCCCGCAGTGGTGGGGCACTAGTTGGGAGCCTCCCCGCAGCGGTGGGGCATTAGTTGGGAACCCTCCCGCTGGCCCAAGGGATATCCCAAGGAAAAAAACATGATTACTTTTGGAGAGAAACCCAAACCCAAAACTACTCTGGGGCCTAAAATGAACACATTTTCTTTTGGTGGCATCATGTCACGTGTGGGATGGTTCGTGCAAAAAATTTAGAAAAAATTCCAAGGCAACCCCTTGGAAGCATATGGAAAAGATCAAAACCAGTGTGCTATAACCTTTGGCTTTGGGGATAGAAGTTGGGTTTTTCCCAAAAAGCAACACGGGTTGTCTCCCCTAGGACATTCCTTGGGTCGACATGAGTGATCCAAAGCAATGCCCTACCACTGTCATGAGGCTCTCGTAGTTGTTTTGAAATGTATTCCAAAAGTAGCCCCAAAAATTCAATATTTCTTTTACTTTAAAAAAAAAACCCACCAAAACTACTAAGGAGTTTGAAACAGACTCCCCTTGTTTTCAAACGCACCCTATCACCAAAGGAAAGGTGCCTGTAAAAAATTGGCTTAATTCCAAGGCAGCCCTAGGGAGGCCCAAAAAAAAGGCCAAAAACAGTGTGTTATAGCCTTCGGCTTTGTGCCGGAGGAGAGAAGTTAGGTTTTTCTCCTAAAGCAACCTAGATTTTCTCCCTTGAAACATTCTTTGGGTTGTCAAAAGTGCTCTCTAGCAGTGCCTCACTGCCGTCAAGAGGCTCACATAGTTTTTGGGGAATTTACTCCGAAAATAAACTAAAAAAATTAGTTTTTCATTGAATTTTAGAAAACATTCCGCTAAAACTATTCTGGGGCTCCAAACGAACTCCCTTTTTTTTCCGATGGCAACATGTCTCTCATTGGAAGGTCCGTACAAAAAATCAAGCCAAATTGCATGGTAGCCCCAGGGAGGCAGATGAAAAATGCCAAAATCGGTGTGCTATAGCATTTGGCTTTGGGATTCGAGGAGAGAAGTTTTGTTTTTCTCAAAAAGAAAGTCGATTCTTCTCCCCTGGGACATTCCTTAGGTCGACAAAGTGCTCTGAAGCGATGACCTACCACTGTCAAGAGGGCCTCATAGTTTTTTGGTAATTTATTCCAAAAATAGGCCAAAAAATCGATTAGTTGACATAGTTTTTTATGAATGTATTCCAAAAATATATCAAAAATTTAGTTTTTCACTGAATTTTGGAAAACAAAATCCACCCAAATTACTCTGGGGCATCATGTCTCATGTGGAAAGGTCCGTCCAAAAAACCATGTCAAAATTCCAAGGTAACTATAGGGAGGCTCATGAAAAAGGCTAAATTAAATCTGGTGTGCTATAACCTTTGACTTTGAGGCCCGAGGAGAGAAGTTGTGTTTTTTTCTAAAACAAATCGTTTTTTTTCTTTTGGGATATTGCTTGGATTGATGAGAGTGCTCCAAGTGGTGCCCCATTGCCTCGGGAGGCTCTTATAATTATTTGGTAATTTATTTCAAAAAAAGCCCAAAAAAGTAATTTTTTCTATCAAAACTATTGCGGGGCTACAACGGATTCTTATTTTTTCTAATGGCATCATGTCGCTTGTGAAAAGTTGTGTACAAAAAATCGAGTGAAAATTGCAAGGTAGCCCCAGTGAGGCTCGTGAAGAAGGCCGATGTGTTATAACTTTTGGCCATGGGGACCAAGGAGAGAAGTTGAGTTTTTCTCCCAAAGTAACTCGATTTTTCTTCCCTAAGATATTCCTTCAGTTGATGGGAGTGCCCCAAGTGGTGCCCCACAAATGTCAAGAGGCTTTTATAGTTTTTTTGGAATTTACTCCAAAAATAAGTCAAAAACCTAGTTTTTCTTTGAATTTTGGAAAAATATTTTGCCAAAACTACTTCGAGGATCCAAATGAACACTCGTTTTCTCTAGCGGCATCGTGTCGATTGTGGAAAGATGTATACAAAAAACAAGTTCAAAATTCTAAGGCAGCCTCAAGGAGGCACATGAGAAAGGCCAAAATCGATGTCCTCTAACCTTTGGATTTAGGGCCTGTGGAGAGAAGTTGGGTTTTTCTCCAAAGCAACCCAAGTTATCTCCCCTGGGATATTCCCTAGGTTGGTGATAAGCAGTTCCTCACTATCATTGGGAGGCTCTCATAAGTTTTTAGAGAATTTATTCCAAAAATATGTCAGAAAACTAGTTTTTCTTTGAATTTTGGAGAAAATTCTGCCAAAACTACTCCGGGGCTACAAACAGACTCTAGTTTTTTCTAGTGGCATTGTTTTAGCCATAGGAATTTGCATGTAAAAAATTAGGTCAAAATTTCAAGGCAGCCCCAAAGAGGCCCATGAAAAAGGCCAAAACTGGTCTCCTATAGCTTTGGATTTGGGGTCCGAGAAGAGAAGTTGGGTTTTTCTCCTAAAGCAACCCAGTTTTTCTCTCTTGGGACATTCTTTGGGTTGGCCGAAGTTCTCTCAAGTGGTGCCCCATCGACGTCAGGAGACTCTTATAGGTTTTTGAGAATTTATTCTAAAAATAGGTCGAAAAAATCGATTTTTCTTTGAATTTTGAAAAAAATCAGCCAAAATTACTCTATGGCTCCAAAGGGCTCCCATTTTTTCTGATGGCATCGTGTCACTCGTGGGAAGATGCTTCAAAAAATTAGGTCAAAATTACAAGGCAACCTCAGGAAAGCCCATGAAATAGACCAAAACTGGTGTGCTAGAGCCATTGGCTTTAGGGCCCAGGGGGAGAAGTTGGTTTTTTCTCCAAAAGTAATCTGATTTTTCTCCCCTGGGACATTCCTTGGGTCAACGGAATTGTTCCCAAATGGTGTCCCACAACCGTCGGAGGCTCTCACAATTTTTTAGGAATTTATTTTAAAAAATTGACTCAACAAATTGGTTTTCTTTGAATTTTAGGGGAAAAAAAACCCCACCAATACTATTCAAGGGCTCCAAACGGACTACTATTTTTTTGTGGCATTGTGCTACCAACAAAAAAGTGCATGTGAAAAATCGGGTCAAAATTCTAAGGGAGGCCCCTGAAAAAGGCCAAAACATGTATGCCATAACATTTTTCTTTAGGGCCCAAGGAAAGAAGCTGGGTTTTTCTCCAAAAGCAACCTAGGTTGTCACTGTTGAGTGTTAGAAAATGCATATTTATAAAGGAGAAAACCGTCATTTTACATTTCAAGTCTTACTAACAACCCTTACTTTTATGTATTTAACCTTCTTGTGATTTAATTACATATGTTTTATTTTAATTAAGTATTTTATGTATTTTAGGGGCATTATAGTCATTTCACAATAAAGGAGAGATCAGACGGCAAAACGGACATCACTTTTGAACTCAGGACGGTCGAAAACCTCAGAAGGAGCATAAAAGGAAAAATGGCACTATTCATATGTACGGTACTAACTACGTTACTGTTCACAACACTGTTCACATAGACGAATCGATGACGTGGCATTGACCGATGATGTGGCATTGACTGATGAGGTGTCACGATCCTGTTGGGCTAAAATTCTTATGTACTGTTGATGGTGACGTGGCAGCATATCAGTGGATGAAAAATCTCGCGTACGGTATATGCATCACACAGGATTATTTTCAACCAAACCGCGTTACTGTTCATCCGAGTCAAACCGCGTTACTGTTCATCCGCGTAGTCAAACCGTGGACTGTTGACTGATGACGTGGCGCAATCCTGAGCGTCCAAACTGTTTTTAATCCGATGGCCATGATTTACTCCATGTATCTATAAAAAGGAGGCCTCCCCCCCTCCCCCCCAATTTGATATCTCTGAATCCATTTTTGGGATCCATTTTCTGTAATTCCTTCTCCATCTTGTATTTTCTTCGTATTTTAATAAATTCCCATTTTGCCCCTAGTTCAATTATGAGTGGCTAATTTTCTTTCAAGCTTGGGTTGAAGGTGAAGTCTCAACATGTGTCATGGGCTTAATTTGGTAAATTTATTTTCTCTTCCCCTCTAGTTTTTGTGGATGTTTTGACTTCTCGTCGACAAATAATACTAATCTTGTCTAGTACCGCCTTGGTTTCACCGGCCCTCTAGTACAAGGTTATTATTATTTGGCACGATAAGCCCTTAGCACCATATTGATTAGAGCGTGGTTCATGAGGTGTGGATTCCCCCCTCATGATTTAATTGGCATTAATACGGATTATTTAGCCCATGATGCATGTTGATACGGATCCAGATACCCAAGTACGTCAATTTAATAGATTTTCTCTTCAATTTATTCTCTCCAATGCAATTCCAATTTTAGAATTTATTCTCGCCATTTTAATTTAAGTATTAGCATATTCCAAATCATTTCCACCATAAATCTAACTACCCATTTACAAAATTAATTCTATATATAATTAAAATCCACCTCTTCGTGGGATCGACACTCGTCACCATTAGTCTATACTACAATAGATTCGTGTGCTTGCGAGTACATTAAAATTTGCACAACAGTCACCCCTAGGACATTCTTTGGGTTGGCAATAAGCAGTGTTCACCACCGTTAAGAGACTCTCATATTTTTTAGGAATTTTTTCAAAAAATAAGTTGAAAAAATTGGTTTTTCTTTGAATTTTGGAAAAAAAAAATTCCGCCAAAACTACTTAAGGACTCCAAACGAACTCCCGCTTTTTTTGGTGGCATCGTGTCGCCCCTGGGAAGGTGATACAAAAAATTGGGTCAAAATTCAAAAGCAACCCCAGGAAGGCCCCTGAAAAATGATGTGCTACAACCTTTGATTTTTGGGGCCCGGGGAGATAAGTTGGGCTTTTCTTTAAAAGCAACTCAATTTTTCTCAGTCGGCAGAAGTGATCCCAAGCAGTACCGACCGCCATCAAGAGTTCTTATAGTTTTTTGGGAAAATATTCCAAAATTGGCCCAAAAAACTAGTTTTTCTTTTAATTTTGGAAACAATTCTGTCAAAACTACTCCGAGACTCTAAATGCACTTTTGTTTTTTTCTAATGGCATCGTGTCACCTGTGGGAAGGTGCATGCAAAAGTCTGGATCAAAATTTCAAGGCAGCCCCAAGAAGGCCCATGAAAAACGCCAAAATCGGTGTGCTATAGCCTTTAACTTTAGGGCTTGAGTAGAGAAGTTTAGTTTTTTCTCCAAAAGTAACCCGGTTTTTCTCCCCTAGGACATTCCTTGGGTCGGTGCGAGTGCTCTCAATTAGTGTCCCCGTTAGGAGGCTCTCGTAGTTTTTTAAGAATTTATTCAAAAAAATAGGCTGAAAAAACTAATTTTCTTTCAATTTTGAAAAACAAATTCACCAAAACTACTTTGTGCCTCAAATATCCATATTTAGAGTAGTAAATGTAAATGAATTGATCAATACAGCAGATTGTATACTGTCTAATAAAACCTACTTCTAGTTGTGTGGTAGGAATATTATGGCAAGATCGTGGAGAATGACATATCATACATGTTTGACAATTGTGCAATAGCTACCTAACACCACCACGCAACATGTAAGTAAAATACAGTATCTATGGATTTTCGATCGGGGCATGAGCATTGGGCATGCAACTTCTGGATTTCTTCTTCGCTTGGTTGGGACCCCGCTGGTTAGGTTTCAAAATGTGGTTATTGTTGCTTTTAGTAGCTAGACTTGGCCACAGGTAATGATATATGGACATTGTGAGCTGGCTGAAATTGACTACTCAAGAGTCACACGCACAAACATACATATGATATACACACGCACAGAGCAGCACTATCAATCGATTATTTCATTTATTATTTGCTTTAATTTATTCATTTGAGCCTTGTTATTAGCTAGGTTTTGGGAATTATTTAATTTACTTTATGATTGGATATGACTCTGCGTATGAAAAAGAAAAAATATTGCAAGTGTGATGGAGCGAGGTAGAGGAAGCGGAATGATAGGTTAGATATACCTTAGATATCGTTTTAATACTAGATCAAGCTAATAGATTAGATTACGCTCTAATCAAAGTATAATCACTCTAATCGAAATGGCTCAGTGAGATTTTAACTACACTTTAGGTGAGATTAAATGACACTCTAATTCAAATCATTTTACAAAAGAGATTTTTATAGTAATTCAAAGTACGTACTTATAAAAAGGAGATTTTTATTAGTCAAAATTATAAAAACAATATCAAAATATCCCTATTTATATTAGGATAAACTTATTTGTCCAAGTTAATTTAAAAAGAAAAATAAATCACAATTGTAATAAAAATAAAATATTTAAACACATACCACAATTGATTCTAATTAAAAATATAAAATAAAATAAAAAATATTAAAATATTAAAATATCGTCCTACATCAAAATGACTAATTAAATGCTTAAATGATGTCACTGTCCTAAACCTATTTTGCTGGTTGTGTTTTATTCCTTTACTCAAAAAATTAAAAAAAAAAAAAAAGGTTTAGCTTGATCTCCGTGGGTTCACATGGCTTTGGGTCACGGCTAACGTGGGTTCTTCTGAATTTCATCTTTCTTACTCGAGTGTTGAATTGAAGACAGCGAGGGAGCTTCAACTTTGGTCTTTTGTACACAATAATAATATTAATATATATTTAACTAATGTACTGAAATCACAGTTTATTATAATTAGAGTAAATTAACCTCATATATATTAATTGGCTTATTTATTTATATATGATCTGTTTATTCCCTGGCATGCCAATCACCAAGAGTTAGCTAGCTTTATTTTATGCACATCGCAATGCTTAAAATGTTGGTTGCTTTCAGTTTCAAAGTAGCAAACAAATAAGTTCATTAATAACGTATATATACGCTCTTACAAAACCATCTGATTAATTGAGTTTCCACATCCTTAATTATTAATGTAAATACTATCAGTCAAAATGGCAGGTTGATTCATAGAGCCAAGAACGTTAAATTTTACAAATTAATTTGGCAGCATTTTTAACTTTTACACAGACCAAATCGTGCATCATCATCATCATCATCATCATCATCATCATCATCATCATAATAATAATAATAAGAAGAAGAAGAAGAAGAAGAAGAAGAAGAGTAAAAGTTTGTTTACTCCTTATATTTTGAAATTAGTATTTGTTTAATCCATTTATTTTTAAAAATAACTCAAAAGATCCATGTTGTTAAATTATTGACACTCTTGCCGTAATTTTTTGTTCCTTTTTACTTATTTTTAAAATATTATCTTCTTACAATAATATTCTTTTTTTTACATTAATAAAAAGAAAAAATTAAATTATCAATTTAATCCTAAAAAATAAAATAGAAACAAAAACAATATATATTTATTTTATTGGAAGCTCGCGTAAGTCCAAAAAATTAATATTGTAAAAGAAATTAAATTATCAATTTTTTCAAACATGAATAAAAAAAATTAATATATTAACTCCTTAGCAGAGTGTTCCACAAAAGTTGTATATATTAATTCTATCTCTATATTTAATTTTTGGGGTAACTTAAATTTGTTTATTAATGTTAAAAAAAGCATAAAAAAGGGACATTATTATAAAAGAGTATTATTGTAAAAGCAAGTCAAAAAGAACAATCCATTCAAAAAAAATCAAAAAGAACAAAAAAGTAATGGCAGGGCGTCAATAGTTTAACGAAACAGATATTTTTAAGTTATTTTAAAAAATATGGGAATTAAACAAACACTAACTTCAAAATATATGATTAAATTTCAATAGTTTAATGATATGAATGTTTTTGTTTTGAGTTATTTTAAAAAATATAGGAACTAAACGATCATTAATCTTAAAATATAGGATTCAATGAGCTTTTACCCTAATAATAATAATAATAATGTTAATCATTTATATGAACACACTAGGAAATTGAAAAAATCCACACCTTGCAACATTCAAAGTACTAATATGGTCCAAGATCCTATACTTTATTAAAATTTGAAAAAATTATTAAGTCATATGATTTAATAGTATAATGTTATTACACTATTAAATCATCTAGTTTAATACATTTCTCACACTTTAACAGAATTTAGGATCTTGAATTAGGATATGTGTCAGTGTGTGTGTGTGTGTGCGCGCGCTAACACACATGCTTGTACAAATAGAATTAGAACCAATGATTATAAATTTATAATGGAGTTTAAATTATACATGCAAATCCATATATATAGCTATCTTGCCACTGTAGTTTAGGAAAAATTCTTGGGTGCTCTTGAAAATCTATATATGTAAAGTCCTATATAATGATAATATACATACACATGTGATAAATATTGAATGGATAAAAGAATAATATTTGAGGAGCAGCAAAGACCTTCTTGTAGCTTGGATACTTGGAGTGTTCAAATTTAATTTTAGAAAAGAGAATTTAAATTAGTACTATTAAAATAGTAATTACTCTTTTGTATATATATAATACAGGAAATTCTAAAATGCCTCTGAAATATTATGTTAATTATACAATAAGTAAATGATGTTATAATATGTATATATTTACTTTAAAAAACCTAATATGTAATTAGTGGCTGTATAAATTTTAACTGCACATGCTATAGATGAATTAATTGATTATTTTTCCCTTTATGTATTGCAGAGTTTCTCATATAATGCAGGTCATTCCACGTGCAACTGATTTTTAACTTAGTGATAAAATCATAAATGGTACACATAATAATAAAAGGAAAGAATGACAGAAAAAGGACGCATTAGGAGGGGATTAGTTAAATGAAACAAGAGGGAAATGAGTTGTCAAATTGAAATGAAACGCAATATCGCCACAGAAACCAGCTCATGTGACCACCTGTCCAGTTTCCTTTCTATATTTGGTGGGACTACCTCCCCTCTTCTTTTCATTTTTTTTCCTTTTTGCTTTTAACTCCACTGGGTCAGGGTCAGACACAGATCATATCATCATCATCTTTACTCATCATCAGAAGAAATTAATAGAAGAGAAAGCCATTACTAGTGAAGCAGTGCAACTACTATTACTCTTTTATTTATAACCTTTTTCTTTCTTTGGATTCCATTTTCATTTCCCTATCCATGGCTTCTTCTGATACGAATCAGACTGTAGTTGTATCATCGGATCATCACCCCACTGCTAGCGCTGATCATCATGAGGTTAGTTTTCTCATAACTTTTATTCTCTTATATGTATATTATCATTACTAATAAGAATACAACTAGCGAATATGTATGAATTCTTGTTGATTATTAGAGGAACCTAATTAAGATCGATCATTTTGATTACTCTTTTAAACCTTAATTGATAAGTGATTTACAGTCTCCATATACAGGATCTTGAACTATTTTAAAAAGTTGATAAGTTTCTGATAACCTTACTGCTTGAATGGTGATTGTTAGCTAGTTTTTAGAAAATAATTGAATCCCACGGGAATGAAAGATTTTGCTTCAAAACTATTTGTAGAATAATATGGGGTTTCCTACGCAAACTTTAGAGGGGACGTAATTGCTGCTCCTCGAATAAGTTTTTACGTACATAGTAAATGTTTACCAAAGTCTTATATGCATATGACTACTTAAGGCAAAGTATTCAGTAATGATTTTCTTAGTAAGAAAGTTATCGAGTCCTAGATAGCATAATTGCTGCTTGGCAAGTTTAGCAGGTGGATTTCCTTCTGGTGATATTTGTTACGTTTGCACTATTGCAGTCCATTTTAATTTCACTTCTCTAATTACTAGTTTAATTTAGTTGAGAGGAAAATCAAGTATATATTTTCAAACTGCATAACACACACACACACACATCTATAACATATGCAACACCATTTTCCATGCCCAGGCCCTGTATTTTTCGTTTCTCAGAGCGATCAATTGAAGAGATTATATTGGAAATTTACTATGATCATTATTCAAGGTCTTGCTGCACAAAGCAAATGCTAATTGATTTTTATAAACTCCCTGCTGTTTCCTTTATATAGAAATACACTTGACTTGACCCGCAAGTTTTGTTTCTCTTCCGTTTTTCGAAGGCTTTATTTATTTATTTATTTATTTATTTATCTATTTCTTTTCCCTGGTTGTTCCTAAAAAATTAACTATTTCATTACGACAACAATAGGAATCTGATCAATTGGCATGAGCACTTATTTTCTAAATAGTTTTCTCTTGAGCTTATTGTAAAGATATCCGTACAGGTTACACACACACACATATATGATTTTTATTTATAAGCTTCAAATTGTGGGAAAAATTCATCTACAAATATATATATATATATATATATATAGTTTCTTTGCTTAGCCTATTATCCTTTGATTTTTTATTTTTTATTTTTTATTTTTATTTTGTATTTTAATGCAAATGATCTTCAGTGCAATGAACATGTTAATTTGTTCATTTAAGTTAAAAATGTTTGCTTCTCAAAATCATAATTATCTTGGAGCTGTTGCAGCCTATGGAGAAGGAGGCTATTGAAGAAACTGAAACAAACAAACAAGAGGATGTTGAACCTCCCAAGGATGATGGAAAAGAAGACGAGAAAAAAAATTCGCCCAGAAAAGATAACTCTTCAGAGTTGGAAATTCCTGTCACTAAAGCAGAAAAAGTCCCTGTTCTTGCTGAAGTTGAAAAAGTAGACAACTTCCCTTGTACAGATGTTCCGGCTGAAGTTAATAATGTCGATAATACCGTTTCAGAAGAGCCATTGGAAATATTATCAGAGGAGAAGGTAGCAATTGAAGCATCTAAAGAAACACCACAGGAGAAACCAGGAGCTGAAGCGGGGAAAGAAGACGCGGAGGAGACAGTGCCAGTTGGAACGGTTGTGCAAGAAGAGAAATCTGCAGTTGAAAGTTTACCAGAGGAGAAGCCATTAATTGAGGCTGTTGAAAATGCTGAAAAGGAGAAAAAGGCAGTTGAAGTTGCTAAAAATGTAGATGAAGAACCAGAGGTTGAAGCAGTTGAAAAGGAGCGACCACCAGCTGAAACTTTACCAGAGGAAAAACCAGCAACTGAAACAGTTGAAAGTGCACAGGAGGATAAACCCTCAGTTGAAGAAGTTGAAAAATTACCAGAGGAAAAGCGAGCAGCTGAAGCAGTTGGAAGTGTACAAGGTGTGAAACCAGCAGAAACTTCAGCGGAGGAAAAACCAGCTGCTGTTGTTGAAGAGGCAGAAAAGTTAGAAAAGGAGGAACCAGCAGCTACAAATGCAAATGTACAAGAGGTAATTGAAAAGGTTAACAACCATATTAAGGAGGAAACTGACGATAATAAAGCAAAGGACAATACAGCAACTGAACAAGTTGAAGAGGAGATAGAAACTGAAAATGTTGAGCCCATTTCATCAACTGAAGATGTTGGTCGATCAGCGGATTCTAAGGCAATGGCAATAGTTGATGAAATGAAGGCTAAACCCCAAGGGCCATCTAAAGTAATTGTTGAAGAGTTTGCAGAGAAATTTGAGAAAGATAATCATGGGACAAAACCTGCTGAGAAGGAAGAAAATATCAGTGCAGGTGCGGAGCCTACGGCTATTGAAATCTCTCCGGCAACCAATGATGAAGCTCAAGCTGATTTAAAAGAAGTGGCAAATGATTCTCCAGTGTCTGGTATCGTAGAAAAAATTGATGATGAAAGAAGAAGAGATGGGACCACAGTGATAGAAACCGACATTGCTGAATTGAAGGAAGAAAAAAATGTCAAAATGGATCAGGTGATGACTGAAGAGAAGAATGAGAAAACTGAATCAGTAATTGCAAGTGAAAGAGCCTCCAGTATTGCTGCTCAAGTAACTGAAAAATCTTTAGTGGAAGAGCAGGAGTCTAGAGATGTGGAGGTGATAAAAAAGAAACAGGATTTACCCTCAGCAGAAAATGAAAGAGATGTTGCTGAGGCCACAGTTGATGTCAAGGCAGAGGAGACTAATAAGAAAGCAGAAACAAACTTGGAAAGTACGGAAGAAGCTGTTGTTGATGGTAAAAAAGCTGATCCCCCAACCAAAGAAGGTGATGACACAAAAAATTCCAAGGAGTTTTCGGCTAAACCTCCACAAAAATCATCAGGGAACTTACTATCAAAGGTGAAACAGTCACTTGGAAAGGTGAAGAAAGCTATCGTTGGGAAATCTCCGAGCTCGAAAACCCTCCAGTCTGAAGCTAAAGGAGATGAAAATATTAATTAAATGCCAAGTAAAATGTTACTGTTGTTATTAGGTGTCGTGATGAACTTGAATTGGTTTTTCATTTTATTTGCGACGTTGATGAGTAGGTGTAGTATATAGGAGGTAATGTCCACGCACCTTGTTATATGTGAATGTGAGGATTTGATTTTTTTTTTTTTTGTTCCTTTTGTTTCCATCATACAATTCTTGTATTGGTTGGTGGCTAGTTCTGGTGAGTGAATTAATGTGTCCATGTTCAATTGAATGACAACAATGTATTGAATTGGTTTGTGTTTCAGATATAATTTTTTTTTTGGATGTATATAATGTAAAATTTATCTTTGATGTTGAAGCAGGCTCCTCATTCAATACATTAATCTTATGTAGAGCTGTAGACATAATTTCTATTTTCTAAGAGTGATAAGTTTTTCGGGTTCTGTAATGAAATCTTCTTCTAGTTAATACATTAAGCTTTAACTGCTTTGTTTGTTTAGCTGTAACGGAGAGGATTGAAAATAAATTTGTAAAGAGATGCTGATGATTTTATTATACAGATCAAGCTTACAAACGAAATAAAACTAGATTAAGCTAACAAAACCAACTTAATTATTATTATAAGCATGAAAATAAATAAGAAACAAAAAGTGAAAACTAATTCTAGTAACTTGTCCCAGTCCATTATCCTCATTAGAGCTGGCAAAATTTGACACGACTCAATTACCCGACACGAACACGACATAAATAAATGGGTATGGGTCATCAAATTTAACACGATTATTAAATGAGTCGGGTCCGGGTCAACACAATTTTTTTCTATGTCGGGTTAGGGTTAAAATTCTTAATCTATTTACCCAATCAATAACCCGATTATATTTTCTATTTTAAAATAATTTACATATTCTTATTATTAAAACTCAAATATTAGAGATGATTTTTTTTTAAAAAGGGTGAATATAATCACAGTATTTTATTTATAAAATTTTAAATACATTTAGAGGTTTAATAGTATAAATGTGTAAAAATTGGTAGACATGTATATTTTATAATATTGATATATAATATAATATTATATATATATATAATTAAAACCTTAATAGTGTAAATGTGTAATATATTAGTAGATATGTATATTTTATAATATCGATAAATTATGTATGTATGTACATACGTATGTATGATAGTGTGCAAATATTTGATGTAACTTTTGTTCAATATATAGATAATAAGCGGGTTATTGGATAACCCGATTATTTTTCCGTGTCGGGTTTGGGTCGACCTAAATTTGACACGATACGAAGCTGACACGACACGAATACAATCCAATGACCCGTTTTGCCAGGTCTAATCCTCATCTCTCAGAAAGCTGTCATTTTCTGCCATCTGCACGAGTTGGGCCATTGATTAGAGGGCCTAAAACTTTACTTCTCTTATCAATACGTTAGGCCCGGTCCAATAATTATCTAATTTTATTCCATTACACACACATATATAATCTTTTTCTAGTGGGGACGCGCTTATTTTTATCATGCGAACACACTATTAAATTATGTGGTTTAATAGAGTCAATTTTAAGGTTATAAAAATTAAAAATTAACTCTATTAAGGTGCACGGCTTAACAGCGTGTATGTATTAAAAAATTAAGGCATCTGCACTTGAAAATAATCATATAATAATAATAATAATAATAATAATTCTCTAATGAGGACATCCTCATTTTAAAAAAGTGAGAATGTCATTAACAGACAAACAATACAGTCTCTAATATATTAAAATATGTGTTTTTTTTTTATCCTCACTGGAGAAGAACTGTATATATGTTTATTACACAAGAGAATAAAGTGAAGAAAAAAAATGAAGTGTCTCTTCTTGTAGCAGTGGTTAGAGAACCAAAGACTTTATTAACAAAAATCTAAGTAAAGATGATGACGAAGATAATTAAGAGTGAGATTATTTATACTCTAAAAACTACTCTGAACTTATACACTCATCTAGTAAATTTAAAATGTAGAATATTTTACTTTGTATACTCTTTAAAATACTACAAAAAAAGTTACTTAAACTTTTTAAATTAATTATTTTTAGTAACTCCAAACACTTTTTTTAATTAAAACTCATCTGATTAAATAATAGATTATTACATTATAAAAGAAAACCAATTTACTTGCCTTAACCATTGTACGGTATTAACTAATTTTTTGAAAAAAAAATGTCTAGCTCAACTCTTAGATAGAAATTCAGAGAGATTGTGTGAAATGAAATCCACAGTCTCTGATGATTTAATTAAAGTTTAAGCCAGAAGAGTTATTGTTGACTATTAATACCAACAGTTGGAAATACCCAACAATATTCAAAGGAATTGTTAAAATCTCTGGACATATTCAGTTGCTCCTCTATGAATAATTGTTTAAAATTTTGGGTCGAGCACTTTTAGGATTCAAAGGTAAGAAAAATTGAACGGTTATTGAATGTGTTAAGGAAACGTTCCAAGTAGTAATGTTATAGTTGCTCGTAATAAATTGTCCTAGTAATTTATAGTGTGGATATTTTTATAATATTTGTTTTTATAAAGATATAAGTGCTCAAAGTAACTTTTACAGTGCAAATAATCTCACCTAATGATTAATCATAAAGGACACATGGTTATCTCAATATTTGTTATTCAATTCAAAGATTAAATTATCAATTAATATTCAGATTAATTGACACAAAAATTGACTTTCAATCAACATTAAGATTAATTAAATTCTTAGTTATCATAATTGTGACATTTCCTATTTCATATTTTCAATCTTTATATAAGTTGAACTGATTAATTAATAAAAGTGAAATTTGTCTTTTTTTATCATTCTTTAAAGCTTTCGTTTATTGAATTAATAAATATTGAAATGGAAATGATACCTCACTAGTAACTAGTAATAATATGAAATGAAGTAGAAGCCACTTAATAGATTCGAGTCTCCAAGATTTTTACTCCCTATCCATAAATGTGGGTAAAGCTAGGCAGACAACTCTTTCGCATAATATAGCATGATCGAGTAAGTACATTTCTCAAATGTTAGTAGATTATATATATCTTAAAAAATATGGATGCATAACAATAAAAATAATCTATGATGGTTTTGTAATTCATAAAAAAATACATATGTAAGAAGGTGGAAAAAGATTGAGTCCATTTGGAACAATGTTTAGAGTAAGTACATCTCTCAAATGTTAGTAGATTGTATATATATCTCTTAAAATATGGATGTATAACAATAAAAATAATCTATGATGGTTTTGTAATTCATAAAAAAATACATATGTAAGAAGGTAGAAAAAGATTGGGTCCATTTGGAACAATGTTTAGAGGCTATATAATGGGAGGTGGCACCTCGCACGAGGCCCGACTTAATTTCTTTTGACATGGCCACGATCTTGTTATTCTCTTTGAATATTTGCTCTTTTGTAGCTACTAGCTAGCTAGCTTTAGTTTGGGTATAAAGCAGTAAACAGAAGAAGAAGAGATATAAAGATATACTTGAGATGTACACAAAGTGCACATATACACAATCAAAAAAGTCATTGAAGTAAGAGAAAGATGCCTAAGGGAAAGCAACATTGGGAGGATGGGGAACAAGTGAACAACCTTTTCTTTACTTTTGTGGCTTGTACCCACTACCCAAGGTAAAACTTTCTTCCCCATCAAGCTTTCTCGTCTTTTAATTAATTTCATCAACTATATCTATATTTCTTTTTTTAAAAAAAACCACTTAAAACTAGTATACATCAATCTATATTACTAAGCAATAACTTAATGAATGTTTTGTACTAAAATTATTAATAAAATTTAGGCCAGTTCATAAATGAGATGACAGAAATTTTTGTTGTTTTCGGACATGTCTATACATACTCATGGTGTGTGTGTGTGTGCACGCGCGCAAGCAGTTAGATAATGTATAGAAAATTTTATAGATTACATGTCTCTTAAAATTGTTTCGTGTCTTCACTTTATTAATGCCCTTACATATTTAGTTCAAAAAATCTAACAAAAAAATTGATTCCATCAAACCCCAGCCTCCTAATCCTTTTTCTATGTACGACACTCCCCTTTTCTAAATTGCAAGTTTCAAACCCTCTGTCCATCTTTTGTCCCCTCTTCTTTTTCTAGGAAACATAAGTACACATTCGCAGCTAGACTAATTTTTTATCCTTTTTTATTTTTCTGACTTATTATTTAGATACCTATTCGTTCATTATTTTCCAAAAATTTAATCAATCATCCTTCCATCCATTCAATCCAATTGTAAGTTACGTTAAAAAAATTCCAATTAATATTTTATGGTAATTACAAATATATCAAATGAGTTAGAAAAGAAATTAAGGAGGAACGGATTCAATGAACATTTAACAACCAGTATCTCTCCATTTATATTATAATTAAGGAGTACTATGATTATGAACAAAAATTTCAATCAGCTTAGGCTCATAGAGAAGTATTCGTTATTATGAATGACACTGTTCAAAAACAAATACTGATCGTAGAATAGATGTAACTAAGGGTCTAACATATTTGTTCTTTTGCCGCTGACACTCAGAAGTGGCAGAGAAGCAATCTCTTTATCACGTTAGGCACACCGCTTACGGATGTTTGATAATTGAATTTTCTGGATTGGATATCAATCCATATACGATTCACAATTTTATAAATTATAAATTTTTAATTCAATTCAGTTCACGGATCAGTGAAATTTAATTCAAATCTAATCCATAAGCCTGCGAATCGAATGCGGATTTGACCCAATTCATATCCAATATATCATTTTGTGAATTGGTTTACGAATTAAAATTTTTTAATTCTCTCCAATCCATGAACTAATTAAATAAAAAATATAATATAAAATAATTTTATTACCAATCAAATTCAAAACTGAATAAGATTTAGATAAATTAAATGTTTAAATAAAGTTATAATGATATATTCAAAGTTTCAAATATAACACTCCGAAAAGAAAAGATCACATTTGTTTAGATCAATACATAAAAATTAACTAAAATTATGAAAATTAACTATTTAAGAACCTATAATTTAAATATTTGATTATTTAATGTAGTGTTTAAGAGTGACTAACTATCCCAATCAACTCAAAACACTTCCCAAGATCACACCCAAACAAACAAGATGCACCAAGAATCAATCCAGTAGAATACACACAGATTATTAGAACTGAAAGAATTAAAGAAAAGGACAAGAATTAACGTGGTTCAGCTAGCTTCAGTCTAGCTTACATCCACGGGAGAAACAGAACCCAATTGTATTGATTGTTTAAAGGAGTTACAGAGAGTTTATCAAGCTTGTTACAGAGTCTCTCAAGAAGCCTTTTGTTTTTAATCTTCTCAACTCACAATAGCTCTCTCTCCTTGCTCTCTGTTGCCAGAATCAGCTGTATATAACAGCTTGTTAACGAATCAGCAACCAACCCAGAAAACCACGTGACAGTCATGTGAGTTAACTGATTCTAACGAACCAAGAACGCAACTTATCCATGCACGTGAAACTCTCGTGCATCACTTAACCAAAACGACCTTCATACATGTCGTTCCAGGAGATACGAGTTTGACTTTCCAAAACGCAGCATCAGCTGACGTTTTCACAAACAGATTTGCTTCACATCACAACAATTCTCCACCTTGAACAAATCACTCTCTGATCCTGATATAATATGCTGTCAATGTACTTATATTTTACCTTATTTATTCATTAGTAAGTGGTAATGCCATATTTACAAGCTTTATTTTTTAATTAAATAAATATTTTTATTTTTTTGTGGATTCACTGATTTTTGCAGATTTATAGGAGTAAATGTATATCCAATCCACTGGCTACAAATTTTTAAATTTTCAATCAAATCTAATCCATCAATCCATAGATCGGATTTTTACAGATCAAATGGATTAAGCGAATCGAGTTGAATTATGAACACCCCTAACACCACTAAATATAAAGGTCAATTACTAATTCAATACCTATGAAACATTAATATGGCCCAAAATCAAAAGCCTAGTTCGAAGTTGGCAATAGTTTTGTTTTTTAACCATTGCTTACTCTCCTTCTGTGTCTGTTGATTGGATGAAGATCGTAAAAGTGTTAATAAAGTATTTGGTAAAAATTTACCAAAGCAAATTAGTATGTAAATTCAAAAAATAAAAAGACAATTTTCTATTAGTGGTTTAAAATTAAATGATAACCTAACTCATGCTCAGTTCTCATGAGGAAGTAGATCATTTGGCCGAACTTCAAAATCTTGCATGATTATTTTCAATTTTATGGTTTTGATCTTAATTTGTGACTTTGAGTACTAATTTCATTAGATTGTGTTTTTGAGCTTCTTGTTCATCAATTAGAGGTTAAAGTCAATTCGGAGGCCGATTAGATGAGTCTCGTGGTTGCACATGGGGTGGTGAAGTTTACGGTGGATGGGTCCTCTTAGGGTGACCCTGGACTGTTTACTGTTGGTGGTATTTTGCATGATTTTGGTTATTTTCTTCAGCACCCATCAATTCTTTATGCTAAGTTGATGGCTGTTAGTGAGGATTTGAAGCTTGCTAACTGGTTATTTTGTCCTTAATGTGGAGTCTGATTCAGCTACTGTGATTTCTTATATTACTTCTCATGGCTCTGTGCAGTGGGATTATGTTTATCTTTTTGGTTGAGTTGTGCTATGTCTTCTTCTTCCTCTGTCGTGGTCAAGTATTTTTTCGCAAGGCTACTTCTACAACTAATTTCATGACCAATTGAGCTTGTACTCAAAGGATTCACCAACATTTCTTGGGTCCTCGAGTCTGCCTATTATTTTGTCTAGTATCATTCATCTAGATGGGTATGAGATCCCTCATATTATGTTATATCTTTTCTTTTCTTTTACTCCTTTTTAGTTCATTTTTTATTATTGTTCTTTGGGGCACTTTTATACTTTCTTGTATTTCTCTTGAATTTAGAGGTTTTGATTTATATATCCTTTTTTTTTGTGCCATCTTATTATCTATATTATCATGGTGGTCTTCCATTAAAAAAAAAGATGAAGAAGAATTAGAGGTTAAACCTAGGTCTTCGATCAATTAGGCTGATCTAATCACAAGCAGAGATGCTTACTATATTTTGATAACTAGTCATCACCAACTTTTATAATTTAGAACTACTATTTCATAGCACCTTTTGCTTAAAATATAAAATTCACATTAGTGCAATACCAAAAGAAACATTAAGTTGAGATATGCATCATCTCCAAACTTAAATTTGATAATTAGGCTAAGAATATTTTAACTACAATTGAGAGAAGCAAAAGATGGAAATTCTATCTAGAGCAAAAGAATATGAACTTCTCTACTTTGAAAAGCGGAGATTCAACTTTAATAACAATTGCTTTTTTGTCTCCACTCCTAGCTTCCTCATCTTCTAGCAATAACATCCCACCCTCTCCACCCCCCCCCCCAAAAGTCAAAAAATATGTAGACTACCGAGCTTGACTGTCAATTTTATTTTGTTTGGTTTTTGCTAGCCTTTCTCTATGCTTGATCTGTGCCCTTGAAGTTAATTTACTGAAGTGTCTAAAATTAGCTTTAACATCGTTAATTAAAATTTATTATATGATTGTTTTAAAGCTCTGAATATGCATGAATGGAAGTGATGATTGATATCATTAACTTCAATGTAACTTTCAAGTCCAAAGCTAACTATATAATGGATGTAACTTCGATATATAAATATAATCACTTTCAAATTCAATCCATCCATTTTACCTATTACAAAAGTAATAAACTAAAATTAAGCAGTAATTAAATAACACATATTTCATATTTTTCTTAAGAATGAAAGGGATTGGAATTATTAACTAATAATTACATAAAAGAGTAATTAAGTGACATGCAACTGTTTTACCAACCAAATATCCAATGATATAAAGGAAACACATGGGGCTTGCAGAAGAATGAAATAATTCATTACTGCATTGGAGCAGAAATTAATGGGAGTAAAATGGAGGTTAGATATGTTTTCCTTGAAAAGAAAATAAGAAAGATCAGTGCAATTCATCGGACCTAATTATATAATAAACAAAATTGATTTAGTTTGATGAGATGTTCCACATTAAAAAGCAGGTGGTTGGTTTTGTTGGTTTATAAAGAGATTGTTGTAATGAGTTTACCATATTGAAACAATTTGGTACGAATTGGATGTGCATCAATTTTCACACTAAGTATGATGATATAATTGGACATAGAAGTATTCCTTGTGTTCCTCTTATGGCTAGACAACCAACTTTGTCTGACTGCTGTAATAGGTTCGTTCATGAGCTCACTCGAGCAGACAATTTAATTTAATTAATTAATCAATTAATTAACTAACAACTCGCTAACTAGCTACGGTCTCTCTTGTGCGTACAAATCCACCATCAATCACCATCTAATTACTTTTGAATCTGAAATTATCATTTTGGATTTTGGAAATATATTCATGGCCGTATGATAAGTTAGCTAAGAAATGGCTATTGTGATTAATATACCTATGCACAGTAAATTGGCATAACTAATAATTGAATATATAATATAAATATGGAAATTAAAATCAAGGAAATTATTAAGATTTGGTTTGTTTTATTAATTGTTGCTATCTAAATATTGTCACTAGGCTCAAATGCCCAGTCAAAGCTATAACGTATGTGTTTATAGTGGACCCAATCCACTGTATAAGGTTACTACTATGAGCTGTGGGTTGTGATTTAAAAGGCATAGAAATATATAAATGAGGCCTAATATATATGGACTCAGCCAAACTCACTTGTGCATAGGGTTGGGCAAACGGTTCACTTCTAAGGCTAAAAACCGAATGGTTTGAAAGTATAAGAACCGATCAGTTTGCCTTCAGATCGGTTCAAAACCGAACCGAACTAAAAAACCAAACGATTCGGTCCAATTATTTAAATCTATTCTTATTTAAAATATAAAAACCTAAATTCTATATCCCTTTTTTCAAACCTTAATTTCGTAACCCTAAATCTAAAATCCAAAATCCAGTTATCATCTTTCTGAGCTTTCACCTTTTGGTATCTCTATCGCCCCATCTATCTCTCGTTGTCGCAGTCTCTCCCTCACCTCACGGTTTAGTGGCAGCACAACCCATCAAGTGCGGTGATGTCGTCATGAACTCAATCTCTCAGAGTCACGCCTCAAGATCGCCGCTCGTCAAGCCGTCAACCCTTCAACCATCATCTTCAGTCTTCACACCTCATGGTTAATTGTCGATCATCTTCTCTCATCACTCACACCTCATGATCTCCCTCTCGTTGGTCTAAACCTCCTGATATCAACCCGTCGTCTTTAGTCTTTACTACTGCAAGTGTTTTTTTTTTTTTTTTGTTATGTTGTGGCCTTTTTGTTTGTTTTGTTTCTGTTTAAATTGAACCTTATGAGGGGTTAAATTTGTGCTAGTGTTAGTGTATATTGGTTATTGGAATTGCCCCTTAAATATTGTGTTGAGCAAATGTAATGGCTAATTCGATATGGCCACCGTAAGTGAAACAAATGTATAACTGTATATTGTGAGAATATTGATATGTAAACATTAAATCATCAACACCCTTCATTGCTTTCGGAATTTCAATATAGAGATTTGTTGATGTTCTGTTTAGTTTGAAAATGGATGAGAAGAAAAACAAACATTTGAAAGTATATATTGTTTGGTGATAGAAGTTAATTAAATATCTCATTTTAACTAGTTGAATTTAAATTGCCATATTCATGCAATTGTAAACAAATATTGCAGTATGGAAAAAAAATCAAGAATAAATTTATAATTAGTGGGCATAATTGTGAAGTAAATTAAAGTCATTGTTCAAAATTTTTTCATTGAGAGTAAATCAAATTATTAAATAAATCAAGATTGCTTATTTCTTTTTATTTTATTTATTTTAGATTTCTAATTATTCAAGAGTTCAAGACAACCTTGAGCGTGTAGCCGATGATTTTGAGCATGAAGTTGAAGTTCAAGTTAATGATAATGAAAATGATTCGGCAACAATTGTCACCAATGAAAACAAGTGGAAAAAGTCATCGTCATCCAAACCGCCACTACCAAAGAAAAAAATGGCTCCAAGATCAACAGTGTGGCAACATTTTACTAGACTTCCAGATAATGTACAAAGTGCAAATGCAACTACTGTGGTCAAGAATTTGAATGTGGGATGGTCAGGTAGGGGACTAACACTTTGAGGACTCATAACCAAGAAAGATGTAAAAAGTACAAGGACTTTTAGAAAGACCAAATACCTTTGACTCAAGATGTTGGTAGTGATGAAGTTGTAGCAAGATTAGTCAAGAAGCTTACAAACGAGCAACCGTAAAAATGATTGTTCTTGATGAATTGCCTTTTTTCTGTTGTGGAGAATCTGGGTTTTAGGCATTTTTGCAGTGTAGCGGCTCCGAGATATCTTCTCCCATCACAAAGAACCATTACTAGGGATACTTTTAAAATGTATTTAGAGGAAAATGTTAAGTTGAAAAGTTTATTGGCTAGGAATAAGTAAAGAGTATCTTCGAACACTAATATTTGGACTTCTATTATAACTGCTAGTTGCATGGTCATCACAGCTTACTTTATTGACATAGATTGGAATTTGTATAGAAAGATTATCAGTTTTAATACTTTTAATGATCATTCATTGGGGACAATTGGTAAGCGACTTGAAAAATGTTTAATTGATTAGGGTATCAAGCAAGTGTTTACTGTGACTGTTAATGATCATTCATCAAATCTTTGTTACATTTTTTAATTTTAATATATAATATGAAGTTTACTTTAGCTTTATTAACGTTGCTTTTTTTCTCTTCCATGACATTGAATATTTGTTACAATTTGATATGTCAAATTGAACAATCTTTGGAATCATTGTCCGCTAGTAATGATAGTCTTTTGGGTTTGATGGCAATTAAAATAAAGAAAATTTTTTACAAGTATTGGGATGGTTGTTTGAACATAAATAAGAGTTTGATTGTTGCTTATGTACTTGATCCACATGAAAAAATGAAATTCGCAACACATTACTTTGAGAAATTATATAGCAAAGATATGGCAAATGTGTTGAGATGAAGGAAATAGTCAAGGATTTGTTGATTAAGCTCTATGAGTCTTATAATGCACAGTATAAACCAGGTGGAATGGGGAGTCCAAGTGGAAGTGCAAGCGAAAGCCAAAATTTAGCTATTGGAAGTGGAAGTGGTTCGAATTTTTGGGATTTGGGTGATGATGATGATGATGTTATTATTGAGGATCCTTTCTTCAAATTCAGTGAAGCAGTTGCGATTAGTGAAGGCAGCCTAGAGTTGTCAAATGAGTTGGATTTTTACTTAATGGAGAAGATTGGAAAAATTAAAAAAAGTAATTTGGGCATTAAATTTGATATTTTGTTATGGTGGAGAGTGAATAGTGCCAATTATCTAATCTTGTCAAGTATGACAAGGGATGTTCTTGCTATTCCGGTGTCTACTGTTACCTCTAAGTTCGCCTTTAGTACTAGAGGTCGTATATTAGATCAATATAGAAGCTCTTTGACTCCAAACATTGTTGAAGCGTTGATACTATTACAGAATTGGTTGCGAACTTCTATTTTTGTGGATACAATAGCAGACTTAAATAAATTAGTTGAAGACAATGACTTTATGGATCAACTTACGGAATGTATATTTTGTATAATTTTAAATTACTTTTTAAGTATCATCAACCTTATACAATTTGTTTAATTTTGATTTAACTTTATCTTTAAGTAATATTAACCTTGTTCAATTTGTCCTTTTTTTATGTAGAACTTCGCAAATCAACAACAGTCGACAAACTTGGTAGGTCAACATGAAAACTGCAGTTGATCATAAACTATTTTTAGGTAATGAAATTGATATATATTTATTTGTTAATTGTTAAATATCACTTTATTTTATTTAGTTTAATTATTGAGTGCTTTGTCTCACTTTGAATTTTGATGTAGGTGATATGGATGGTGGATGTAGTTTTGCCTTGTGTTATGGTGGAGTTTTATCGGATGTTGATGTAGTATCGCGGACTTGCTGTGTTTTCTTTTTTTTGTTATGGACTTATAATTTGTAATATATTTTAAATTTAAGTGTGTTTATGAATTGTGACTATTTCGTATTGGGACTTTATTGTTTTGCTTTTGACTTGAAGACTTTGTATTTGTTTATTTATATCTAGTGTTACTATGTGTGTAGTGTGTAGTTCAATAGTTGGTAATTAGTGTAGGTGTAAACTGTAAAATTCAGTAAATTAGGTGAAAGCTGTAAAATGTACTAAGATTGGGTTAAAACTGCAAAATTCAAGAAAATGTACGAACCAAACCAAATCGAACTGAACGGTTCTAAAATTTAGTTTGTATTTAGTTTGAATCCCTCAGAACTAATCGGTTTCAGTTCAGTTCAGTTCTAATCCCGAACCAAATTGAAACCGGGAAATACCTACCCTTACTTGCGGGGTATTTGACCCATAAGCAAATGCCTTGTAGAATGAACTGATGGACAAGATATAACCTTGAAAAACCCATTAGAAATCCAATATTGTCCAATAGTGTGCCTGCCCCTAATTGAGTTTTAGCAGGATTAGTGCTTTTAATTTGAAGGCAATCTCTGGCCAGGCTAGAGATATATTATTTAGAAATTTTTAAAAAACGAGTCAAAGGTTAACTATATAAAGTCATTCTCAAGTGCGGATACCTTTTTTTATATATATATGAACACGCACACTATTAAATCATATGCCTTAATAAAGTATTTGTAAGAAAAGAAAATGAGAACGGCCACACCTGAGAAATATATATATATATTGGTTGATTTATTTAAAATATTCATAAAATCATCTTGTCATGCAATTAGTCATAAAGAGGGAGCTGGTCAATGAAATGAACGAAAATTAATAAAGAAATGAGAAAGGCCAGGCCATGCCAGGTTAGTAAAATTAAAGCCGCGTGGACATGTCGACCACTCCATGGACAAATAAAACTGAAGGAGGGGAGGGATTTCCGTCTGCTGTTGAATTTTAAATAAATGCATTTGCATCACTTTGCTTGCTTGTTGCTTATCGCTGCTTGCAATCCTCTTCTCATTTTTTTTGTTTTAAATTTTGGTGAATATTGAATTGAATATATATCCCATCTAATTATTAAACTTGGGTCAGCTCAGGTTGCGGCTTTCTCACTCTTAGTAAGCTTGCTTAGATTGATCGTCTTCAAGTATTTCGTTGGCTGCTACAATATATATAATTTAATTAAATGAAATGGTAAAAGATGAAGTAAGATTATTAAGCCAGTCATGTTCATCTTCAATAGACAGCAGTAGCAGCAGCCACCCACCTTCTATGATCTTTTCTTCATCACCCATCTTCTTCATCTTCTCTGGCAGCAGCTGTTTCAAACCACAACAAAAGAAGAGATTTGATGAGCACCTGCACCGATCTAAATTTAGGTCTCAGCATCTCACTCTCACCGTCACTATCTCCACCCACCTCCAACAATAATAATATTATTGGCGTTACTATTTCCACTACTACAAGTTACCGAACAATAAGGTCTGTACTTCAATTAATTAATTTGTACATGCATACATATACATAACTCTTTATTCTGTATATAAATAAAATAATCAAATACATGAACAAATTATTATATATAGGGGGCAACGTCAACGGTTGGACTGGCCGCCGATCAAACCACTGTTGAGAAGCACACTTAATAAGCTTGCAGAGAAAGCAGATGAAAATGATGGTCATCATCTTCATTCCCAGCAATATGGTTCTTTATTTGTAAAGGTGTATATGGAGGGGATTCCAATAGGTAGAAAGCTGGATCTGTTTGCACATCATGGTTATAATGCTCTCGTTACAACACTCAGTCATATGTTTACAATTAAAAACACCAATATTCTCTGTAAGTCTTACTACGGCCAGCACTTTTGTGCATTAACTTTCATATTTATATGTGTGCCTGCGCAGGTGTTAAATTTTACTTTCATTTAATTTGCGTCTCTTCGAATCCAATTTAAGTGATATATGTGTAATTATATATGCTGATCATGAATGTACAAGCCCTGACGATAGTGATGATCATGGTCGTGTTGTTCATAGTTCTTCTAAGGACTACCAATATGTGTTAACATATCAAGACAAAGAAGGAGATTTGATGATGGTTGGAGATGTACCTTGGGAGAAAGATCACATCATCATCATCATTATAATATATGATTCATCCATATAAGTCTTAACGAATTTAACAATTTCTGTGTTAATTATAATTAGCTAGCTAGTTGGCTTTTTTATTAGTTGATCTTCATTTATACACCCCCCAACAATTATAACTTACAGATTTCATTTCTTCTTTGTGTTTAATTAATTATGTGCATAGGATGTTCTTGACCACCGTGAAAAGACTGAAGATTACAAGAGCTGGCAGGTGTCATAGCTAGCCAGGAATATTTCATACAATTAAGTTCATCGTCAGTCCATTTGCAGCATCAATGTCATGTCCCCTTATAGTTTCGATTATGCATCCGGCACCAAGGAAAGAGCCACTAGCTAGAGAGAGGAACTGATTATATTTTTGTACACTAATCTTGATTAATTTACACCAATTGATGATATATATAACATATATATTTATATATATTATTCCATGTATGTTATTAATTAATTCTTAAATTTTTGTATCACCTGGACTTTTTGCCTTTTTCTTTTTTTTATTAATGTTACTATCTACATAAATATATATATATTACAACTCGAGGATTACAGAAAAATTTTGGATTATACTTATAGTATAATCCAAAATTTATCAAGTACACAGCTTGGAAATCACCTAGACCTAGGTGCATTATTTCTATATTCAAATTAAAGTGTAAGTGTGTGTGTGTGTGTGTGTGTGTGTGTGTATACACGCATGCAGTTGAGGAGAGTAACTTTTCAAATTTATGGAAATTGTTCAAAGACATGCATCAAAGCAATTATAGTACAGTTAGAGAGAAGTAAAAGCAAAGAAAGGATGTGGTCTTCGTTTTTATTAATATTTTACCATTTCTTTTTATCTGTTGTGCTTTGGCTTTTATTTTTCATTTTTAAGTGAATCAATGTGGTCCTCCTGCCGCCCCATGCATCATGAATTATGTTATGGCGTTTTCACGATTAGTTTTTTTGAAAAAATTCATTGCCAACAGCAAACTATCTTGTAATGTGTAAATCATGAGCTCGAAAATTGCGATTCAATTGTAAATGGGATAGAGAGACAAAGAGGCGTGCAGAAGATATTATTAACTCATTTGTAAATGTAATAGTCAGTAGTGCGTATATAGTAATGCAAGAACAACAATGATACGAATTGACCAAGTGGATATAGAAAGCAGATAGAAAGGATAACGCAATTAACTTATACTTTAATCTAAACATAATTAAATCTCATTGTAATTCAAATGAATCTATAAGATTTTGATAATGCTTTACAGTAAGGTTGAATGACACTCTAATTTAAATAATTATACAAAAGAGATTTTGATAGATAATCCTGAAGAATTTATTAATCAAAAGCTTATTAAAATAATGATAAAACCTTCCTATTTATAATAGAGTAAATTTACTACCTTATGTTAACTCAAATAGAGAAATTAAATAACAATTAAATTGTAAATAAAATACCAAAACACATACCGATAAGACACTAATTAAAATGAAAAATATAAAAAAGAAGTTCACAATCACTTAAAATTTTAAAGTATTTTAATAATGTCCTAATTTATTCACTCCCTCTTAACAAAAGCTCATCCTCCAGTTTATTTAGAGAATGAAACTCAAAGTGAAGAAGTAATACATCTTAGGACTTGAATTTGTAGCCTTTGTCATCAATCTTTCTTAAAGCTCATAACTCTATGCATTGTCTTCTTTTTAATCTTGCTTCTCACTCTGTGAAAAGGTGAAGTCTAATGAATCACGTCCAAGTCTCTAAGTCTTTTGCTAAATCTCACTCAATATTTTCGTTAGTTAACTTTATCTTTACAGCCCAATCTTGTTCAAGAATAACCTTATTGTCTTCAACGTGGATAAGCGTAATCATATTAGTCATTGCTGGGATCTCTTTGACTTGATTTAGCCACACAAACTCAATCATATTATTAGGCTCAATGCTCAAATCAAGAGTAAGGATGTTATACCTCTTTTTTAAAAATCTAAAATCAATCAACAATCTCATCATGATCATTATCTTTTGCATTTACTGGTATAAAAAGAGATGGTTCGACCTCATGATATCAAACAATTCCTTCATTTCATCTTGTCCTTGTCGAATCTTATACTGTAATTGCTCCCACCAACCTAAAACATCACATGTCCACTTGAATGATGCATGAGAGATGGCAAATTTCGATGAGAAAATTTAATGAAAATCTTCCATCATGCAAATTCAGTAAAAAAATATCGTCGGGATTACCATCAAAATAAGGGATATCTTATAATTCAAAAAGACAATATAACCTTTGATATTCTATAATTTTTTTATCCCTCAACTAAAAAATACAACCAATGGTAAAACTATAAATAAAGCTTAACTTTCAGGTTTAGTGTCACTATAGGTCAATGATTGTGATTCAGAACGATGATAATTGAATCTACTAGATATGGTGGTAAGAAAGTCAATGATGACAACGACGAGGGAGGATTTGCGGCGATGAAGGTGGATTGAAGTGATGAAAATTATAGGTTTGGGGCTTACTTATGCAGTGGTTCTAGTGGTGGTTAAGAACAATAAACAGTCAGGTAGGGCGATCGCTACGGATCGTAATAGAAGTGACAATCGTCGGAGAAGGCGGTTGGATTTAATGGTGGGGCAAGTGGTGGAACTCAGGGTTTTGGGTTGTTAGTGTATC
This sequence comes from Citrus x clementina, assembly GCF_000493195.1. Taxonomy (NCBI): domain Eukaryota; kingdom Viridiplantae; phylum Streptophyta; class Magnoliopsida; order Sapindales; family Rutaceae; genus Citrus; species Citrus x clementina. The sequence continues at coordinate 42,203 of NW_006261964.1, forward strand.
GGTTTATGGAGGCAAAAATCCAAATGTGATCTGTGGTTTTGGTCATTGCTTTTCGAAGAGTTTGATGGTGGTTTTGAATGGCGATGATGGCTGGTGGCGATGGAATATGATCCTCTCCCGATCTGAGCACTACTGAACTTTTAAAGATCTTTTACCATGTGTCTTTTAATGATAGTGTATGGGTAAAATTTAACTTCTTTTATTTTTTTTTAATTATTAACAATCAATCATTAATTGAGTTATGTGCTCAGGACATGATCAGATCAGGAGAGAATCTTGATCCGGTGACAATGGCGACTTGAGTGATGACAGTGAATAGTGATGGTGGCTGGCGGCTAAGGTTTTGCAATTTTGGGATTTTTTTATTTTTAGTTTTTGTGATGGATTTGATGGGGATAGATGTGGATAGCCATATTATTCTAGGACTGGACTAAGCTAATGCTATTAAGTTACACTTTAATCTTTAATTGAAGATTTAATTTTAATCCAAACGACTCAAATGAGATTTTAATGATGTTTTACAGCGATATTAGATAAAGCTCTAATTCAAACAACTGTACAAGAGAGATTTTGATAAATAATTTAAAGGAAATTATAAAAGAGAGATTTTTATTAATTAAAAGTTTTAAAAATAATGAAAAGACCTCCCTATTTATAATAGGATAAATCAACTTCAGAAAATTAAAACCGTACTAATTAAAATAAAAAAATACCAAGAAAGTTAAAAACAATCGAAATTCTGAAATATTCTAACAACGTTGTTTAAATCATGAATGTTTTGAGAAACAAGGTCATCCCGACCAATTAACTAACTAAGACTAAGGGGTGTTGGTTTTTTTTAACTTAATAACTTAATTGACTCAATTGCAATTAGTTAAATCATTAAATTTACTTTTTTTTCAACTTAATGAAATTTTTCATTCATTAAGTTGTTAAGTTATTAAACTATCTTTTTATCTCTTTACATAATTTAAAAAGTTTGAATGACATCAATAAAAAATATTCTCCAAAAATAATTTGATCTAATTAATTATTTTCATCTTTACCCAAATGAAAGTTACTAATTAGCATTATTTTATATATATAACAAGTGGAAGGTTGAGCACCAACTAGCTAGCCAAGCCTTCGATGAGGTGCATGCATTGATTTAATTATGTTTAATTTAATATATACAGCATGATCACATGACAAAAATTGCTAATAAATTAATATTCTTTCTTTTTTCGCATCTTAATTAATTAATTTACTTTAATTAGTTTGATGTTGGAGCTAATTCTTAGGTGGGATTTTCTTTTTTCTATGAAATATGAATAAATTTGAATTAGTCACACACGCACCAATGTAAATGCGTATATCTTTTTAAATATGAAATCCTTGTATACACTATATGGTGTATTAATATTTTTATCATTGTTTGTTCAATTAGGGGTTGTTCGGCACCCCTCATAGCATGAGATTGCATTGCATTAGCAATATAACCTCATGTTTGGTTGTAGGAATTGGCTCATAAAGCATTAATTTTTTTTAACTTTATTTTAATAATAAATAAATATAAATTTTTAATTTAATATAACATTATATAATATTAATTCCTATTTTCTTTTATTTTTACATTATAATTATTAATAAAAATTAATAAATTTATTATTTATTATTCAATAATTTATATTATATTTTTATTTTTATTATATTAAAAACATAAATAAATAATAAATTATTCAATCGTATTATAATAATTAATATTTTAAAAATAATAATATTAATAATATTACATTATTTGATTATATTACTATAATTAATATATAAACACTTATTATTTTTAAAATTTTAATATAACTAATAATAAATACTTTAATATTAATAATTATAAATAATATTAATTTAAAATTAATAGTAATATAAATAATGATATAAATATTATTACATATACTATAGTTCGTGTTGCACTAAACATGATATTGCGTTACAACTTAGTAGGCCTACCCATAATAAATTCCTCTAAGGTGGGGCTATTTGAACCCATAATTCTCTCTCTACACTCTATTTTTAGTTAAAATTTTTATTATCTAAATAATTTTTAAAAGTTACTGAACTAACCTTTTCTTCTCTTTCTCTTCTCAATTTCAAAAAGTCTCTCTAATTTATTCAAATATTTTTTTTTAGCTACAAATAATTGGTATCACTAACTAAGAGGAACAAAATCTACTATTTAAAAATGAACATCAACAAATTTTTATCCGTCATGAAAGTTAATGGATATCAAAATACTAATTTTTACCAAACAAGAAAGCTAATGAATATCAAGAAATAATTTCTTATATATAGAAAGTATGAAATATAAATCATGATATGTTAAGAAAGGTAAAAATAAAATTAAAAGAGAGTGGAATTGATTGTTTAGTTTGCAGAGAATAGAGAGAGAATCTGCAATTGTAAGATAGCGAAAAAAAGTGATTAGTGAAGGACATTTTTTATATTTTTAAATTTTGAATTTTTAATAATGAATTTATTTTTTAAAAAGGGTGTAGAGAGGGATTTGGAGAATTCAAATAGCCCCACTTTTATCTTACTAGTCCCCAATTTTCAATTAATATTTTTTTATATCCCATAATGCTATTATTAAAATAAAAAATTGAAAATAAATATGTGTTTCTCTTTTAAGTTCTTAGTAGATCAACTTCTCATATCTCTCATTTTTTTTCAATCGATTCACCATTTGAATCAAGTATTAAACTGAAATTGAATAAATTTTATGTTATCACACAAAATCAAAACCAATATCATCAATGGCAATAAAACCCATCACTTATTTATAAAATTTAACAAAACCTAACATTAAAACTCATCGTATATGGTGGAGGTAATAGATTGATGGTGAAAAAAATAGACGGTGGTGATGAACTTCTTATTAATGTTGCAGTATGCATTTGCTAGAGGAGGGTAAGAGGAGAATAAAATAAAATAAAAATATTTTTAATGAGGATAATTCTGAAAAGTAATAGTTTGTGAAGCAATTTGAAGGGATCAAAGTATCATTACTCTTCGTTCTAATCACCGATTGGGATTTTTTCAGAAGAGGAGTTTTATCAGGATTTTAGGGGTGCTAATAGTCCAATCCTTTAAAATAATATGACAAAAGGCCAGACATATTACATCAAAATGAGATGGGCTGAAGAGGGAGTGATTGGGTTGGGTTTCGAGAGTGAGTCAATCCAAAACAGAAGTGGGCAGCAGCTACTGGCTTCGGCTCGCATCATTAGAAGTTAAAACGCAAACGTTTTATCGAACTTCCATCCAAAACGAAAGCCATCCCTCCGGCCGCCTTCCTGTATTGTGTAGTAAATTAATTTGAACACTCTCTCTGGGGGACTCAGTCTCGGAATTTGTCCGATTCTTACAAATGAAACTTCCGGCAACTTCATCTTCAAAAGCCCCCGTGAAGTTCAGAATGTAATCAGTATCTTCTCCTTCTTCTTCTTTACCTTTTGAGTTTTGATTGTATTGCTGTAGTTGTTGATTAATTTTATGTTTTTTTGCTTTAAAATAAAATAAAATAAAGGCCAACGGAAGACAACTTGGTGCCAATTCGATTGGACATAGAGACCGAAGGCCAGCGCTATAAGGACGCTTTCACTTGGAACCCTTCTGGTAATCGTTAATTACATTGACCTCTTTCTCTCTTTCAGTAATCATTAATTACGTTTACCTCTTTCTCTCTTTCAAGTTTCATTTTCTTGATTTTCTCAGCTGTATTCAATTCATTCTTACATTTCTTTATTTTTTCTTTCAAATTTTAATTTTTAATTATTAAAATAAATAATTGGGGAAAAAAAAAAAAAGATCCTGATTCGGAGGTTGTGGTGTTCGCCAAGAGAACTGTTAGAGACTTGAAACTTCCCCCTCAGTTCATAACTCAAATTGCTCAATCCATTCAGGTCTCTCCTGTTTTTATATTTATAACATTCAAATCAACCCTATTTTTGCTTCCTTTTAATTTTCCTTTCTTTTTTAACTTACCGCGTTTTAATTTTGTCAGACTCAGCTTACTGAGTTTAGATCATACGAAGGACAAGACATGTACACTGCTGAGAAAATTGTCCCCATCAAGGTCAGCTTTCTTTTCTCTTTCTTTTCATTTTATAGTAATTTTCAACTTGTATATATGTGCCATGTGATTATGCTTTGTTTCTTCTTCTCAGCTTGATCTTCGGGTCAATCATACTCTTATTAAGGATCATTTTTTGTGGGTAAGATTTGGGAACTGCTGTTGCATTTCATTATATGATTGTAAATTGTTTGTGTCATGTTTTTGCTTCCGTTCTGGTCCTCATGCTTTTTGTTGTTATGCATTCTACCTTTGTTTATTGCATTTCAGGACTTGAACAATTATGAAAGTGATCCTGAAGAATTTGCTAGAACGTTCTGCAACGATATGGGCATTGAAGACCCAGAAGTTGGGGTAAATTGATTAATTATCATATGACTTGTATAAATAAATAGAAGATGAGAGCTGCTCTTTTGACTTCTACACTATGTTTTGAGAATACTGAAGATAAGCTTTTGTTTAACTTTTGCAGCCTGCAGTTGCCTTTGCTATCAGGGAACAGCTTTATGAGGTCATGATTATACTGCCTCTTTGAGCTCTTGTTTGTTTTTACCTTGCCATATAAAACTTCTTTTCTTTCTTTTATTTATTTAATTTTTTTTTTGGGGGGGGGGGTAGTTGACATTAGATTACTATTTTGGTTTTCTTAAATTGGAGTTTATGGTATTCAATGTTGTAGATTGCAATTCAGAGTGTAGCTTCAGCAAGAGAAATCAAAATAAGCAAGAAGGGTCGACGGGGAGCCGAGCATGCCATATCTAGGTTTGCTTTTCCTGATCTTTCTTACTCACGTTTGCAGATTTCAAAATGAGAAGATTGGTTAAATCTTATTTTCTCTACATGCTAACCCAGTTATGCTCTCTCCCTCAGTAAAGGAGGTGGTAATGCATTGGACTTGATGAAGTTATTCAGATACAATTCTAGCGTTGTTAGGTATGTATGGTCATTTCATACTGAATTTAGTTGGAAAATTACTAGTTTGCTGAAACATGAATATTTTATCAATTATAATCTTATTCTGGTTGGTAGTGGTAAATTTCACGATTGTTTTACTTCAATGTAAAATAACTTAGCATTTACACTAGAGACATTAACCATGGCCCATGGATATTGGGCTATGTTATGGCTGATATTACTTAATCAAAGCTTGCTGTGACAAGAAGCAGTTCTTACGCTGCTCCCCAGAAACTGTTTCATAGTTGCTTTTTGGCATTTCATAAAACTTCATAAATTCAATTATCAGCTTATAATCACGTAGCCGAAATTTAGAAGAAATTGCATAATCACATCCATTTTCACACTGGAAGTAAATACTAGAGGTGCACCTTCAAGAGAAGAAAACTGTATCTTTCAATAAAAATGAAAATGTATTATCATTCTTTTCCCACACCCTGCGTCCCTAACTGAATGGTGCGTAAGAAATCTTTTGTAGCTCATTATTTCGATATGCTAAAAGCTCAGAATATGAAAGTGCAAAGGAACGAATAATCACCTTGCCTAAACTTGACAACTGAAGGGTGCCACTTGTTTATCATCATTTTTAATGATCAGCTTGAATTAGCAATCCGGTTTTTCCCATTTTGGAATTTCAATATGGGAAACATCAGTTCTTGATCTTCTAATTTCCGTTTGCTCTTTAATATGTACTGCTTTGTGGTTTATGGTGTTATTACACTAAGCAAGTTGGTTCAAATTGTATGTTTCCTTCAAGTTATGTCATGATTTGCCTCTTTGTTTCCAAATGCATCAGGAAAAGAAAGGAGTGGTACGTGTATGAGCCAATTGTCGATATTTTATCAAATGAAGAAGTGGATGCCCTTGAAGCAAGAGAAGATAGAAACACTCGTTGAACCAAAATATCAAAATGTGTATAATTGCTATTTTGGGAATGGAAAAATTGTATTGTATCAGTGTCTATCTTTACTCCAATAGATGTATCTCTTCTTCCATTTGTCTTTACATTCCTCTCTGTTTTGAGTTATGTGGTATGTAGTAGCACCCGAAGTGTGTGAAACATTAGATCCTATGGTCTGCATACACTAATATATAGGCATATGCACTGCGCCTTTTGGTTTTAGACCTTGGCGTGTCTGGACCTGGCCGCAGTCGCAGATCTCGTACAAGTGACTTTTGGAACCATGTCTTGTTGCATTCCTTCAATCCGGCAAGTGCACGGCTAAGATCTTGGGAAACAGATTTGATTTGATCAGGCACCAAATTGTCAAAAGTCCTCCGAATCAAACCCGTGCCATGTGCGCTTAAAATGGGATGACAGCCGGAGAGCTATTAGTGTGTAATCATATAATTACCGATTAGTAAGAGTATCCCAAGGCCATAAGATCACATGTTCCCAGCAAGGCTAGTATATACGTACGAGATGAGGAAGAGCTTTAAATTGATTTGTTTTTGCTAAATATCCGCAAAATCAAATACTACTCAAGTTTTCGTCAAATAATATGATGTTGTCTTGTTTGTTGTCACAAATGCTGGCCCAAACCCATACCCGAACCCGATCATGATGTTAAGTTTTGACCTTATTGATGCGGACCCTACGACTCTCGTTATCATGCAATCTGATCCATCTCTTTCTCTTCGACTTTTAGCCAAGCCAAGCCAAGGACAATAAGAACTAAGAAGGATTCATGTGCAATTTCCTTTTATCTATGTAATGCTTTCATATGTAAGACGCGCAACTGATAAGATCGTAAGCCCAGTTCATCGAGTCCGTCTTCTTCTTAACGCAAGGGAGTGGGACCCAAAAAAAAATTAAAAATGAAAGAAAGAAAGAAGTGGCGAACTGATCACATGCTGTAAAACTTTTGAAGAAATTAATCTAACATTTAATTTTCATTAAAAATCTCGCCGTGCATTCATTGATCACGGGGATTCCCTAACATCTTGATTTTAAAAAATAAAAAGTTACATACTTCAACAGTCTGCTGCCACCGTAACCATAAACTCGGGGGGCGATTACCTAAGAAAATCTGCCTTCCAAGCTTCTAAATCATTTTTTCTTCTAATGGGGGGATTGAGTTCGTTTTGCCACCGCTTACACTCGGCAAAATGATCATCATATTGACTTGTTATATCTACAGATTAAGAGATACATACCAATATCCATGCGAATGCCGCCAAGTCATGGCTAGCTAGCTAGCTGCTGGTTGTACTCATATATAAATAGCATAATATATATGTATATGTCAAGAGGTAACGTTGCAGGCTGCTGCAGACTTCGACTTGTCGAGAATAGACCACATCACTTGCACATCTTCGTAAGCACACGCCATCACTTCTCCATGGAGATCCATCACGCGATTATCATGCTCTGCAAATTAATAATTACAAGTAATTAAATTAAGGAATTGCGAACTGGTGATGATGAATTAATATACCTATCGTACGTGCACATACATGAGGATATACCATATATGAATCAATGCTCTGATTTATAATGTTGTTGTCTTGATTCGAAAAGAGATTAAATAAGTACGTACCTGCAGGCTGAGACTTCTTATCCTTGGAAGCTGCAGGTTGCTGATTGAAGAAAGTGCAAGCTTTTCTAAATGGGGATGTGATGGTTTTCTTCCAAGAAGCCATTTTAATTAATTAAGTTGTACAACAAGTTATATATACATATATGTATATGTATATGTGAATAGGAATTAATATAATGAAAACGAACGAATGAGAGTTGTTCTGTTTTGCACTGCTACTGCAAGAGGCTAATAAGGCTAGCAAAGAAGATGATGGATGTAAAATATATTTATATAGGGGAAGAGATAAGGGCCAGATCCGTGACATGAGCTAGCGATCGATATATATATATTCATTAGAGTCACTCTCACTCACTCTCTCCCTTTTTTTTTTTTTTAATTTAATTTGTTTGTTTATTAATGTTCTAAATTTCCTATCTAAAAAAAAAGATATTATCATTTTACTACCAAAATTATTCTGATATATTATGTCAATATCATGATTTACCGAAAAGTGCATTTTACTACTAAACGTTTGCGCCGTTATCAATTCACTATTATTCACTTAAGAACGTTAAAAATTTGTTGATGTCATAAGGGCATCAAAGACATTTCTAACTGTAAGGGCATTAAAGACATTTCAGGTTGAAGCCTAAACGTTGCGTTTTAGGGAAATAATTAAAGATTAAAGAATTAGAAAATTAAACCCTAAAATCGTTATTGTTGACTTCTTTTTTAATGCTTAAATTACAAAGGGTAAAATTATCTTTTAAACCCTTAGGGATAAAATCGACTTTTAACTTAATTTATGTTAAACATTAATGTTTTCTTAACGGAATAGTTGTGAATTGACAACGGCACAAATGTTTAGTAGTAAAATATATTTTTCAGAAAATTATGGTACTGACATAATATGAAAGAATAACTTTGGTAGTAAAATTATAATAAAAAAAAAATAGAGAGAGAAAAGATCGATTGTTTTGGCCGACTGCACCTAAGCACATGGGGCACGGTCCCCTTACAGAAACCCTACACGTGAATGCCCCTCTCTTTGGCCTTTACCTTTTACTTAAAATTTCTTCAATAATATTGTGACTCATCTCACGCCACACCTCTCTCTAGCTCACGTTCCTCCAAATTAATGCCTCCCCCTAATTTGATCGCGTTTTTTAACTCCAACCCTTTTCACCAATCAGAATCAATCAATCAATCACTGCGCTTAATTTATCCTCTCCTCTTAGAATTGTACTTCGTTTCTTCACCAATATTGATCATCATTCAGACAGTTTTTGTTTTTCTCTTTCTTTTTGGGCAAGAACTCGTACCCGGCCGTGTTTGTATAACCCTCTTGCCATGCAGAATATGTAATATATAATTAATGAGCTGCACTCGTAATTAATGAATAATTAATGTATATCAATAAGCACAGTTCAAACTATATTACATGCATACATACGTCTCTGCATGTCTTTGGTTACTACCGATCGATATGAGTAATTATTCGAAATTTAAACTAGCTGCATGGGGGCCGGGCCATGAGGAGTAATGATTTTATGGGACAAAGCTGTTTTATTTATTATGACTGGAAATTAGCATGTGCATCCACATGTTATAGTAACTAACAAAATAATAATAATGACAAAGGATTAAGACAGCAATGCCAGAAGTGGACCAATGATGTTTTCCTATTTGATCATTCGTTTTTTTTTTTCTGTTATTAGAATTTTAATTGTAACTGTTTGAACAAATCAAATTTCCTCCCTAAAAAATAATGTATCAGATTCAGACTAACTGTCAGCATTGACCGTTAATTCGATTTGATATTAACTATATATGTGTGTGTGTGTGTGTAGGCAGTTGAGTTGACATTTATTACACATAATTCACTCGTTTCGAAGCAGCACATAGTATTATATATGGTGTGTGTATGTATAATATTGTAAATGAAAATGGTCCCCTTGCTATTATGGGAATTGGGAAGGGGATCTTGGAACCAAAGCTATCTTTCCTTGAACTCTTAAACAAACATTAATTTAATTATACGAACTTAAAATGGAATTATATAAAAACTTTCCCCCAAAACTAAAGTTTAATTTACTTGTTCATGGTTATGTCCGCTGACAGCATCGTGTATTGTAGTCATCCAGGATAAATATATTATATAACGCAACAATCATACATCCCCCCTTATTATCTTGCCTGTTCAAATTATTTGTCTTCCCATTTAGTTGTTTAACTCACAATTTTGATGGTGGAGATATACATAAACTGACGACTAATCAATTTTTAACCACTTAGTCCTTGTACATTATGATTAGTATAACCTAGAACAGTGTGTTAGTGGTTTTCACATGCAGATAGATTATTATTAATTTTTTCTCATTTAATAATACGCATTGCAGGGTACAATTAATAATGTTGCTGCACCAGAAGGAAGAAGCATCCGGGCACATGGAGAGGGGGTGCTAATTTACATGTAAATATATTCTTTGCTCTTTGTTTGTGAATATTTGTTTTACATTCCGGAGGCAAGTTGATGTGAGAAAAAAAAAAGTATCCACAACATGCATGAATTAGGAAACTTCGGAAATAATATATACACATACATTGGTTGGTTCTTTAAAGTAAACACACACATGTTATAACATTATTTACTTATTGTATAGTTATATTTTAAAAATATTTTAATTGATAAATCGTGTCAATAATGAAATATGTAAGTTTCTAACTCTGTGTTAATCTGAGTATGTTAAATTAGTTCACATTATGGTTGTCAATTTCTTTTGTACTTGCATATTATTTGGGGGAATTAGCATGGATATTATTTAAAAAAAAAAGAGAGAACACCGAAATTTAAATCAGCTTGAAGATTTAAATGATAGGGCGTCATAATCAATGATGAGCGTCTGTCTTCCCCCAGTCAGTTTCTGAGTTTGCCCTAATAATTTACATTAATTGATATTTTCGTTTGCCCTAATCATTTGGACTCCTTTCAAGATTTATGGTATAGTGAAATTGGTTTCACCAAATGACCAACCGGAGAGCCATACGTACATTATTAATCACAACCACCCAAACTAAGGAGTTTACTTGTACAGTAGACCTTAATTTTAAACTTTAAAGGTGGTATATAGTGCCCTTATTACTCTGAACATTAAGGAGAAGGAAACATCCATCAGTTAAAAAGGTTTTGGTTTAGATTTTGAAGTACCAATAGCTTATGAAATTGAATAAATAGGGCACCAGATTATGACAACTTAACTGGTACACAAGTGAAAGGGCAATTGGAAGTGCAAAAGAAGTATACGGACTTTACGGTAACAACCCAAGAAAGAAACAAGCCACTGTTTTTTTATATAACTATTATATGTGTGTTCACAAATAATTGAATTTGGCTGTCCACACAATGTGCTTCTTGTCCCTTAAAGTTGAGAAATCGGGGCCCCTACTTGCCCACACCTTGTTAAAGATTTATGTTTGCCATATGATCATCTGATTTACCTTATCGGTTGCCATACTCTAAAAGTTAACTTTAGACTTTAGTTACCATGATTCAAGGTCAAGTTATGAGACGGAACCCAAAAGAAGTAATTTGTAGATCAGGTTGACGTTGATTGAATTTCAGTCGTGATGAGATGGAAATTGGTGTTGGTTTGTTTAGCATATTTTAAAGCTTTTTGGTTCGTCAAATCTTCAACCAAGCTGGAATAGCTCAGTTGGCTAGAGCGTGTGGCTGTTAACCACAAGGTCGGAGGTTCAAGTCCTCCTTCTAGCGCATCTAATTTTTATTCTGCATAACTTACTTTTTTGAAACATGGTAGAGAAATTATTCTGTACGACTTACTTTTTTGAAACATGGTAGAGAAAAAACAGATGAGTGGAGGTTAATGTTGAAATTTTAAAATTTAATTGTAAAAAAAAAAAATTAAGGGTGCGGAGAAAAATTTAACGGTTCCATATAGCACCACCTAAAAAAAAAATTAAATAAATTCTTTTTAGTGCTAGAAAATAACTTCAAATGGTTTTTTATGGCCAAAATAGTAGAGTTTGATATACAAAGGCAAAAAAAAATAAAATAAACAACGGACCTCAATCTCAAAAATTATAAAATTTATTGATCCCATAGTAGGTTTTGAAGTGATATATTTTCAATCAAATCTAATATCTATAACTCTAAGTTATAGCACATCAAAGTTACTTCCATACTATTGGACATATATTTAATTCTCGTTGAATGTAACTTTGAAAGTATTGCATGTTTAACCTTCACTCAATCCAGCTTTGTTGGCACTGTAAATTTAATTCTTATTCAATCCAATTTTGTAAGAACTAGATTATTGTGTACGTTTTTTTTTCCCCCTTCCTAGATATATATTTCTATGCCCACTATTAGATTACTTAAGCCTATATTAATGATCATCACAAAATGAGATAGGCAAGAATCCTATAGCAATAGTGTGTCCCAACTAATTGAAATTAAAAGCTACCATGAGGCATATATACATCCCACTTGCTTATAGCAAAGGGAGGTCCAAAATTAAACAATTAAATATATATTGTTGGTGTGATCCATTATACGCAAACATATGCCGCCGCAATATGTTTAATTCGCTAATTTGATCAGCCATTGAAGTTGCATTCTTTTTGTCAAAAAGCTTCAAATGAGACGGAGGGCCGATCATGATTAATCTTGGTAGGATCACTTTGGATAGGCCCAACAACGGAGACGGAGCTAGTTTATTTTGTCTGCTGAAGAGACACTTTATTACTATTAGCTTAATCAAATTGCAAATAAAATTTAAAAATTAATAAAAATTAAACGATTTGGGTAAGATTTAACAACCATACCATAAGATAATAATTTTAAGATGATGCATGGCATCAACTGATGGTCTTTGAATACACAGAAAGCCATCTTGACTGGATTCTCTATTCAACTTCAAAGGTTTTATTAACAGCTCTTTAGTGAGATTCAGTTGAAGAATCATCCCAGAGATAATTTTAATTATATATATAATTAATTCCTTAATTTAACCCATGGCTACTAACTCTCTGACTCCAACAATTTATTACTGTCCATAAGAACGCATCAAAACTAGTAAAAGGTTCCATTCTCAAACCTACAGCTTCAAACTCATGCTGGAGGGAACCATCACAATATTCTCTTGGAAAAATTCTGAATGCTCCTAGTTTCAACTGCATCAGTCGTTGGATTCTTACATGCATTATTTACGCTTACTTGTTGGTGGAGAGGTACATTAGTACCTCGTAAGAATTAATTCAATATATAATGAAGAACTCATAAGTAGGACGGAGTCTGAGTCTTGCATGACTGTGCAAATTAATTAAAAAAAAATCTTTCATGCTAATTAATTTGATTGTTAAAATTAATTTATTGACAATGGAAAGTCAGAGAGTTTGTGAGTTAACGAACTGAAAGCTGAAGTGAAACTGAGCGCAATAGAACATCACTTGTGTTTTAGGCAGCACATGGGAAAGAACACGAAAGATAGCCGAGTAAAGGAGGGGAGGAAAAAAGTTCATTTGCAATTCAATGGCCCTGCTTTCTTGCTGCCACAAATTTTAAAAGGAAAGAAAAAATGGGAACAGAACCTTAATACTGAGTCACTTTTAGCCTGGCATGCATAGTCACTTTGATTGTTTCATTCACTAAGGTATGTGTTTAGAATCCTATAGTTAATTAAATGATATAATATATATTATATATAATTAGCATAAGCTCCGCCTTCCCAGTTAAAGCACTCATCTACTCGTCTTACGATTTATGGCCACTGTCAGCTAGCCATGAGTTGGACACCAACATAATAAGCATTAGGTTCCTTTACCATTCCAATCCCAGAGATAAAAAAATCTTCTCACCGCTATTATTCCTTCTTACTTGCTATGTTTCGAAAGTGCTATGTATAAGAATACGACAAAATTACTAATCAAAGTTTTAAAAAGACGTATGAAAAGACTATATAATTTGAACAAGGTATACCGTACGGAGAATCCATACATGGGGCGGTACGTATATGATATTATGATACACCAGCAACTGGAATATGGAAAGCATATATATAACACTCAAACAAACCTCAAATGAATACCTTTACGGATCCTCTTTCTTAATTAATGCAAATTCTGTTGTGTTAATGTGTGTATGTATGAAATTAGATGTGTGCGCCCTCATTTTTTTAATGTAGATAGTTGTTAAGTTGTGTGGATTAATAGAGTTAATTTTGAATACACTATAAAATTGTACGGTTTAATAGTATTAAAAACTACCTTTATTAAACTACACAGTTTATAGTGTGTCCTCATGCAAAAATAAAAAATAAATAATGAGAGTGCGAGCACTAAAACAGACTATATATATATGGGGACACCTGTATTTTTCTTAGTGCGGATATATTTTTAAATCATGCAGTTTAAAAGAGTTAAAAACTAACTCTCTTAAACTCCGCAGTTTAACGCGTGTCTGCATTAAAAAAAAAAAAAAAATGAAGGCGTCTGCACTAAAGAATGATTATATATATACACACACATACTATGCATTATGCATGGAATATCACTCTTACTAAAGATTAGATTGATATTCATCCACGGAATGTGATTAATTTCCTTGGCAATTAATGAAATTTACCATTTATATTTAACGGTGTCAAAGCTTTCCCTCTGGCTTCCACTAAATTAGTCAATTATTGTGTTATTCTCTAATTAAGAACTAAATTTCGGTTTGTTTGCGACCGCTGACTTTAATTAGCAATTTCCCCTACTGATTGCCAAATCCTAAATTTGTGTCAGAAGGCTTGTGGAATAGGCTCCGTTTGGGATAATACATGCATTGTGCTGTGACTTTGGAGAAGTTATTAATTGAAGCATTACCTGTCAAGTAAATCTAGATGGATGTTCATTTGGGAAACAGTCGTTACACAAACTTTTGAACAAATAATTTTGGTAAATTAGCGAGGGTGCATGTAACATAAATTTTTCATCAAACATAAATTAAATTAACTACTCTGTCAGCGTCTGAAGCATAGTTGGAAGTGTGTGCTACTTGAGTATTCAAATTTGCACAATGCACTTGTTGTGCCAGGTTGTTTAGTTAATAGTTTATCGCTGCTGTTACTCATCAAATTAATTCCTTTTAATTAAGCATTCAAGTATTACAGTCATTCAGTTAATTAGGTATATGCATGCACTGCCCAAAACTAATAACATATGCTGTATATAGCTAGATCGTTGATTTCCATTAATTTTCAAGATTATGACAAGAATATTCTTCTTCTTCTTGGAGAATGTATCTGTTCTAAGCTTGCTATGAGCCTGTAGATTAAAGGGGGAAAAAAAAAGAACTAAAAATCCAAACTGAAATTAAGGAGGAAAAGAACCAAGAAGCTGGCCAAGATATAATCTATATAAGAAATTATTATACATTAATTATGGTACTCATTATTATGAGCTACAATTTTGGAATTATTTCAGGGGTCAAGTCAAATCAATTACAAGAAGGGGAGAAAAAAAAAAAAACTAGAACACAGTTGAGTGTAAAGATAGGGGCCGATTAATATTAATATGGTCTATAGAGAAATAACTAGGGTGGTGATTAATTAATAAATAAATTAAGCTGCAACAGAAACTCGGGTTTCA
The DNA here is from genome assembly GCF_000493195.1 of Citrus x clementina. NCBI lineage: Eukaryota > Viridiplantae > Streptophyta > Magnoliopsida > Sapindales > Rutaceae > Citrus > Citrus x clementina. The sequence continues at coordinate 57,434 of NW_006261964.1, forward strand.
TAGAATCTGGCAATGAAGGCAGAAGCTTTGCCGTCGATACCCGGTTCAGCAATTGAGAATCGGCCATCTTCATCACTTTTACAAATCCTTCTGACGTAGTAGCCATCCTCGCTCATATCATCCCCACCATATGAACAGCAACCTTTGAATATGTTGAATATTGAGAAGCAAGATGAAGATGAAGACTTCCTATGCCTGCTGTAACCTCCTGCCATGATCACACTTACTTAACAACTAAGCTAGAGCTCTGTGGCTATAAAGCTGTTGCGTTTCTAATTTTACTAATTAATGTGGGTGTGGGTGTGGGTGTGGGTGTGACTGCAGCACTTCTTCACTCGAAGATCACTTTCAGTATGCAAAACGTCATGAAATATCGAGTGTATTTATAGATGAGTAATCACCTACATGCGCTTTGAAGGCTATTTACTACAATAATTGGACGGTCAAGATTCAACGAAAATAGACGTGCATGGTGAGAGAGAACTCATCATCTCAAATCATGGTTGTAAAACTTGGAGAAGGAATAAATATTATGGTCCTCTACTTTTGATGAATTGACCCAAATAGCACTAATTCATTATATTATGATGAATTCACTTTCTGGCTAGCTGTACGCTAACTGGTAACCCTAACCCTAAAAGATCCCTGCTATGATATTGCTAATTAATTACCCGTTAAAGTAATGCCTACGGAAACTACTTTGATCAAGATTGCTTTTTTAATTTGTACTCCCCCAGACACAGTAATACAATAACTTGAATCTTTCTTCTTACTTTACTACTCCTTTCTCACACACACTCTCTCTCAGTGGCTATTATTTCTTTTGCTTTAAATTCTTCACCCTTTACCTTTTTTTTTTTTTTTCATTTTCCTTTTGCTTATCGAAAGGCGAGGTGAATTTATAATTCCATCTAGGATTAGCACGTGTTATGAAGATAATCTCGTATTTGTTGTTAAGTATATAAGATTAGGATAACTTTCAACTCATAATAATTTAGTTTTACAATATAATCATTCAGATCAGTTTTTAATATGAGATACGTCCATGAACCTCTATATATATATATATAGAGTAAAATCACCCAAAAGTGAGGCTTCAGCTAAATAACTAAATACATAAACTAAGAACCGCATGTACTTTACAAAACTCATATAGCAGCTACCTCCAACATAAAATCTAAAAGATACAAATATCTGTCTTTGCTCTTTACGATGTACTTTGAACAAATTAAGATGACTACAGCTTGCAAGATGTTCTTTATATATATATATATATATATATATATATATAAAGGGGATGGATGGCATTGGCTGTTAAGTAACCTGCAGGATTTTCGAAGAAAGTCCTCACGCACGCGCAGTGCATTCAAGCTGTACGTCTAACTTTTTTAGGCAGATATTCATTTATAAAGCTGGAGTTCGGCAGCAGCGAGGCAAATGCATGTATATTTGTATCTCACAGCTTTAATTTGTTAATCATGCCACCATATTCAACAATTTGGCCCTTATAATCACACTATTATAACATTTTATTACCGTAATGGCATTTATTTATTATACTACGTATGCTCTTTTGGTTCTTCATATATAGAAATCAGAATTATATAAGTATATAATCTCAAAATACTCAAAAGAAATTCCCGCACAATACGGTTAGGTCGACCAAAAAGATAAAGGAAATATCAATTATAAAGCATGTAATATTTAACGTGCCACTTATAATATTGTACGCATGAAGAGTAGTTGTCTTAAGTTGAAGATTTTATTGGTTCGGTTTCACACTTGGGATGGCAATTAAATCCATCCAAATTCGATATCCAAGATATCCATCCAAATATTCTGGATCAAGGTATGGATATTTCAAAAATTATTCATCTAGATATTGGGAGAAAATATAAATACTATCTAATTATCCGAAATGGTAAGATTATTTGAATTCATAAAATTATTCATTAAACTTATTTACTAAATAAACTTACCACTGAAATTTAAAGTTTTCAATTTTTTATTTTGTGAACCTACTTAAATACTTAATATGGCCTTACTAAACAAAATTATTATTAAATTGATTTTAAATAAACCCACCATTTGGTCTCTTCTTCTTCACCCCCTTTTTTTTTATTCTGTACTCTGTATTCTTCATTTAAAATCATCGATGCCTTAAAGAGAGAGTAATGAGATTAATCATTGGCAATTTAGTGTTCACAACTATAATGGTGTTGAAATTATTGTAAATCTATTGCCACACGAAGACTAGATAAGAATAGAGCACTAGTTACCGATCAAGAAAGGCTTCAAATTAGCCATACAAGGACTTGCATAGCCTGGGCAAAGATGTTTACTGCTTGCATCACAACAAAAGCAAAAGAAGAAATTCACATTAAATTCATGAGGCCAATCACACAAAATTAGTTTTTGTCCGAAAGAACAATCTTAAAATATTTAATAGGTTCTGTATGATCGAATAAAAATATTTTTTTAAATTATTTTAATCCTGTTGAGACTAAAAGTTAAATCTTGATCTTTAATCAAGCAAAAGAATCAAACTAACTTCCCAAGAACAAATTATCAAACGATAAAGAAACAATCAACACACCCAAGAAAATAAAGAACTTAAAACCAGAGAAGATAAGAGGAAGAAGAAGCACTCAAAGATTACGTGGTTCAGTACCAAAGGTACCTACATCCACGGCTGAAGAACCCTCTTGGGCTTGAAGCTTTTATTGAACAAGTCGATTACAAAGAGACAACTGATGACAAGGATTAAATCTCTCTCACATAGTATTTTCTATCTCTCACCCTAAGCCTCTCAAATCCGTGAATCAAGTACTCCTACTGATCAGCCTTGAGCCATCTTTTATAGCTCTGTTTTTGTCCAGCTGTTAGTAGTAACAAACTTAACTAACCCTGGCCCCACCAATGCTGACTCAGCTCGTCACTTAACCTCTTAACTGAATTAACTAACTAGCTTCACAAATCTCCACCTTAGTTCATTCTGTTCCAGCCTCACCCCAACTTTGCTTCAGCTTGTTGACGTGCTTGACTTACAAGCATCTAACTCCAATCAAGCTTAGAGAGTTCCTGAACTTGATGGTTGGCAGTGGTTTAGTTAATGCATCTGCTGGATTGTCCTCTGTAGATATTTTAACGACATCTACAGCACCCCTTTCAATTTCTTCCCTTATGAAATGCAGCCTTATATCTACATGCTTGGTTCTTTCATGATATTTGGAATTCCTACTCAGCTGAATTGCACTTGAGCTGTCACAACATATGGGAATCGTATCTTGATTCAGCCCCAGTTCTGATACTATTCCACTGAGCCACTTTGCTTCTTTTACAGCCTCAGCTAATGCAATGTACTCAGCCTCAGTTGTGGATAAAGCAACCACAGGCTGCAAAGAGGCTTTCCAACTCACAGCTCCACCACACAATGTAAGAACAAAACCAGTAGTTGACCTTCTTTTGTCCAAGTCACCAGCAAAATCAGAGTCCACATAGCCAATGATTTTACTTGTGACACCATTATTCCCTCTAAATAAAATACCAGATTCAGATGTCCCCTTCAGATACCTGAGAGTCCATTTTGCAGCATTCCAGTGAGTCTTCCCTGGGTTCCCCATAAATCTGTTGACTAAGCCTACACTATAAGCAATGTCAGGTCTAGTGCAGACCATAGCATACATAATGCTTCCAACTACACTAGAGTAAGGAACTTTCTTCATATACTCAATATCAGCATTATCAGATGGCTCCTGCTACTTTGATAATTTAAAATGAGTGGCTAAGGGAGTGGAAACTTCTTTAACATCCACCATTTCAAACTTGTTCAATACCTTTTTAACATAACCAGCCTGTGTGAGGAATAGAGTTTTGGCAACTCTATCTCTTTTGACCTGCATTCCTAGGATCTTGCTTGCAGAGCCTAAGTCTTTCATTTCAAATTTAGACCTCAGCTCAGACTTAAGTTTCTCTATTTCTTCTCTGTGTTTGCATGCTATGAGCATGTCATCAACATAGAGGAGTAAATAAATCTCATCTCCAGAAGGTAGAAGCTTACAATATACACAATTGTCATATTGACTTCTTGAATAGCCATGAGCCACCATAAACTGGTCAAACCTTAGATACCATTGTCGAGGAGATTGCTTTAAGCCATAGAGACTCTTTTTAAGCAAGCAAACCTTGTCTTCTAATCCCTCCTGAATGAAGCCTTCTGGCTGTTCCATGTATATTTCTTCCTCAAGGTTGCCATGAAGGAATGCTGTCTTGACATCTAGCTGATCTAATTCCAGATCAAAATAAGCAGTAATGGCAAGCAACACCCTGATTGAGCTATACTTGACAACAGGGGAAAACACTTCACTGTAATCCACCCATTCTCTCTATGTAAAACCCTTAGCAACCAGCCTTGCTTTATACCTTGGAGGTTCAACACCAGCAGCCCCTTCTTTAAGCTTGAAAATCCATTTACAGCCCACCAACTTCCTTTCATTTGGCCTCTCTACCAGAATCCAGGTATCATTTTTCTTCAGTGATGCCATTTCTTCTTTCATTGCTGATAACCGATTTGACTTATCTCTGCTGTTCATGGCTTGTTTATAGCTACTAGGTTCTTCCCCAATAACATCTTCAGCCACTGTGAGTGCATAGGATATCAGATCAGCTATGCCAAATCTCTTAGGCATTCTGATAACTCTCCTTTCTTTGTCTCTTGCCAGCTGATAAGTATCTTGTTCTGAGGTGCTGGTGCTAATTCTGCTATCATGAGACTTGCTCTTGTCATTTGCAGGCTCTACCTCTAAGTTAGGTTCTTGACTAGCATTTTGCTCAGGGGCTAACAGTTCAGTTTCAACCTTCTGTTGTAGCATAATATCCTCATAAAAAATAACATCCATGCTCACTATTACTCTTGAGGGTTTCCCATCAAAACACCAGATCCTATATCCCTTAACTCCTTCAGGGTAACCAATAAAAATACCTTTGATTGCCCTAGGCTCAAGTTTTCTTTGTTTGATGTGTGCATATGCTGGTGAGCCAAATATTCTAAGGTTACTCAGATCAGGGGTTTTACCAGACCAAGCCTCTTGTGGAGTTTTGAAGTTCAATGCTGTAGAGGGGCTTCTGTTGATTAGAGATGCTGCTGTAGTGACAGCATCTGCCCAGAAGTGTTTTGATAGATTGGCACTAAACAACATGCATCTAACCTTCTCCACTAAGGTCCTGTTCATCCTCTCAGCAATGCCATTTTGTTGGGGTGTGTGCCTTACTTGTTTGTGCCTTACAATTCTCTTCTCTTTACAGAAGCTATCAAACTCCTTGCTGCAGTATTCTAGGCCATTGTCAGTCCTCAGCCTTTTCATTTTCCTCTCAGTCTGATTCTCAATTAATGTTATCCATTCTTTGAACTTCATTAGTGCTTCCCTTTTCTGTTTTAAGACATAAATCCAAACTTTTCGGGTGTAGTCATCAATCAAAGTCATGAAGTATCTAGCTCCACCATGAGATGGAACCTGTGATGGCCCCCATAAGTCTGAATAGATGTAGTCCATTGAATGTTTGGTTTCTTGCTTGCCAGTGCCAAACTTTTGTCTGGTTGCTTTACCAAAGACACACTTTTCACAGAATTCTAGTGAGAAGATCTGATAAGAACTTATTACTCCTTGTTTACTTAGATCTCTTAGACCCTTCTCACTCATGTGGCCTAATCTCATGTGCCACAGTTTAGTTTTATCTTTACTAACTGAGGCCATTATTCATGGTGTGTAAGATGAGCCTATCAGAACATATAGCCCATTTCTTCTAACCCCCTTCATTGTAACTATGCCATTGTTAATGACCTGCAGCTCACCATTTTCAGCTTTTATGCTGCAACCAGATTGGTCCACTTCTTCTAGGGATATCAGATTTCTTTTTAGATCTGGTACATATCTAACATTTCTTAGGTCTCTTGCTACCCCATCATGCATAGTAATGGACACTGTCCCAATTCCAGCAACTTTACAGGCTAAGTTATTTCCTAGTAAGACTTTACCTGTATCAACTTTCTCAAAAGTCTTGAAGAGTTGCTTATTGGGGCTCATGTGGAAGGAGCATCCTGAATCAATGATCCATTCATCAGTGGGTTGCTTTTCGGCAGCAATGAGAACATCAGCCCCTTCTGAATCTCCTTCATCCTCAGATGCTATAGCTGCCTTTCCAGAGGTCTCCTTTTGGATCTTTTCAAGTTTCTTCTTCTCAAAGCAGTCTTTGATATAGTGCCCTTCCTTCTGACAGAAATAGCATTTTCTTTTTTTCTTTTTTTTATCAGTGTTATCCTTTTGGTTGTTTCTTTTCTTCTCATATTTCTTCTTTTTGTCAGCTTTTGATTTAGCCATCAAGATTTCACCCATCCCTTGATCTTTTCCTTCAGCTCTTTTCTTCAAATCTTTTGACTCGAGGGCACTCTTCACATCCTTCAAGGTAAGGGTTTGTCTCCCATACAATAGAGTGTCAACAAAGTGCTCGTACGAGTCTGGAAGAGAGCTTAACAGTATAAGAGCTATGTCCTCATCTTCAAGATTTATGCTCACATTCTCCAAGTTCAGAATCAACTTGTTGAATTCATTAAGATGGTCTTTCATGGTTGTTCCCTCCTTCATTGAGAACGTGTACAGTCTTCTTTTCATGTAGAGTCTCTTGGCCAGCGATTTCTTCAGGAACATCTCTTCAAGCTTTGTCCAGAGGCCTGCTGCAGACCTTTCTTTTGCTACCTCTCTCAGCACTTCATCTGAAAGGTGCAAGATGATAGTGCTGTGAGCTTTGTTGTTGATGATCCTTATGTCTCCACCTGAAACTGAGGACCCCTCTGCTTTTTCTTTCTTACTAATTTGATCTTCTTCAATATCAAGGGCAGCATCAAGCCCCTGTTGTATCAAGATTGCACGCATCTTGAGACTCCATAGATAGAAGTCATTTTCTCCATTGAACTTTTCCAGATCATATCTCGTAGAAGTCATTGCAAAACCAGAGTTGAGAGCTGTAAGGGCTCTGATACCAATTTGTTGAGACTAAAAGTTAAATCTTGATCTTTAATCAAGCAAAAGAATCAAACTAACTTCCCAAGAACAAATTATCAAACGATAAAGAAACAATCAACACACCCAAGAAAATAAAGAACTTAAAACCAGAGAAGATAAGAGGAAGAAGAAGCACTCAAAGATTACGTGGTTCAGTACCAAAGGTACCTACATCCACGGCTGAAGAACCCTCTTGGGCTTGAAGCTTTTATTGAACAAGTCGATTACAAAGAGACAACTGATGACAAGGATTAAATCTCTCTCACATAGTATTTTCTATCTCTCACCCTAAGCCTCTCAAATCCGTGAATCAAGTACTACTGATCAGCCTTGAGCCATCTTTTATAGCTCTGTTTTTGTCCAGCTGTTAGTAGTAACAAACTTAACTAACCCTGGCCCCACCAACGCTGACTCAGCTCGTCACTTAACCTCTTAACTGAATTAACTAACTAGCTTCACAAATCCTTTATTGTTTTAGCAATTCTCATGATTATAGAGCAGTGTCTAAAAATATGTAATATTAGTTTGTTTTTTCTTAGATACTTTTCTGTTCTTAAATGTAGTTGTGTTAATGGATATTTTGGTATGAAACTTTGATAAAATAAGGTTCAAATAACCCCACCCTATCCAAAATCCTCGTAATTATCCATAATAGAGAGTGAAATACCCGTTTTACCTTTATAAAATTTGTAAAAAGTACAATCATGTTGTTATAAATTGTAATATTTATTTTCTATCTTTTATATTTAAAAAATATAAACATAAATTTAATATTTATGAAAACAGATTCAGTTGTCATTGACTTGTTGGATGTGGTGTTAACAACATAGCTAACATCATCAAACTCTATTTTTCACGATATGTTCAATGGTGGCATTATTGGCATCAGAGGAGCAACCGACATGACGGAATTGCTGGCTAAAGTCGAGGTGCAACCGTAACACTATCGTCCAAACGACAACGAGTTACAGTGCACCGCCTACTAAATCGTACAACTGGTGCGACATCCTCTCCGATTTAAGTTCTGTTTGGGATTGAGTCATTGAGATACTGTAACTTTTAAGTTACAGCTGCTGTGAAAAAAAAAAATGTAACTATGAAACAGTAGTTAATAATATATAGTAAATATAAATTTTAAATAATATTTTTGACAAAACTATTAAAGATATAATAATTTTTCTATCATACAGGTGAAAAATCATATCAACATAGCTTCCAAGTTATAGTAGTTAGTATTTGTCAAATACTTTAGTACTGTAACTTAAGTGATGTCTAACGTCAATCCCAAATGCACCCTTAGTAAGTGGTGCATCACCTATTGATATTAATGAAATTTTTTTTTTCATTAAATTTAAATGTAGTAAATATTAATATATGTTCGCACAAATTTTTAAATTTTTAAGTGATATTTTATAATCACCAGCTTTCACTCTAGAGCTATTAAATTAATTAGGTTAATGAATAATCTCAATTGCCAATTCAAAGAAAGGATTTCTATTAATTTTTTAAAGTACTACATTATTAATGAAATATATGTTCGCACAAATTTTTAAAGTACTACATTATTAATTAGCTTTTACTATATTAATATGATATATATTTTATCTAATATATATATACACGTTCATATGTTCATGAATATTCATGTTCATATGAATATGGACGTATCCATCATATATAATTATGAATTTATAGATGAATGAATAATATCCATATCCAACTGAATTTTTACCATCCCTAAGTCACACTCTCATTGCCGTACCAATATTATTAAACCTAGAAAACGGAGCATGCATCAACTTGCTTCTTTTCATTTTTTTTTCTTTTTTTTGGGATATTTTGAACACTTTCTTCTTCATCTTCTTTTTCTTTTGTTTCTTGTTTGAACACTTGTTTGAACATTGATATTTATAATAAAAGGTTTAAAAAGACCACTCTGGATGTCTACAGGGATCAATGTGGATAATTTCTATTCTGGTACAATATTCATGTGTCTGTTATAATTATTTTTGAGATATTTTTTATTGTCTGCCGCATGCACTATGAAGAACATATCCTACTCGAACTAACTGTCACAACATACGTCGAGTTAATTGTTAAGTTGTAACCACAATCACTAGATGATTATTGTGACTTGTGAGTGGTATTTTGGTCACTTTATTCATCTGATAAAATGGATCGAATGTTACGGGCCTTAATCTATAATCTAAATAAGTTGGAGGTTGACCCAAATGGGAAGATAGAGTCCAGCTTTTAACACCCGTTGAAAATCCCTATAACACTCCTTTTGAATTTTATTCTAAAAGTGCCCCTAGTTTAATTTATTAAGGACAAACTCATACATTACAATTAACCATCTTCCCATAAATTTTTGCTCAAAAAGTAGTAGTAGTAGTAGTAGTAGTAGTAGTAATAATAATAATAATAATCCTTTCAAGTTTTTATTTATAAAATAAATGCAAATCTTAAATTTTGTTCTTGTTCGTAAAATCTATCCCCATAACTTGAAACTTTTATAATTTTCTAAAAAATATTTTTGATTAAAATTTAAAAACATAAAAAAAAATATGAAATGAGAGCATAAAAAGCTTGTTGAAAGAATAATTTATATAAATATTTAATTAAATTCTCATTTAAAATAAAAAATGAATTAATTTATCTTCAGCTATTTGGATAAATTTAATTAAAAAGGAGATTTAATGAAGAATTTTGAAAGGTTTAAAAGGCCTAGTCCGCTCAATATTATAGAAGAAGGTAGAAAGCCTATAGAATAAATAATTACTCATATTCATTTATATAGTTGGCTGGCTTTGGAAGAAAGCTTCATCATTCATCCACGTAGTGAGGAAAAGTATCAAATTAATTTTATCATTATTATTTTTTCCGCAAAAGCAAAAACATTCAAATGAACTATTCCTCAATAATTTTTAAATATTATTATTTTACAATTTAATTTTTTCTGACATATCATTTTACCATCAGAATTTCTTAACAATTACTTTTTCTCACTTTTTATGATTTTACCACTAAATCGTTAAAAATTAAAAATTTATTAACAAAATTTATAGTAAAATCCTATTTTCCCACTAAAATGTGTAGGTAGAATTTAAACCTATAAATTAGAAAATATAAAATTAATTATATACAACTAGATAATGTTTTTATCAATTAATTTTTTTTATATTTCTAAATATATCTAAAATAAATAATTGATAAAATTAGAAATATTATAATACTTTTGGTTTAACTAATATACATTAGTTCTTAACGAAGTTAACAGTTTGTTGGTGGTAAAATAATAATTTGTTTTTTAATAACAATGGCAAATTAGCAGTAACGACTTGCGGATTAATAAATTATATATATTAAAAACAAAAGGCGGATATAAGTTTAGCAAAATATAATTGAAATTGGAGTCCTCTCAATATAGATTTAAGGATATACTGAATATTCTTATGGGTGAGAAGAGTTAATGGTAGTTGGAGAATGTGAATGATTTAAAGAATGGTCGGCCATCTGTATTTTAAATATTTATATTTTTAAAAAAACTTAATTATAAAAATGAGTGTACTAACTAATAGAGTTAAAAGAGTAATATTTGGAGTGTAAACAATTGAAAGAAATTTGGATTAGACAAAAATGCTTGAATTATAATAATAAATAGTTAATAATAATTGGAATGAGATCAATTGCTCTCTATATATTATCTCTCTTTATATATATATTGCTCTCCTCAAGTGCGAACGTTAAAATATAAATTCCATACATACGCAACTAAAAGATAAAAAAAAAAACCAACGAGGTCGTGGTCTAGTGGTGCCAGGGGCTAGGCTTGGTAGGGCGAACTACGGTTCGATCCCCCGCACGCACGTTGGGAGGAGTTTAAAACCTTAACCCCGGGACGCGCTCCGAAACCGGATTAGTCGGCCCGCTGGGTTCGGATACCGGTTGGTTAGCACCAAAAAAAAAAAAAGATAAAAAAAAAAACAAATCAATACTTTAATTTTATCTTTTACTGTTTTACTTTATTTTTTATCTTTTATTTTTTGGGAGTCCTTTATATATATATATATATATATATAGTATCTTTTGGATGCATCCGCATATGAAAAGTTATATTTACGCGCGCGCACACAGAACTTCTCAGATGTGGGTGCTAAATACAGATTTTATGTAAATTTATGCAATGATGTTAATACGTTAAAATGTTTTTGTTCGTATTAGTTACAACACTATATGGTCTGAATCCACACCAAATCACATTTAAACATATCCACACACCATCAAAGAATCCATTGACAGGGGTGGGCGGCCCACAAAACAGCCTGCCAATGAAATATATATATTATTTAAGAAGAATAGGAAGAATGGAAGATAACGCGTACCTTTTTTTTGTGATGAGCTGACCTTTCTCTCTGATGAGAGCAGAGCAATAATGACTCTTTCTACTAAGTAAACGAAAGCAAAAACACGTTGCTCGTTTCGGCTGTTGTACCTACCACCTACCACCTACCAGCAGCAGCGCTGAGCGTTCAACACCGTACCATGGAGAATTCATCATCATCATCATCATCATCATCAAATTCAAAGCAGAGAAAGAGCATTGCAGTTCCAGATGCTCCGTTGAAGGCAATTGGGTTTGAACTTGAGGAATTAACCCCTGAAAGAATCATCGGCTGCTTCCGGGTTACCCAAAACTCGTGTCAGGTGAGGTAGTTCGTTGTTTGACTTTTTTTTTTTTTTTAATTATTGTGTGTGTTTGTTTAATTAATTGATTTATTTTTTATTTTTTAGAGTTATAACTCTAATTATTTTCCTCAATATATATTTACTACCTTAAAAGACTTTTTAGTTTAAATTTGGATATAAAAAGTTTGATGAATGGGCAAATGATGCATGTATATATTATCTTAATTTGGCTTGCAATTGGTGGTGCTGCAGCCATTTAAGGTGTTGCATGGGGGAGTATCGGCGTTGATAGCAGAGTCATTGGCGAGCATGGGGGCGCACATGGCATCTGGTTTCAAAAGAGTGGCTGGGGTTCAGCTGACCATCAATCACTTGAAGAGCGCTGAGCTTGGCGACCTTGTCCGTGCTGTTGCCGCCCCCATCAATCTTGGAAAGACCATTCAGGTTTGGCAAGTTCGTCTTTGGAAAGTAAAAGAAGTACAATCTGATGATGGTCGCGATCATGATGCTGATCATCATCATCATAATAATTCTACTTCTTCTTCTTCTTCTGTTATGATTTCTTCCTCCACCGTTACTCTCCTATGCAACCTCCCTGTCCCTGATCATGCTAAACATGCAGGAGATGCTCTCAAGAACTCTGCCAGCAAATTGTGATATACATACATATATATATATGATATATATATATATATCATATATGTATAATTTCTCTTTTATTTTCCTTTTTTCTCCAATTTTTCAAATTTCACTGTACGTTGTAGTCAACGCAATGCAATGCCTACATTTATGTGTTTTTATATTTGCATATCAAGATGCATGTATCTCGCTCTCTTACATAATTAAGTCCTTATCAATTTATTGGTAATGTAAATGTAAAACTGAAGCAAACCATTACCGTTAATATCTGTGGCCTGCCTGAATGTGTACAAGTTCAACAGCTAGCTGTGATTAATTGCATGCCATGACAATTTATACCTGATGATCATATTGCTAATTATGTAATTAGTTGTCGACTCAATTCATTATAATTTAATTGTATTGATCTCCAATCCCTTCCATTCCCAACCCAGGCACCTCTTCAGATCTAGCGCAGCTATATCTGTAATAAACAAAATATTGGAGAATTCATCCACATATCGATCCATGAAAACACCCTATTCCATTCCTACATCACAATTAGGATTTCTCCATAAAACAAAACATTGTAATTTAATTAATTATTGATTTGAAACTGCATGCTAACAATTAAAAACTCTGTGAAACCTACACACACACACCACCACCACCCCCCCCCCCCCCTTTCACCCAAGTCACCAAAGTAGTAGTTGTATGTAAATGTAATGTTCCATTTCATTTCACTTCACTAAACACTAATTAATTAATAAATATCTATGATTTGTTATCATTGAAGAAGGAAGGGGCTCTGCTTTTCCTCATTTGCATAAATTTTAATTTATTTGTTGCCTTGTTTTTGAGCATTTCCATAACAACAACAAAATATGAGGAAGAACTGAATAAACAAATGGCATAGGATGAGTTGCGAATATATCGAAGTTGCATGGTACGTGCTGATGGAGTCTTTGATAAAACATTAAACATGGGAGCGATCATCGATGGAGCGAGGCTGGTGTCTGTTAATGTCAACACATATGCTTTGAATTTCGATTGCTTATTTCATATATAGGGATTAGTGATTGAGAGTCCCCCACCCTGCTCGCTCCATCACCATGCGCGCGCATTTGTAGTAAATAATTACTTGAAGGCCAGCTTGTTAGCTTTGATTTCTATATGGTTTACAGTACTTGACGAGTCTGATGGAGCATTCGTCATCATCAAACTTAAAGGCAGCTCTAGATGGTCCGTTGCGTGCACCGGGCTTTCAACTTGAGCAACTTTCTCGTAAAAGAGTCACCGGTCATCTTCGCGTTACTGAAAGTCTGAAACCGTCAGGTGAGGTGATTTTAGTTTCTTGAATGTATTGCGATGTGTACCCATGCCCTTTATTCTTCATTTCTATTTTTTCTTTTCCTTTTCCAGATGATGATCAGATAAAAGTTTTAATTAATTAATTAATTACACTAGCTAGCTAACACCAAAATTTTCATTTGAAGGTATGGGAAGAGAAAAGAGGTGCAGGCATTCAACTTAGCATCAATCATTTGAAGCCCGCGAAGCTTGGTGACCTTGTCCACGCTGCAGCGTCCCCTATCAATGTTGGAAATAACAATCAGGTATACTATTCTATCACGGCTGGCGCTAAGTTACGTTCACGTAACTTAGGCCCTCCCTTCTATCACTTATTTACATTTAATTGCAAAAATGCTATCTACCACCACGTACACCTCCTATACATACACACACATACATATAAATTATTGTACTCTTGAACGTATAATAGGCTGGAGAAATCCTTTCTTAGCAATAAAGTAGAGTACTTTCTGCATAAGAAAGAAAAACTACTCGCGACTATGGCAGTTTACTACTTACTTTCATATAGCTGTGATCTGTCCAAAAATTGAAGATACAGATCAAGAAATTGAATTTCAATTATTTGTGAAAACATATTGTTGAATTGTGTCCCACATTGGCTAGTAAAGGGGAGATGCTTGGGTTTATAAGGTGGTAGGTCACTCCACCTAAAAGGCTAGTCTTTTGGGTTGGATACCTAGAAATCTAATGCTAAGTCCCCCCAACAAGTGGTATCAGAGCTAAACCCTAGTAGCCGGAATGTGGTGGTGGAACAACTCAGGTGTGTCGGATGAAAGGACCAGGGTCCGGCGGTGGTTTCGTCCGAGGGGGGAATTGTTGAGTTGTGTCCCACATTGACTAGTAAAGGGGAGATGCTTGAGTTTATAAGGTGGTAAGTCACTCCACCTAAAAGGCTAGTCTTTTGGATTGGATACCTAAAAATCTTATGTTAAGTCCCCCCAACACATATCAATTGGTAGGTAGAACCCTTGCTAAAAGAAAGAGATGCTATATATGAATCATTCACGTATTCGTCTGATTCTTGGTAATTTAAAAACTTATTTTAAGGTATGGGAAGTAAGACTATGGAAAGTTGATCCTTCAAACTCTCAGATCAAATCCATGGTTTCATCATCTACAGTTACCATCGCATGCTACATGCCTGTGCCAGATCATGCCAAACCAGCAGGAGAGATTCTCAAGATGTTTGCCAAATTGTGAATTCATTGTTCCAATCATTTTCAAACTTATACTGAATTCTCCGCAATCACAAATTTTTACAGTTAGATAGATCTGTTACATTCCAGATACATCACCAAGAATATCTTTTTGCATTTTTTTTAATTTATATACACAGACTTGCAAAGCAATTCCACAACATAATCTGCACAAAGATAATAGCAGAGATAAGTAAAGCTAATTATCTGAACGCCCAGTACTAATGTACACTCTTCACTAGCCAAAATACCATTTCCGGCCAACTGATCAGTTCAGACATATTATTGTATTTTACCGGTAATACATCCAAGGGAAGCAGTCGTAGCAGGGAAAATCAGGTCACCATCAGTTTTGCAAATTCCCCGAGACAACCATAAACCTCACATTTTTGGTAAAGCTCTTCCCAGTACCTCACTCTTTCACAGCCATGATTTTGATTTTAAGTGAGGTTGGTTTTAGCTAAATTAATCCCCATGGCAGCACATTATGCTTTTGCGTAGCTAATGAACAGAACTGAAACCAAGCCTACCAAATCCTATTACCCATCACTTGCATATGCCCTGACAAGTGACAACTAAAACTCATCTGGAGTTGTGAACTTGATGCTTTTCTTTTCAAATGTTAACCATGTCTGAATCTGTAAAAGAGGACAAAGAATGTTCTTGTTGTAATGAGACTAACTAGCAGGAGAATTGCTCTCATGACACTAAAGTTCCATGGGTCACAGGCCATGAGAAGAACACAGGTTAATCCACCAGCCAAAAGCCACATGCTTTTACTTAAAAAAGTTCCCAACAAGAGAGTTTCAGTCTCCTACTCCTAGTCTGAGAATCAGCATCTAGGTCACAATTTCGTAGTTTGGGAAACAGAACTGCAAATATCATCCACAATCGACTCTATATTAACATACAAACCACTTGGATGGAACTTTACTTATCCTCTGATCTGAACATTCCAACTACAGTACAAGCTGCTTAAAGGAACAAATTATCAGGACCTTCAAAAAGATAAGAAGCGATCGACCCAATAAAACAAAACTTTGCTAGATTCCATATCACAACAATTCACAGTGCAGAAATTTTACCAATGAGTATCCATTAGCAAACTGGAAGCTAAATGTCAATCCACAATTGGGTAGTTCCTCGTTGCAGACGAAGTGGGTTTATTGCTTCTACTTGTCTTGGACTTGGCATATTGAGTACCCGAAATCTTTAGCCTTGAAAATGCAGAAGCTAATAAGCATAAAATCACAAGTAAAAAAAGAGTCACTGAGAGCCAATGAAACAGTAGAAATGGAATACCAGCAATACCTAAGATTGGTAAGTTGTTGAGTCAATTCATTGAGCTCAAAACCAGAAAGTTTGAGTAAGGACAAGGTACCGGGCACCTCTTCAGAAACAATCTTGGACAATTTATCAGCCGAATCAGCCAACTTCTTGAAGGCCTGCAAAAATATAACTTTGAATGATTGAAACCAACCACAAACCCACCCTTAAAAAAGAAAAAAAAAAGAAAAAGAAAAAACTTACAATCATAGTGGGAATTGAAATAATAGCCAATGAGAAAATAGCGCCAATAGCCTGGAGCCAAAAATAAAGGAAAAGAATCCAAAAATTTTTTATGATGGAAGGCACGGGAATTTAAATTTATGAAAGAGTGAAAATGGAAAAAATTAATTAAAAAATGTAATTACCATGGAGAGGACGAAGAGAAGAGAGAGAAGGGCTAATTCGGGTGGGTTATTGACGGCGTTAATGAAGGGCGGAGCAGATGAAGAAGACAGCAACGATGACATTTGAGGATGTGGCGGTGGGCTAGGGGTAATAACGGTATTATTGGACTTGGAAGTCGATGATGCTACCGATGATATTGACGATGACACCGAGCAAGCACGTCGTCTCCTTGCAATTGTTGGATTTGGAAGCGGTGGAGTTGTAACTCCAAGCTTCTGATTGTGATTGATGCTCATTTTTGATACTATGCTTGGCTGCAGCTGCAGAGAACCCACCCCCACGCCGCACATGCCATTGCTCTCCATAGACTCTGGTCTCCCAACTCCCACTTCCACCAATGAGCACCAAACTAATTTGTGTATTTAAAATATACTAGTTAATAATTTTCAGTGATTTTTAGATAGTAAAAACAGATTTAGGTGGCCATTTAAGTTTATGCACAAATTTACACGTGTCCAATTATATTATTATTATTATTATTATTATTATTATTATAAAAAATACTACATCAATCATACAATAAATAAATAATATATAACTTAAGAGATATTATATCAATTATGTAATAAATAAATGGTATATGATTTGTTCACTCATATCGCACAAATAAAACTTATAATATTTATTATTAACTAATATATCATGCACAATAATCACAACAGAATCTTCTACGCCTACCTCTTCTCTTTTGTTGTGCTGTTGTGGTGTATTAAGAAAAAAAAAAAAAGATAGTGCGAATATTTCATGTAAACAAATACAAATCTCATCATTTTTATTTTGTTTATTATTTATTATATTAAATCTTGGATGGTTGGGTGTGAATCTAGCTAACTAACCCCTTTTTGAGTTGAATCTTATCTCTTAGTTTAATCGGGTTGATTACGTTGCCATTTTAATGTCGGTTTACTGTACCAAACCCAATTAAGGTCTAAAGCCGCGTATACATACGGCTGGCTGTATTTACGCACGTCGTTTTACTAAACCCAAATAGGAAGTAAAGTGTTATGTGGCTGGCTGTACGCAACGCAAGCATGTGAACATGGTTATAATAAAAATTCCCATCTGTGCTGTGGGCACTTGGTATGGTACGGCTATGTATGGTGTTGGACCGGAACTTTCTTCCTTTTGTTTATAATAATTAATAAATATTCGATTGCACCCATCCGGACGCCATCACATATTCACATTCACACCCAACTGTTCTTTTTTTATTTATTTATTTATTATTATTATTATTATAAATAAATAAATAAATAAATAAATAAATAAATAATAGAGTCTTGCGCGGCACAGCACCGATTCTGATTTGTTATCAACTTCTGTTTTGGAGTCACAACTCACAACATCGACGACATTCATTCACTTCATCAACAATAACAACAACATGGAGGAAGCTAATGGTAGATAATCAACTTTTCTTCTTCTTCTTCTTCTTCTTCTTTTTTATGAAAAACAAAAAAACAAAAAAAACAAAAAGTTCTTTAGAATTCTTTCATTCTCCTTTCCTGATTTTGCTGATGTACCTAATCAGAATTTTGCTTTTCTCTTTTTACTGGGTTCTTTTCGACAATTGAATCTTTGTTTGTGTAAAACCATACATATTATTGTGGACACCAGTTTCTCATGAAGAGAAACAAGGTCTAATGATTATCGACTTCTGTTTTTAGACTGGACGGTTCTGTTCCTTCTGTTTTCATTTTCAGATTCAACTAGCTAGAATCATAATGGAGTAATTACCGTACCTTGATTATTATTATTATTATTATTATTATTATTATTATTATTATTATATGATGATGCTCAACTTAGTGGACTGCTTCTCTTTCACTTTCTAATCATTAAATTTAATTCTTCTCATTAACCGCATTCATCAAATTTGAGTTTTCTTGTTTTTATTGTCTCTCAATATTTTTAATCTGATTAATGAATGATACCAGTGGTGGAAACTAAGGATGGAACTATTTCTGTGGCTTCTGCATTTGCTGCTCATCAGGAAGGTAATTACAATTTGATCTGACCAGACTCCGTCTGCAATGTAGTTTTATTCTCTAATAATCCAAGATCAACAAGTTTAGGTCATAAAAAATTATTAGATTAGTTATATCTTTGTCTGTGTTACTCAACCCAGCTGTACAGGATAGAGACCATGAGTTCCTAAGTAAAGCTGTTGAAGAAGCATATAAAGGAGTTGAATGTGGAGATGGAGGTCCTTTTGGTGCTGTTGTCGTACGTAGTGATGAAGTCGTTGTGAGTTGTCATAACATGGTTTTGAAGCACACTGATCCTACCGCCCATGCTGAGGTGACGGCAGTGAGAGAGGTTAGGATCAGATATATAACTCTCACTTTACCTTTGAATTTATCATTTTTCGATGATGTTTTAAGTCAAATATTTGAGTTTATATTTTGCCTAAGAATGAATGCCTAGAGATTGATTTTATCTGCTTCTAACGAAGAACAAACTCTAGCTATTGACATCAAAACTTCTATTTCAAGTGCTTATGAAGTTAATTGGCTGTTTGGGAACCTTACTTTGCTGGCAATTCAATAATAAGATGATTCTGTATTGGTGCTGCTATATGGAAACCACTTGTATATCCAATGAATAAGGGATAATTTAGAATTCATACGTGGCACAATGATACAACTCCAACATTACAATTAGACAAACCCAACTCAGCTAGCTCTATCAAAAGCGGAGAAAAGGCCCAGGCAAACCCAAGTGAGGCTACCCAAAATCGACCCCAAGATAACCTTAAGCCAAGTCGTGTAAGAAGGCCACCCAAATGGTTAAAGGATTACACTTGCTGAACATATATGACTTGAGGATTCGGTTTCTAACTGCCTTCGCTATTTAGAGAATATCTTTTTGTTATAGTGAGAGGTTGTTATTTAGTTTTGACAGCTGTGAGCATATTCTTGCTGCTATAAGTATTTCCATAGTTGTATTTGAACGGGAATATATATGAATTCTGGACTTAATCTCTTCCTTCTCTCTGAATTTTCTCTCTATTCTCTCTTTCCTTTAAATTCTGGGAGCTTGCACTTGCTTGAAAAGTGTTTTTGCTGTTCTGTGTGTTTCACAGGCGGCATATCACACAACCAATTGTTTTTTTGCCATTTTGGCATCCAATTATGAGATTGAGCAAAAGTATTGCAGTGTTGTGAAAACCTTGAGAAAGTCTGGGTTCATGATTTCAGAAATCGTGCCTCACCAGCCAAGTTTCCCGAGTAGTCAGATGTCTAGGCACAACAGCAATAACTAGAATAATCTGTTAGTTTAATTAACCCTTAAACTCTCTATGAGTATGTCAGACCAAATGGATCTATTCGTGTATGTTTACGCTATTCACATACTAAGCTTTTTTGCTTTGATTATTATTACCAAATCATCTAAATGCTCAGCCTTTGGTCATTAATGCCTTGGAAAACTGCATGGTCTTCACCATTCTTGGTTTCCTCTGGTGTGTATGCCTAATGCTTACTTTGTCTGTGATGTTGTTACAGGCTTGCAAAAAGCTCAATAAGATTGAGCTTTCAGACTGCGAAATATACGCCTCCTGTGAGCCTTGCCCCATGTGCTTCGGGGCTATCCACCTTTCACGAATCAAGGTCAAATTATTCTGCTCCTTTTCGTCTCCTTGTTCTCTTTTCTCTCAATTATGGAGTTGGTCATAATAGTGTGGTGTTGTAATTTTACTTTGATGACAAACAGAGGTTGGTTTATGGAGCCAAGGCTGAAGCAGCCATTGCCATAGGATTTGATGATTTCATTGCAGATGCAATAAGGGGAACTGGCTTCTATCAGAAGGCTCAGCTGGAGATCAAAAGAGCTGATGGCAATGGGGCAGCCATAGCAGAACAGGTCTTTGAGAAGACAAAGGAAAAGTTCAGGATGTATTGATTTTTCATGTTACCCTTTTGGTTGATTGTAACTAACATTCATCCATTCTGAACATTGGCTTCATTTCTTTTTAATGCAAATTGTTCAATAATTAGTGTAGACTCCATTGAGAGACTATTGAGCTCAAAATGTTTATATGCTTTTTGATAAAAGGAAATATATACTGTTTGGGGGTAAATTTGGAATGATACTTTTGAACCAATAAAAAAATGACATGCAGACAATTATTGGGGTAAAATGGACAAAATACTTGGAGCGGTATAAAGATGTCATTTGGAAGAGTTTACTACATTGGATGGATTTGGAAATCAACCGCAAACATTGGACAATTCAAAATATTTATGAGAAATAATAAAATTAATACAAAAGGAATATTCTTATCTTTTTTTTTTCTAAAATATGACATCTAATCCTAAAATCATTTTATTCTTTTAACATTAGGATGACATTTAGTCATAATTTTAATGCATTATCCTTACCACTAGCTTCCACTATATGAACAGCTCATTCAACCAATATAAGGGGACTTTTCCCTTCACTTCTCTCTCTCTCTCTCTGGGCATATTTTTACATCATCGCCCACTTCTCCATTTTTGGGAGATAATTTTCTATTCTCCACCTTGATCATCTTCTCTACCATATTATTACTTTCCACATATTTATACATCATCTTCATCTTCATCAACACCAAACATCTCTACATAGCTATCTAGTTTGTGTTAATCATATTTATTTAAATTATATTATTATATTATTTAATAATATTACATTTATTAAAAATAATAATATTAAAATTATTTTAAAATAATATTATTATATTCATAGAGAATTAATAATATTACCATATACTATCTTTATTTAAAAATATAATATTATTTTTTTTTTAATTTAATAGTATTATAACATTAATAATTAATAATAATAAATAGTTTATTGTAAGAAAATATTAATTTTGTAAGATATTATTAACAATAATGTTTCATTTGTGTTGCTCTTATCAATAATTTTTAATTTATATAATTAAAATTAATAAAAAATTATATGATTATATAATTAAGAATATTAATAATTATTGTTACTTTATATAATTAAAATTAATAATAAAATAAATAATTTATTTTACAAATATAATTTTTTATTCACTTTGCAATTAAAAACTATAATTCTTTAAATAAGGGTAAAATTACAATTTTAAACAGTTCATTCCCAATCTAAGACTATACATAAACGAGATTCTGATTTCTATTCTACACTCATATTCCAATGTAAGTAAACAACCTGCTTTCACTCCACTCCACACTCCCAGTGTTAGGATTTTCACTCTAATTTGAGAAGTCAATGTTACCTAAGAGTAAAAATTCAGAGAATCAGACTTGTATAAATATGAGTTAGAAAATTAGGTTGTTGGGATAAGTTGTTAATAGTTATATCATGTATTTCTTTAAGGTGTTTGCGGTTGTTGGAGACTTAGAGGGAGGGATGGCAATTGGGTGGGGTGGGGTGGGCCGGGGTGCGGGTGGGGAGACTTATCCCATTCTCCACCCCATTAAAAATTTCACCTTCATTCCCCATCTCATTCTTTAATAAATTCAATAGGGGTGGAGATGGGAAATCCCCACATGAGGAATGATTTCTTCATCCCTACCTCATTCTCCATTCATTTATTTTATAGTAGATATAGACAAAAAAATTTCAATAAATTAAAAATTAAAGACTTAAATAAAATCATTATCACATTATAAAGTATTTAAATTATTTAAGAAAATCTCCAAACATTTGAAATGATATCAAAATTAAAAAATCTTTGAAGAGAACAGTATCTTAAGAGAGAAAAGAAAACATAACAATATTTTAGGATTAAATAAAAATTATATTGTAGGGTTTTCTTTTAGTTATAGCCCATCTATATCAAGTAAAAATAAAAGAAAAATTTATTAACTAACATTGCATTGATAAAACAACAATTATTAAATAAAAATTAGAAAAATATTTATATATAATAGGGATGGGGACAAGGTGGGGAGTATAAAACCAAACCCCACCTTATTAAGAATTTAGGGATCATTTTTCTCTCATTCCCCAAAATTTACCTCATTTGGTGTGGGGGCCCCAAACCCATTGAGGATTTTGCCATCCCTACTTCGAGGTGTATTTAGATTATTGTTTTTGTCAAGATAAGTAACTTAATTCCTAATATACTGGTTATATATGATTATTTTGATACTATTATAATTACATAAGTTTTATAGTTACTTTATGTAATTGTTTATTCCAATGTCTTCAAATCTAAAAATTATATTCTATGGTTTTAATAAATATATTAAATGCCTTTTATATGTGTTAATCGTTTTATTTAATGATTGTCTTTTATGAATTAGACTTTAATAAATTAAAGTGTAGAATACGTTGCAAGCCATTATGATACTTAAATAATTTTATTTTGTATTCAATAAAAATGTCTTATTTGCTTTTATGAATACAATTAAATATTTGACTTATTATCCATAATTATTTTGATTCTGACTTTGATTGTATTATACGATATATATGTTCTATACCAGTGAAATATATTACTAAATGCCTTTTATATGTGTTAATCATTTTATTTAATGACTATCTTTTATTTGCATTTATATGCGTTTCTATTTTGAGTGTGCACATGATATTCTAATTATAATTCTGTTTCTAATCGGATCACTGAGAGTATAAATGACACCATGTGACATGAGAAGACATTTTACTTTCTGTGTGTATATGTTATACGATTTGTTTTCATAATTAATTATACTTTTGATATTCTGAATTATTTATGGATTTATATCCTTCTATTGTAATATGTCATTTTGTAAAACTTATATTTCTAATATATGTTTTGATAAAAAAAAAATTGCAATACTTTTGGTACCCAATAACCTAACCGTGTTGGAAATAGTTTTACTTACCGAGTTTATGACTCACCTGTTGTCATTACTTTTTTGTAGATTGAGTAATTTGTTGAGAGATTTGCTTATCTTTGAAGTTAGAAATTTATCTCTTTTTGCTATTTGAATAAGAGAATGATGAACTTTTGTTTCATTTAAGTTTGTTTATCTTCTAAACTTCTAATTGGAAAGTTTTGAGACTTTTGTTATATTTATGGTTTTGGGAAAAAAATATTTAGTATTGGGCTTGTGGATTTGTGGATTTATTTGAATAAAATTTGAGATATTTCAATTTAAGGTTCTTGTGTAAAAATTATGATTTGTAAGTAATCTCTTTTACCACGTGTTAGATTTGGAATGTTACAACTTCTATCTATATCTATATATAGATTTATATATGTTGTTTATAATGGAAAGATGGATAGAAGTTTCGACTTACAGTTGACTTGTATGGTAAGATTTTAGGCTAATTATGGTTTCTTTAGTTTAGAAGACTCATGTCTTTATATATATATATAGCTAGGATGCCAGCTTCTTTAGAGTATCTCCAAAAAGCTCTATTAATTTCATTTTTTAAATATCTATTTGCTTATTTATGTGGCAAAAGGGAGAGTAAAAAATATATTATTCCCTAAAAGACTCTTCAAATAAAAATAAATTAATATTGTTTTAATCAAATAAATATTTCTTCAAAGGAAAAATAAATAATAATTAAAGTATTTCTCTTTCTCTAATAAAAAGTAATAAAATATAAAATAAAGAAGGATAAAGTAACTGTATAAAATTGAAGATAAAAAATCTTAATTGGAGTGTCTTTAGGAGTCTTAAATATATATATGACTCTTCAAATAAGTAATAAAATTTTATTTGAAAAATCTTTTGGAGATGCTTTAAGATCATTAATAATAACAATTAATGAATCGCATTGTGTCCATAGATCAAGCGGCACGGGTATTAGAGATATATAGCGATCATCCTTTACATTCGATCAACATGTATACTGCAGGATGTAATGTCAAGAGAAGATCGTAAAGAGATGGCGTGGTCGTTCAGGTTGGCAAAAAAACGTGGATCTACAGATGATGATGATGATCCCGATCAAACGCTAAAAGCAAGCCCAAAATTTGGCGAACTAGCAGACCATGAGAAAGACCAAGAGCTAGCACGTAATGGGAAGGCAAGGGTTTACACACGATCGAGTTGGGTCAGTTGCACCAATGGTATGCTATAGTGATGGATGTCCTCGCGCTTAATTACTATCATTGCAGTATGGCCACTGGAAGTCCAGTCAGAAAGCAGGTGATCAATCCTGGCATATTTATCACAAATTCGTGCGTAACAAGATACTGTATATGAGTAAAAATTCATTTGTTATTCATCTACCCCTCAAATATACTTAGTTCCATCAGCGCTGCAACAGGTGCGAAGATGTGCCGAGGACCAGACCATTCTCATAATGACCTATGAAGGCAAGCCCAACCACCCACCGCCACCAGCTGCCGCAGCTATGACTATTTAACCTTTGCAGCAGTAAAGCAGCAGTAAATATAAATGATCCTAACAAACTTAGGACTCTTTCCATTCGCATTTGCTGCCATTCCCCTATCTACTTGCGGACCACATCCCAAAATTATGCTTGAACTAACTCAAACAACTCCTACTAGTTCTGCTCTATTGATGCCACTTCAGGAACCCTCATTACCTTCCTCACCTTTTTCTTTGCATGGTGTGCTGCATGGGGAATTCCTCATCCATCTCATCATCGAAGCTGTGAATACTGCCATCACAAAGTTCTTGCTCTAATCCCTTGGTGGGCAAGGTCACCGCTGATCCTCATTTCACCAAAGCACTAGCTGCTGCTGCTGTCTTTTCAATTAAACAAATGCAGCAGCCATCGTAAACATTGTCTTCACCGCACAACTTTCCCTGCTACTTTATTGCTTTTACTACTGCTTATGCATTCTCAATGGTGCTACTGTACCCAGTACTTATATACTTCGCAAAGAGAGGGAACAACCATGTTTACAGTTTTCCAAATAAATCATATTCAATCTACCATGTTTTGTTCTCTCTTCTTCTTTTTACAGTTTTCCAAATAAATCATATTCAATCTACCATGTTTTGTTCTAGTGGCGGCGTGTCATTGTTATGAGCAAATACCAAAAAAACAAGTACGTTTCTTTTAGTAGATTATGTATGGATAGAGCAGAAAGGCTTTAAGTGACAGTCCACGACTTCCTTTTGTTGATTACTGGAATGTGAAATAACTCACACCGAAAAACCATAGCAAAAGTATCAGCAGTCTAGCTAGTGGTAGAATAATACCTTGCCACTGTACAGACCTGGGTTCCTTTCCCGGCTGGTGCGTACATTTTTGTGGGCTTCCATAAGCATGTTTACATCATCTGCAAATTTCATTTTTTGTTGGCCCAGAAAGCGTAACAAATACAAAGTAATATCCAGGATACATTTGCCCACTGCTAAGATGTGCATCTTATCAATCACATGCGTGACCCATCTTATTATCCGGTTGGGAAAATGTCCAGGAAAGAGTAACAAATACATGTGGGAGGTCAGCTCGCTGCTATACTTATGCATATTAGTGAATGGCATGAATCTCATCTATACATATATAATGGAATCATGACTCATTGTAGGAGATCGAAGTGTTGGTGCTGTAAGTCAGGATATTTATACAAATTAAACAACTGCCTCTTTGCTTTAATTCCTTGCGATATCGCATTATTCTGTTGTAGCATCAAACAATCTCCAGATAGCGGTGGGATTGAATCTAGACATACTAGTTATGCAGCTTCAGCAAATCCTATTTGTAGATTACCAAAATCAAAAACTGTGTGATATGCCCTCAGGAACATGTCTCCTAGAACCCTGCTTAAACATACAGATATTGTACATCACGCATCTATAAATATATTCCAAATATGATTTGCATGGAGTAAGAGAACTATAGCTACAGTAGCTGCAAATTTTTCTAAATGGCATGTGCATAGAAAGATATATAACTAAAGACTTAGTGACTTACCAAAGGGGACCTTGCGGCGGAGGTACATCCAATGCGATGAACCCACTAATACATATGGTAGAATGGCCTTCTTCAATTTTGAAAATATACTGAAAGAAACCCAAAATATTCGAAGCTCTAATTAATACTATTCTGGCAAGAGACAGGGACCTGTTTATTGCTCTTGCTTATGAATATAAAATGCCAAAGAGATTCCAAATGATAGAATACACACCTGTTCTGGAGAGAGGGGGAAGGACCTATTTCCAATGGTGAACGAAACATATGGCATGCTTGCGATGTCATCACAGTTGATAAATGATTTTCCCATGGGGTTTGGAAGTACCTCGCAAAGCTTAAACAAACACAACAGAAATACTAAGACTGCAAGTCATTATCAGTGATGTAATATTTCAAAAATAAAAAAGGAAAGAAAAGCAGCTATATAGGCACCTTATCTGCATATTTGAATATTGCCTCCTTTGTTTTTTGTTGTTTAAGCTGCATTTGAATCCAGAAAACAATCATCTCACAGAAAGCGCATAGCGTGCTCTCATTTATAGATGACCCGTTGCTGGTTTTATGTTGCACAACAGTCTCAATACCAGTGCTGCATGGATCTCAAATAAGGTTTAATCAAGAGGATTGCAAATGATAAAACCAAAGAGGAAAGCAAGTAAGAATTACTTCATATAGCGAGATCCATTATATACACATAATCCAATGTCTGAACAAACAGTTTCAGGTTGTACCTACATAGATGGAATGTAGATTGTTGGAGTCATTACGAAGATAAATAAATATTGAATTAGATGGTTGAGACAGAAAATTTTCCAAAGAAAGAAAAAACAAACCCCAGATATTAGGAATTCCCAAATCATATTCCCATACTCAAAAACAACAGTTTTACATTGCATGCTCACAATTCCTTCTGCTCCAATAGCATGATTGATTTGAGCCACTACAGTCTGGAAAGAAGAGTAAGCAAGTATAGCATTGAGGTCAGAGAGGACACAAAAAGATATGAAGCAAATTAAATGTTCAAGACCTCTTAAGTTAAAAGTCAATACAGTTGGACCAGCAAGTACTGATGTTCCCGAGTCCAAAATGGCATTGCAACCATCTTCACAAAATCCTGAGAATATTTGAAAATAAAATCTTAAGCCTGGTTATGCTTGTGAGAATTGCATATAATGAATGGAAATGCTTGGGGCCACCGAAAGCCTGGTTGATTTTATACTGCACAGAAGCCTATGTGTTTGTCTTAGACTTTGTTTCAAGTTGTAAAATATGTCATAACACAGAAATTCAGTCATGATGGAGGGAAGTTGGGCCTTAAATCTCATCGAATCACCTGTTGAACTGTTTTCAATCAAAATATCTCCCACCTTAATCTGAAAATAAGAATGAATTGAAATTAAATTTCAACTTATTCATAAGTAGTCAGAGAACTAGAACTTTATTCCTTTCAACAGACCTGCCAGTAGCCTTTCTCAGTAATCGGAACATAGATATGGCTACCCCTAAAATGCCTCCAATCAAAACCTCCAAAGATTATCTCACCTCCGACTTCTGAATTTGGATCCTGATTGAGCCAGAGAGAGAATATTTTCTGGCTAATATGACCTTGTCGCACCATATTATACCTGTAGTCAGAGCACTAAACTATTTGTTCCATACTCAAAGATTCAGAGTAAGCCAAAGAGAAACAAATCCTTCTCTTTATATTATTATAATGGTGCTAAAGTAACAATAAGTAGAGCTGTTATTAAAAATTTATACCACAGTGGCGTGGCATTCCCAGCAGCAATATCCCGAAACCCAAGTCCAAGAATCCCATCAAATTGCAGAGCCAGGAATGGTAATAATCCTTCCTTAGTGACCTCAACAAACTCCTGAAGGATGAGAAGATCATAACATCACTATAAAGTAGTCACAAAAATATCTGAAGTTCAATATCTTGGGAGGAAGCAAAAAAGCATACTTGATCCTTGATGATCATATCGCCGATTTTGACATTGTCTTGGCTGAAGAAGCCAGAAATGTGTCCAGAGCCATAATGAATTTTGCAAGGTACTCCTGAAATATAAGTATAATTTACAAGAAGATCTCAACTTATTTATACAAACAATTACTGTGCCCACTAGAAATATCCTAAACATATTTAAAAATGTGATCCTCTAAAATCAAGAGCCTTACAAAGGTGATGCAGGAGGAAAATTACCAATCTTAGTATAAGTCCTGGACAGCCTCGCCCTGTATCTCGAATGTAAATAGCAAGATATCTGCATATGGTGATGCTTAATTATTATGAGCATTCACATTCACATGAGAAGAAAAAGGAAAGGACTTGAGAGATGCAGCATTTGAAGACTTACAGAAAAAAGGCATTTAGAAGATGGGACCCAAAGATTAGAGCTGCCAGTATCAAAGACGACAGAGAAACTTTGTGGAGGTGAACCAATACCAATCTCTCCATAATATTGGGCATCAAGATAGTTGTTTAAATAAACTACATCTGCTTTAGGATGATTGAAACGATTGTGAACCTCGTTTTTAGTGATTAACCTTGCAGCGTTGATGGTGTTAATGCCTAACTGCCGCTTCTTCAGTTGAATCCTCAGTAACCCATGAGAAGGAGGAGGAGGAGGAGGCATCGAGGCTAAGATGCAGGGGCAAACCCACATACATATTGCAGCAAGAAGAAACTTAATCCCCATTCTTACACAAATTTTCCTGTGCGGGTATGACATCAAAGGATAACAAAAATGTTTGAGCAGAAATGCGAAATTAAAGCAAACAAATCATCAAAGTGGAGGAATTTTTTTCATTGAATTTGAAGCATGAATGCACAGAGAAGCAGACTGGGGAGTTATGGTGTTCAGTTTTCAGCTCTTAATTAGTTATACGATAAACGGTAGGGAATACCGATTATATGCATGAATCATGGTCAGATAATCATTGCTGACATGCATGAATATGTAGTAACGAAGTGGTAGTGGGGAGGGAATTAAGCTGATTGATACCTGCTGAGTTGATGATATGGCGCCAATCAACGAACGAACCAACGAGCTGCCTGGCCTGCCTTTTTATGTTTGCACCCTGTAGTGAATCATCTGTGAGCTTGTTTCGTGTGGGTGTGATTAAATGCTCAGGAAACCACTGCGCAATTTCTCTTCCCGCGTTGTACTTGGAGATCAGTGAGTCATTGACAAAATAATTTTATTCGTTTATAGTTTAGATAGATTAATTATTGAACAAGTAAGTTTATTTATTTGTTTCAGTGAATAATCTCACTACCATGGTTTCGTAATGTCCTGTCTCCTTGCTAAACTTGCTACTATGTACTACATACAACATTCCAGATACAACAACAGTAGGATGTTTTTACTTTTAACAAATTCAGGGTCAGCATGTTCATTTCTAAAATACTGGAGGCCAATTGTTGAAAAAGTAAAATTCAAGGGCCTACAAGTTATTAATGTAAAATATACTTGGGCTTTTAGGCCCATAAAAGTAGAAGCCCAAAGTGTACAAACTGCAAAGAACTGAAATTTTGGCTGTTTGGTAGTACCCCCCCACCCCGACCTCAGTTCAAACTTCAAAGTAGAAACTACTCGCCTTTCCTCACTACCTGCCCTGGTCCTCGTTCCTGAAAGCATATTTATTGAAGCCAATCAAATTGTTCGTAAATGTAAGAAAAAAGCGCTTTTGTTTGTTTGTATTTTTAGCTGAGTGTGTTCAAAGAAAATGGAAGTGGATGACGAATGGGAGTTCAGCGCAGAAGAATTGGATTTCCTTGAAAGAGAAGCTCTTCAGCAGATTGCTCAACGCCACAGCAAACCCTTTTCTGATTCTCCTTCATACAAGGTAAGGCTCTCTCCTTTTTCCTCAATTCTTTCCAAAGATCCTGCAAGTATTTTGCCTTTTGTATTTTTTTAACTGTTTAAGATGTTCACTCCGTTTTGATTTTGGATACAACTATTGAGCAAATTTTAAGAAAGGAGCCCTTTTCTTAAGGGGTTGCCAAAAGTTTCATCCCTGCTTCTCAAAAGTACCCCCATTTGAATTTCCTTTTTGGAGCACTTTGAGTTTGTGCATTCTGTTGTTCTTTTCTTTTTATTGTTTAATGACCCTTGTGGTGTAACCATTGATATGATTACCTTAAGGATGATTACTTGGTTGTTCTGGTTTACTAGCAATGAATGATGCCATCTGTTTAGATGTGAAGGAAAGAGTTGCACTATCATGGATTTTTTCTTTATGTTGTAATTCAGGTAGAAGCTTTGCCCCAGGGGTCCAGAACATTGCCCTTATCAGTTGCACCCCCTCCTAAAGGAAGCTTGGGTTGGTTTCTCCCTGTGCTAAAATTACCCTTGCTCATTATTTATTAAATGGCTAACAAGTTGTATTCTTCTAGTAGTCATAATCATTTTGTTGAATTGTGGATTATCTGGCTAACTACTTGACTCCTGTCTAAACTTGCTGTGTCCCCACCATTTTGTGCTCAACCAGGTGATTTTTCTAAGGAACAAGTACCTAAGCTCTCTGTCAAATTTTATTTTCATACAAGTGGAAATATTGCTGCAAAATTTACATATGACCCGGTATATCTTCTATTTGCTGGCATAATGATCCAGAATTCTAGAGCAAGTCTGATTTTGTTAATGCATGCATAATTTTCTCTCTCTCTCTCTCTCTCTTTTTTTTTTTTATAATAAAATCTAGGTGCTAGTAGGTGCTTTCCGCAAGATCCCTAAAGCCACATGGAATGCGAAAGAAAGGTCTTGTTCCATATCTCTAAGCATATCTTTTATGCACCATGCAAAAATGGTTGTGTCTCTTGCACACTTGTTTGAGCTTTCACGAGCATTGAGCCTTAGCATGCTACACTGCCATTGAACCTGCAGATTGTGGACTTTCCCAGTTCCGTTTTTATCATCAGCAGAGAAAGTTTTGAGTGAAATATCTGGTTACAATGTTGAGGTGGTAACTTGTGCATTTTTATCTCTTTATGATTATCCAATCTTTTCACAGTACTGCATTTTATTAAAAAATAAATAAATTATTTTGGGGGTTGTGATCGGTGTAAGGAGGAGGGGTTTTCCCTGAAGAAACAGAATGCATTTTATAAACTTTAGAATTCTGCACTTATCTTTGAATCACAAATTGTGTCATTTTCACACTTAATTATCTATTATAATATATTCCAGATAGAGAACCTGCATCCCTTGGTTCAACGTGCTATTGCCAGTGCCTCTGCAGCTCCAGATCTTCGAGGTAAATGTTGATTTATGATTAAGAACTACTATGTCCAAGATTGTGATGGATGCATCAATACAATTGCACTTGCTTTTATTCTTATGATTTTCTTTGTAGATTAATTTCTTTCATACAGTGCTTCAACGTCATGTGTTGTTATCATTTTTACAAATTTTTTCCCTTTTTTTCACAAGAAAAATATGACCAGATACCTGCCCATATTGAATCAAAGCTTCTTCCATTTCAGCGCGATGGTGTAAGGTATGTAGCAGTTGCTTCCTTATCAGATCAATGTTATATATCATGTATTAAACATTATGTTTTTGTAGCAACCTCTGTCAAGCATGTTCATTTTCAATTTTCAGGTTTGCATTGCAGCATGGAGGGCGTATACTTCTGGCAGATGAAATGGGATTAGGAAAGACCATACAGGCAATTGATTATTTATTTGAACCATTTCATTTCTTTTGATGCCTGTTATGTGAAGCTAAATGGCTATTAAATGAGTATTCTCAATTAGCTTTGTGCAAGATGACTTGTTTAAAACTTTCATATCTCATGGTTTTGGCAGGCTATTGCCGTGGCCACATGTTTTCGTGACGTTTGGCCTGTTCTTATACTTACACCGTCATCCTTACGTTTGCATTGGGCCGCAGTAAGTGCTTTATCATCTTCCTTTTTTTCAGCAAAGCTAATTTCACTCTAAATGCATGTACGCATTTGCCTTGTTGCAGATGATCCAACAATGGCTAAATATCCCTCCATCAGAGATAGTTGTAAGTGATCTATGTGTAGCTTTGAGCATATCTCATCATTTTTCATGGCCCCCTTTCATATTTATCGTAGAAACTTAAAATTTTTATTATGTTGGGTTGATGCTTATTACGATTCCTAACAAGTCATTATTAATAGGTTGTTCTATCTCAATTGGGTGGTTCAAACAGAAGCGGATTCACTATAGTTTCTTCCAACACCAAGAGGAATATTCATCTTGATGGCTTATTTAATATCATCTCCTATGATGTGGTCCTTAAGTTACAAAATATACTAATGTCATCCAACTTTAAGGTAAGTACAACGAATTCTTTTGAATTTACTTTAATCCTATTATTTTTAAATGACCACTCTTAGAGACATTGGGGAGAGAGTTACCTAAAGAATAAAGGTAAAATAGGGGAAGTAGTGGACTTCCTTCTAGATTATATACGATTGTGGTCTACCTATCAAGAAAAACGTTTCTCCCTTGTGTTCTAGGTTAGTAAGAAATATGTTTAGTATAGTCAGAATGAGGATTCTGAATGGCCATACTGGAAATAAGGAAACACTTTTCTTTCTTACTCCTTTTTTTTTTTTTGTGTTGGGCCGGGGGGTGGGGAGGAGTTGGGGCAGCGGGGATGGTGTGTTGGGTTTTTTTGGGGTTGCTTATTACCTTTATAATCTTCTTAAGATTATAAAGTTAGTTCATACTTCATTTAAGGTAGACTATGACATATACTTTATTAAAAATTATTGAATAAGGTCCCACGATTTTGCAAAATTGGGGATATACTGTACTGTTTAGAATGTTAAAATCTAGAATGTAACATGCCTGAAGTCTAAATAGTTTCGTTAATCTAGACGTTGAAGTACAGGTTAACAATATGGAGAGGAATATTCCTATTTTCATCTTAAAGATTCATGTTGTAAAAATTCTTAAAACTTATTAACATGTTCCTCATCAAAGTTGCATCAATTGTTGAATTAATTACACCTAGGACTTTGTTTCATATGTGTGTATCTGTGTGAGTGCGGCTGGAGCTTTGCATGGAGCTTTGCATGGAGCTTCTTCTATTCTAAACCTCCTTTACTTTTGTTCAGATTGTGATTGCGGATGAGTCACATTTTCTTAAAAATGCACAAGCGAAGAGGACGGCTGCCACCCTTCCAATTATTAAGGTCATCTCTCTTGATAAATTGTGAATTAATATTTGCATCAGCTTTGTTTGTTCTCGATCAATGTTCGCATATTAATACAATTATAGATCTCAAGTTTGCTAAAAGATATTATTTTCCTTAAGTATCTATAGGAAGCTGCAATCATAGTCTATCTGCATGCATGATCTCCAAAATGCATGAAGTGTCAGGGTATGTGGACATTTTGTGATGAAAAATATCTGTTAACTTCCATGCCTGTTATCAAATGTACCTGTCAATCTTTTTTATTGTCAAATTTAAAGTAGTTGCCCTAAATCTTCTTGTTGAACTTAATCAGATAGGTCTGATCCCATGAAAGCATAAAGGAAAGAAAAATATTGGGTAATGAACACTAGACCTTCATTGCATTGCACAATTTATATATTCTTCTTTAACTGTTTTCTCATCAACAGCATATTAGACAAACTCTGTGGAAAGTGATCCCTCTTTCTCTCCTATGCTCACAGAATATTTATATTACAGAAAGCTCAATATGCATTGCTGCTTAGTGGCACTCCTGCTTTATCTCGACCTATTGAGCTATTCAAGCAGGTACATGTCAGTGCAAGTTTAAAAATCATAGCTTGTCAATGTTTATATTTTTGGAACTTAGTTATAATCATCTTGAGGAAATGTGTATGCTTGACAGCTGGAAGCCTTGTATCCTGATGTATATAAGAATGTTCATGAGTATGGTAACCGATATTGCAAAGGCGTAAGTCGAATTTTCATTTGGTTGGAAAATCTCCTTTCGGTTTTGACTATTTTGGTTGCCATATTTAGTGATGCACACTGTTGTTTTCTCTAAATCTATCATCCAGGGAGTCTTTGGAATATATCAAGGTGCAAGTAACCATGAAGAATTGCACAATCTGATGAAGGCAACCGTGATGATTCGCAGACTCAAAAAAGATGTCCTTGCTCAGCTTCCTGTGAAGCGCAGGCAGCAGGTATACTTTTATGTCAATTGTGATTAATGGTAGCTATATTTTTGCTCAAGAAAAATAATATGATGTCATCAGTGATGTAGAAACCACTATGTAATTTTTGGAATGCAAGAACTTGATTTCGATCTGTGTGGAATATGCAATTTAGTTTATTGGGAGCTTCGATCTAGAGTTAGCCTCCTACAGCCCTTTTGGTTTGTGAATCTATTTGTGAGTGCGGCTTAGAGAATATTTTGGTTGATGAATCTATTTGTGATGTCCATTGTGGGTCAGAGAACATCTCTTGAGTTGCACTGCTAATTTGTTATACCTTAACATTCAGTCCAGTTCATGAATTCTTGCTCATGCTTTTCCACAGTACACATACTATGGACTGATTTTGGATTCAATTTGGAAATGGTTTTATTTATGAGTAATGATATGGCCACAAACTCTTGTACAAACTCATGTGGCATGATAAAATTGGTTGAATTAATTATCTCTTTGCCCACATGATTTATTTTCATTATTTTGTATTTTCATTTAACCAATGAATTAATGTCACATCAATTTGTACAAAATAAGTTTGTAAAAGAGTTTGTGGCTGTATCATCACTCTTTATTTATTGTCTGTCTTCATTTTGATTCATGTTAATTGATTTCAGGTCTTCTTGGATGTGGCTGAAAAGGATATGAGACAAATAAATGCATTATTTCGTGAGGTAAGTTATTTATTTTATGGTAGATCTTCTACTAAATGGGGTCCGGTGAAGTCAATACCAATCTTGTAGAAATTTGAGAATAATTGGCTACTTTTTCATGCAACTGTGTCTAGATATTAGTATGGTGCCTCCTTGGAATATCTGGGTTTATAGTTGACAATATTTCGAGATGAGAAAACTTTAAAATCTAGTGATGTATATAATTGTTGGTAAAAAGTAGTTGAGTTCTTCACCAGGATTGGGTATTTGGTTTATCAGGATCGGTAAGGGTGGAAGAAAAAAAAATTTATAGTTTTCTACTTCATTGTTTTTTGATTTACCATTATATTTGGTCTGTTTTCCTCCTATTGTGTATTCCATTGGGAAAGGGTTCTTGGTGTTGATTTGCATTGTTTACATTCCTTTTAGAAATATCCTTACAAAATAGTTTAAGGATAAGAGAAACACAACTAAATCAAACTTCAAAATGTTGTAGTTGGAGGTGGTAAAAGGCAAAATTAAGGCCTGCAAATCGGAAGAGGAGGTTCAATCATTAAAGTTTACTGAGAAGAATCTTATTAATAAGGTACTTGATTACATCACGCACGTAACTCAGAAATGATTAGCCAAATATGTTTTTAGTTTTTGCATAATTTTATATTTTTCACTTTCATCTTTCGTTCTAATTAACTAAAAAGTGGTACTCTTTCTATCTCCATTCCTGTTTGCTACTATGTACCAAACCCCAGATATATACTGATTCTGCTGAAGCCAAGATCCCTGCAGTTCTAGATTATCTGGAAACCGTCATTGAGGTATGTTTCTCTTCACTTTTGTTTCTTTATCCTCTTGGTGCATAATATAAATATATGTGAGAGAAAATTTATACAATGATTTCTTTGTAACGGAAGATATCCTAGCCTTATTTCTCAATGCTAGTTCTATTTTGCCAACTCATTACATGTTTGTTAAATGAGTCACAGTTTCAGTTTCTACATGCACTTGGCTCCAAACCCCAAAACATCACCCCCCCCCCCCCTCGGGGCTTCTGAGAATTTGATTGAATATCATGTTGAGGTCTTAACCTTCATATATTATGATTGTTGCAGGCAGGCTGCAAGTTTCTAATATTTGCGCACCATCAGCCCATGCTTGATGCAATACATCAACTTTTTCTTGTAAGACCCTTGAAATCTATTGAAATTTTCTTACCATAGATCCTCCTATTGAGGTCTTCCAAACAACTTTGTAGAAGAAGAAAGTGCATTGCATTCGGATTGATGGGGGTACCCCTCCTGCTTCAAGACAAGCTTTGGTTACTGAATTTCAGGAGAAAGATGACGTCAAGGCAGCAGTGGTATGACAATTTGATTTCTTTACATATTAAATATCGATAATTTCTCTCATCGTTTTTCTGTCATAAGTTGGAAATATTAAAATGTCAACGTGTGCAGCTATCTATGAAAGCCGGAGGTGTTGGTTTAACATTAACGGCTGCAAGCACTGTTATTTTTGCGGAGTTGTCATGGACTCCAGGTGACCTCATTCAAGCTGAAGATCGTGCTCACAGGATCGGCCAGGTTACAAAGCTACAACTATTGATTAATACTCATGTTGCTAAACCAAATTATATAACGCTAAAAGTGATAAGTACTTCTTTGACAAGTGTAGTAAATTTTCTTAGGTATCTTCCGTAAATGTATACTACCTACTGGCAAATGACACAGTTGATGACATAATATGGTATGTTCACACGCTATTTTGTGGTATTGAACACAATCATTTTGGCCTGTAAATAACTGTAATAAAGTTCCGAGGGATGATGATATTGATAGTAATCAATAATCAGTTAATTTATTTTTTCTACACAGGGATGTTGTTCGGAGCAAGTTGGAAAATTTGGGACAGGTGATTCTTTTGGCTCACAAGTGATAGAATCTGTTGTGTACTAGTTAGTCAAGGTTTGGTAGATTCATTGTTTTATTTTTATCCCTATAGCCAATGCACTGACTTGTAGTTTTTGAACAACCAGGTGCTTGATGGTCATGAAAATATTTTGGAAGTTTCAAGCAGTCAAATAAGAAGCAGCCCTGCAAAGCAGAAAACACTCGACTCCTTCCTGAAGCGTTGCAACAATGTGGATGACTCTGAACATCAGCAGAAGCTAAAATACCGAAAGCTCTAATCCACACTATAAAATGTATATTTTGAGGTGCGTCGGTCTATGCATCGCATGTACACAGACACATGAAAATTTGCCCTTTTGATAGGCGGAGCCTCGGAGAACTTTGATTACTACAAATTAGTGAGACAAGAATATGCATTTTGCAGGCAGTGAAAGTGTAATACTGACATGAGGTGGTTATACCATATTCCTCTGTTTTGTAGATGAATACAATAACATCGTGTTATTAAATATAGCAAAAACATAAGAGAGAGAATCATCATTATTCATTGTACTGCTTCTATATCACTTAAAAAGAAGATAAATAATCTCAATTTCGAAACAAAAGAGGATTTTTTTTTTCTTTAAATTATAAACAAGTAAGAAAGATGTCAAGATCCTAGAATAAGCAAATTTAGGTTTGTACAATTAAAAGGAAAAAAAAGGTTTAAGAGAACAGAAAGCTGGCTGCTACAACTAAGATGCAGGTTTAACGTAATCCCAACTCCAAGCTTTTGCTACCCTGAGTGAAGAGGTTACCAACAATGGCACCCACATCTTCCAAAGCAACCCCAATGCAAAGAGGATTGGGTGGAGTAAGATGATGATAAGCATCAGAATGAAAAAGCCTAACATTAGGACCATCTCTGCATTTGCCCATACACTTGCACGCAACAACATCACCCTCAGTTCCCATTGCTCTTTGAAATTCCTCCAACAATGCACCACCTCCTGATTTCCTGCACTTGTTTCCCATGCAAACCTCTACCCTCTTTGTCATCCCCTCACCAGTTCCAACAACATTTGGGGAGGGCGAGCTCTCTTCTGATCTTATCACAGGCATAAGATTAAGAAGGCCGTCTTCCACCTGAGTGCAGTCTTTCATCTGAGCGACCTCCTCTTCTTCACATTCGCTGTCACTAGAATCACTGCTTTCACATGCTGATGACTGTATTTTCCCTTTAAGCTTATTTGCTTTTTCTTGCTTTCTTTTCCTCTTCAATTTCTTCTCCTCTGTTTTCAACTGTTCAAGCTGCTTCATTAAAACCTCTGCTGCTTCCTGCAAAAGATACACAAATGATTTCTTTTTTCTTTTTAGAAAAATATATAGATATTAAAAAAAAACTCCTATCATATCATATTATATAGAAATCAACCACATAGTCTCCACACAAACATTTATGTATGTATATTATTGAAACAAAAGAAGATAGAAATTAAGAAGGCTCACTCACCGAGATCATTTTGCCTCGTACTTGAGCGAGCAAGTTTTGATCTTGATCAACGGCAAATCCCATCTGAGAAAAAGTGGACAAGTCCTTTGACAACCCTTTTAACAATTTCAACTTCTTCTTAATACTACCTACTTTCTCTTTCTTCTTCATCTCAACAAACCCACCATGATGCTGATGCTCATGACTCTGCTTATTCACAAAACCAAGACCAGCAGAGTACCGCCTCTGGGTATCCATCCAAGCGCTGGACGTGCAGGCGATTTGCCTCAATGCCTCCTCCATCGCTCGGATCTCAATCTTGTGTTCTTTCTACAACCTTAGAAGTTGGAGATGATTTGCTTTGCCATTCAGCATATGCCCTTTGCCCTGATTGCTTTTATTCGCCTCCCCCTGCGCACCTCGTGACAGTTTTTGTTCGCCACACTCGGTCACCTTCCGGACATGCGTTTCCTTTTCATCTAAGTCGTTGGAGTTCCCGCGGGTGGATCTATCGGTTTCAAATTAAGCCACGTTGTGACACGTAGGCTGCCACGTCGCACACCACTTGCCAGCTGGCAAGCCAGCTTCATAATTCTCATTTCTGGTGGGGAAATAATAACGAGAGCAGAGCAGACGGTTATCGGATGACGTGTGTTCATCACTGTTACGTTGCTTCTATTTCAAGTAAATAGTACGCATCCAAAGCCTTGTTGTTTTTAGGTATCATAAGAAATAAACAAATAAAATATCAACATCGGATCATGGGCTTGATTCAACTTCAACGGCCGCCAATTAATTAAATAGATAAATGAATAAAAGTTCCACCCATTTTTGACCTTTGACTACTGAAGCTTCAACCGTGGATTAGCAGCCATTCAAGAACCAACTGGTGTTGACCGTAGTCAGGATACAATCAATCATATGGTCTTATTGTTGTTTCCACCGGGCTTCATGTGTAGAGAACTCGAGATACTTTTCTAAAACAAATAAATTTTGAAAAAAATAATAAAAAGGAAGAAGAAGAATTTGCAGTGAACATTATTTTCTATTGTCCAAGCTTTGGATAGATGACTCTATGCCGTGTGAAAAAGCTGATAAGCTTGTATTAATATGAAGAGAGAAACACTGCCTGCCCTTATATAATAAATATAATACATTCCATTCCTCACCCAGATCATTTCCACTGATCACTACTAAGCTTTCAAAGATGTTTTCTCAAACATCCACTACATATCTACGTAGATTAAAGTAAATTGCTGAAAAGCTTTCTCCAGTGATGAAAATCAACTTTAAAATAGATTCTCATTCCCTAGTTTTGGTTCTCATGATGAAGATATGCCGGCCAACAGTTCGTGAGATCCTCCAAGGTGTTGTGGAACACGTTGCCTGATCTCTTCAAACGCGCACAATGTTTCTGAATCAAGACCTCCAACAAACTGCACATATGTGGAGAGCAGATAATTGAAGTGACACAATCATTTGCAGAATTCATTTTCACAAGAGTGCAATACGTCAAGAAGAAATTACACTTACACTTCAGGTCAATAACTAAACCGTAAGTATTACCACCTCAGATGATTTTTATTTTGTTTATTTTTAAAGTATTTTGATTTGATATTCTAAACTTGGTTCTTGCTAAACACTGAAGAGAGTTTTGCAATTCTCCAAAGTGAGAGGGAAGGGAGGAAGAAAACAAAGAAACCTGAATGATTCTGGTCATTTTGCAGATGCTTCCAAGCCAGAGAATTGGCCGAGGAGAGGGAAAACAAAGATAGTTATCACGGTAGCTTATGGCACAGAATACCAAAAAAAACAATTCTTTGGCAGTACATGCAATAAATTGGTTCCAGATT
This sequence comes from Citrus x clementina, assembly GCF_000493195.1. Lineage (NCBI taxonomy): Eukaryota > Viridiplantae > Streptophyta > Magnoliopsida > Sapindales > Rutaceae > Citrus > Citrus x clementina. Next base: position 98,022 of record NW_006261964.1, read on the forward strand.
ATAACAGCTTATTTCTTGATGCCATCTAAGTACTTTTTTTTTTCTCTTTTTTCCCTACCATACCATTAGTCTGTTAAATACACTGAGTCTCATTTTATAATGATAATTAAAAGAAACAACAGCCTCTAGAATTACCTGGTGTGCCCTGTATGCAAAATGCAAGCCCTGAAGCAACAAAGCTTCCTGAGTTGATTCCCTATCTGAATTATGGACCAATTCAAGCTCCCTTGTCACTCTCTTCATGTACATCTGGGCCAGTTTCATAGAAGCTTGCTTTATCTGCATAAATACAAATAGCTATTCACCTCACCCCATACATAGTGTAACAGGGATGCCACGAACATATCAAAGAAGTAAAATTTAAATGATAACTCTTATAAAATTTTTCCATCATTTAGTGATGACAAGTAATTACAAGGACTATTTAAATTGGGCACTCAAGGTAATACGTAATTCTCTTAAATAATTCATGTAAGTAAATGGTACCTTGCTTATGATTCCTGAATCCAGCATCCAATCAACTGGAATCTTGCAGTCTTTATAAGAATGCATCACTGAGTTCCGCAATTTAACTAGCCTTTGTATGCTCCGTTCCGATCTTCCAAAAGAGATTAGAGGCAGATATAAGTCAACAATTTGACACTGAGATGGCTTACTTCAGCATCTCATAAAAGCAGTTTTCATTTAATGCTTACTTATCCAGTAAACTGGCCATCTTCTTCAAGGCAGCTCCAAAAGGGACATTTGTATCATCCCTATAGGAAGAAATCTCATTCTCTAACTGTTTAAGGTCTCGATATTCAACAGCGGCTTCCTGCATGGCATCAGCTTTCTTCTCAGGCCATTTGAAATGCTTTAAGACAGCCCGCTCATCAGCCTGTGAAAGACAGGATAAAAAGCACGTATCTTATATTTCAAGAAAAAATTTATTATTCTTCCAGACTATTCAATTACGTAACAAGGCCACACCCGCACCCTTGTGTATTACGCAATAAAACAGAAATAAGGGTCAACTTACTGTCTGAACAATAAATCAAAAACGATTTACTCGGACTAATCATATTATATATAATCTTTGCAAAACTAGTACTCTATTCAACAGGGATGATGAGACTCCTGTGTCTGAAGGATGAATTATACATGAAAATAGAATTATACTGTTGGTTGTATCATTGTATGGCTGTCAAGACTTGTGATTGCCATTGTTTTAATAATATTTCCATCTTGAGATGTAAAATTGAGAGTGACCCAGAAATGAATTAAACAAAATCTTGTTAATCAAATAACTTGGAAAGGGTTAGAAATTACCAGCGATGAGAGTTCCTTATCAAGCCAATCCACAAATTCTAGGAGATCCTCTATATTTGTATAAGCTGCAGCAAGCACTTTCTGGATAAGACTGTTGATAAAACCCCCTTTGGTTTCGATATCTGCTTTTATCTAAAATTGCAGCAGTTAAAAAGTTCAAAGTCAGGCAGATCAACCTCAAAAAAAAAAAAAAAAAAATAAGAAATTATGTCTAAAAGATATCTGCAATGCTTACAGCCAACAGATGAGCAGAACGATTTTGAATTTCACCAACTATGCTACTATGTGCAATAGAAACTGCTGGTCTTTTTTGATTCACAGGACTGGGAAGATCTTTCTTCTCCACTTGCTTTGTCAAGGAGTGATAAAGTTGTGCAAATGAAGGAGTTTTTTGAGTGGCAGCTGCTCTAGCTGGTGGACGAGGAGGCGGTGGTGGTGGCAGGGGTGCTGGCATTGAGGGATAAGCCTGAGGTTTCCTTTCTACACCAGCAGCATTTCGAATTGGAATTTTTGGTTCTGATGGTGGTGTGTTAATACTTGTCTCACTGATTGCGTCCGTCATTACAATTGAATGCTCCAGTTTATTGGCTATGAGTTTCTGAACGTCCTTGAATTTAGGGCTCTGATATTCTCCAACTGCCTCTCTCTTCATTAAAACAAGAATTGCATTTCAGAAAACTAATTTACAAAAATCCAATTTCATTAGAAGGGTTCAAGTTAAGCTCTTATATCTTAATTCACATAACCAAAGACTACAAGAAAGAAGGTAGCAGAAACGTTCAATTTTGAAGAAACAATATTAAACAAAATCTCTTTTTTAATGAGCCCCCACCCATGAACCATGAAAACTAACAGTGATCAAAACACCAAAATATACTACCTACCTGTTCACGGCTGCTAAGAGAAGCTATCTTAGCTTCAGCAGCAACAAGATCCTCAACAAGCTTCTTGTTCTGCTTCTCCAATTCCGCATTCAAGCTCTGTGCTTTAACAAACTCAGCTTTCAAAGCGAAAACCTCAGACTGCAAATCTTTAACCAAATTCTCACTCAACCTTAGCTTTTCCTCAAATTCTTTCTTTTTCTTATCCATCAACCCATCTTCAATTTTCCCAGGATTAGCATCCACAATTCTCTGCCTCCTTGGCCTAGCGAATTGCTCAACAACTGGCCTGTTCAGAGACCTACCAAAGACCTTGACTTCATCATCTTTATGGGATCCCACTGCCCCTTCTGCTGATTTGGGTTTGTTCAGAACCAAAGCCCTCCTGCTTTTTGAAATATTATTGGTTTTCACATCTGGGGGTACAGATTTTGCTCTTGCTTTTAGTTCAGGTGATAAAGACACACCATTAATGCCAGCTTCTTGCTTTGGCGACTCCCTAGTTTTAGAGTTGGCTCTCAAACGAGACGTTGTTGTTGCTGCTGTGGAGTGTGACATGTTGTTGGTTTTGCTTAGTTCCTGATGCTGCTTCATGGGCTCTTGAATATCTGGTTCTTTAAAGATAAGCAGAGAAAGAGAAAGAGCATGCAATTAATTGCAAATTATGAGACTGCTGCAAGTTATGTAAGGAAATGACAACTGTTCTGTTAGCTGTTTTAGGTGAAAGTGAGTTCAGAGTAGTGTGTGACTGTGAGGGTGAGAGTCCGTGGGGTGAGATGACTACGAGTCAGTTTCTGACCCAAAAGAAACGACCCCACTGTGGCCACATCCAAACAAGTTTCTGATTCTTCCGACTCACCACCAACAAAAACAATGTAAAAATTAATAATATATAAGTGGTTCGTGTCAATATCTTATTTTTATCTTTTATATATATATATATATATATTCACCACTGTAATTAGTACCAATTATTAGTAAAAAGACCAAAGTATCCCTTTTAAAACTGTAGGCAAAGATTAAATAGAGTAAACTTATACACAAGTCGAGTACACCACCTCAGTTCACCTGATGAATTAGGTTATTTTATAGAACTCGTCAAATTTAATAATGGATTTTAAAATAAAATTAAAATATTGGAGGGTCTTATAGTAGGACCCACTGACTACTCAAATGGTATATTGTGATTGGTCAACTTCGCTAGATCTATATAGTTTTTTCTTATTTTGGAGAAGATAAATATTTATGTCGACTAAGCACATCATCTCAATATACTGAAGTGGGTGCCCAACTAATAAGGAGATGGCATTTTGACGTATCCATGGATCTGAGGTCACTGACGTAAAAATAAAAAACTAGTGGATCTTTACTTTAAGATGTTGAGACAATGCATCGGCACACATAAAATTTTCTCTAAATAATGACAACAGCATGTGGGTGAAGTAAGGTTGAGTAAGAAAAATCAAATAGTGTCAAGTAGATAATTAATGGGTTGAATAAGAATCAATTAAGATATACTATCTCAATCTATTCAAGCATATTTATCATAAAATATATTGACAAACAAATCAATGGAAAATTTCTATGTTCTGTACCAAGACATAATGTTGTTTTTCATTCTCTTGGGTCAACTTTTACTTGGATGATTTTGTTCATGCTTGCAATGTAATTTATCAAAGATTGTTGAGTGATTTAGACTTGACATTAATTTCACCTAACCGGAATGAATTCTTTACATTAATGTAAGAATTATCAAACATGAATTCTCTTTCTCGTACAGCATTTACCTCTCTTGTGTTGATTTCGTTTGCGCATATTTACATGTGTGTGTCTGTAATGTTAACAAATTAGCTACAGTCCGATGCTCAACACGAGGCCTCCTATAATGGATGGGACCGATGGGACCATAGTAGCATAACGTACATGCGTATAGAGACAAACACATATAAAATCGGAGAATAATTGGAAAATGACGACCAAACATGGTGACATGCTTTATATATATAAAGGCACTCAGTTGTGATATTATTGCTATATTATTATTATTATTATTATTATATCTTAAAGTTTACACTCTAATCATGTTCAAACTAGTGTAGATTTTGATAGAAGTTGTCTTTTCTTTAAGAGCAAATTTGTTCAATCTCTAAATGATTGGTTCAAAATCACGTTATAGCTAGGCCTTTTATAATTAATGGGTTTCATTTTCATTACAAACAACGAATTCTATAAATTTATAGTTTTTTTATCTTTAGTGGGTAGTTGGTGGATTTATTTAATTTATCTCGCATCTCATTTGAAAAAAAAAAAGATTTTAAAATTTACAAAAATAATACACTTAATTAATATATGTATGTTATGTGCGTATTTATTTTAAAAAATTATTATATAATTAATAGTGATATTTAATTAAACTACATATAATATACATATATTAATTAAAATTAGTATTTATAATGTACTATAAAATTGCTGCAGATGTAAAAACATAATGTAGCAGAGTGATTAATTAAGCTGTCCGTGCCCTATATCTGTCGACCAAAAGCCAAGAGCTTCACAAAATAGAAAGGGGATCGAGCTAGCCAAAAGCACAATAAATGGTAACTGTACAAAATAATGGCAGTTTACAATTATGTGTAGAAGTAGAGGGTCACCTGAGTGAAACGCTGCAGGCCACAAACCCCAAGAAGACGGATAAGATTCATAGCGAAGCCAATGCCCTCACACCAACGTAACCCATAAGCAAGGTCTTAATTAATCTTACTACATTAGTTGATAGTGAAATTAGCTACGGAATTGAGTCTATCTAATGTATTTGCAGCATAAAAAACTCAAAAGGACTAAAGAAGGAAGTCAATAGTTATATATATATATATATATATATAGTAGTTTTTTAGTTCGGGATCATAAAATGTGGAAAATGTTCGAGAAAATTTTAAAATTATGGAGTTTTAAAAGTTTAAAACTTAAAGCATTTAAACTGCACGATTGATGTATTTTTTTAGACATTTTCGCACTTTAAAATTTCATATTGAAACATGTGGACTAAAATGGTGAATCCAAAACTTGAGCATGTGAAACGACAGCGTTTTGTTTGTGGTTAATAAGCTCAGGTATCACGAGCTTGGCATGTGGATTACTTAAGTCTGAAACGACAGGGGCTTGTGACGTTTTGAGCAAAGACTTAAGTGAAACATGTGGAATGCACGTGAAGAGGGGAATCAAGTTAGTTATGAAGCTGTTAGTACAGATGGCAAGAATCTGTGCATTCTGGAATTGATATCAGCTGTTATATAAGCTGGTTAACAGAGCAGCTTGAATTATGATCTGAGAGCGTGATAGAGAGAGTTAGGATACAAAGAAAGCTTAGTCTTGATCCTTGTAATTAGTTCTTGTATTACGATGTAAAGATTGCTTGAATCATCAATAAAGCTCGTTCTGTTGACTTCTCTCGTGGATGTAGATTGTGCTTTTCTGCACATTCGAACCACGTAAAACACTTTCTTGTTCTGGGTTTGATTAGCTTCTAATTCTGATTCTTGGTATTTTCTGATTATAACCATTTACGTTAAAGGTTCTGTTAACTATCAAAGAGTGATTGATTAGGTTCTTAGCATCTTGATTGGTCTGGTTTGTGATCTTGGGCAGTGTATTGGGTTGTTCATCTCAATCTAAAGCACCCAATTCACTACAAAACATTTTTTCTCTCTCTCTCTCTCTCTCTCTCTCTCTATATATATATATATAATCATTCTCAAATGCAGACGTCTGTATTTTTCTTAATACAGGCATACTATTAAATCGTGTGGTTTAAAAAAATTAATTTTTAAATAAATTATAAAATAGTACGATTTTAAAATATTAAAAATAAATTCTCTTAAATCCTACGATTTTAAAGTGTGTGTGCATTAAAATATTGGGGTGCTCGTACTAAAATGGAATTTTATATATATATATATATATAATTATTTCTTCCGCACAAATATCAAATTCCCTATGCGGGCTTCCATCAAAATTGACATCCCCTTTTAACTTTAATGATCGATGACTAATTAAAGCGAGACAAAATGCGAGCTTTTAAAGCAAAATCAACAGCTTGTACTGTAAATCCGATGCATGATTGGTTATACCAACCAGGTATGGTTTATGAATCCATATTGTGACGACTCTCTAGAAACTTACTGGTGCGTCTTCAATAAATGTTTCTAGGAAAAAGCCATAGTGACTTCTTTTAAGATTGATCACAGATAGAATAAATTCAAGGACAAATATGTGGTCCATAGAGAGAGCTCACGGGCTCATCACCACCCGTGAAACTTTTAATGAATTTGGTTTTATATATATATAACATCGATCTGCAACAGTTGCATTTGATAGAGCTTGCTGAAATTAATCAACGGTGTCATCATCTTCATGAAATCATGGTGAATATTCATCATTAAAATTAAAATGGATCACATTCACACATTGGTGCATGCATGTTACAATACATGACACTAAGAACTAGCTAGCTAGATGGATTATAAGGGCCACCTTTATTGCTAACTTAGCAATCGCAATATTAACATACATGGGTTCTTAATTAATTTAACCACGCTCTATAATAGATAAATAGTGCTTTGGGAAGACAAAAATGCTTCCCCAGCTCCGGGATAAAATAGTTCCACAATCAATACACACACAGACACACTTAATTTACAGCTTTATAGGCATGCATTAATTCTATACATTTACTGATACTGCTGACTAAAAAAATTAAATTCACCTTATAAAATATAAAATTGATTGAAATTCTGAAAATATACAACAGAAGAAACACATACCTTTAATTAGCCTGAGCTTTGTTTCTGATCATGAGTACTTGAGAGGTTGATTTTTTATGTTTTGTGCTTGTTCGTCGTCACTTCATGACTCAATCATCAAGAATAGATTAGTGGGGGAATATATATATAGATATATATAGTGGACATTTCCTTTGGAGTAAATTAAAACTCAGAAGACATTAATATACATCAAAGGGTGAGCTAGCTAGGTAGCGTGCGTTTCTGCGGCTAGCTAGGGTAAGTTAGTTGCTACTTCGCATCAAATGTAAGTGTCATATGCTGGCGCTCGATTTGACTGTGATTTCCTAATTATGTCGAATTGATTCTGCTGGCCGGCGCAGTTTTACATGCGAATATAATTAGTCCATCGCTTAATTAAAATTATATATAGGAGGTTAGAAGCATATATATACATAAGTAAAATTAAGTTTGCTATTGAAGCTTCTCTTCCTCCGTCCATGCATGCATGCATCAAATAAACATGCAACTCTCTAACTCAATCATTCAATCAATTTATTGCATTAGCGTCAACTCAAGCAACATTAACATTAACTGTCTCATCTCTCACTGTCTCCGAAAGTAGTGGATTGAAATGGATGTTAACTTTATATATATATATATATATATATATATTCCAATTGCATCTACACTTTAATCGTCTCTAGAATCCATTTTGCCCTCCTTCCTTTTTGTTCATAACGTGCTGGGGGTCTTAATCGTAATAAATTAGTAGGTGGTGGGTCAATTATGTGTCCGCGGGCGAATCTGTGATAGCAAATGTGTGCTTGGCTTTTTCTTTGTTTGTTATACATCGGTGTTAACATATGATTTGTACAGGCATAGATTGCACATGAACTTGCAAAAGAAGAAAGGCGCACTGCTAGATTATTTGGAGTAACGGGCAATCCTCTTCTTGTTTTACATAAAGACAATGATCAAAAGGTCAAATTGGAAACATTATCAAATGAACAGAAAAGGAATGGTTTGTTGAATTGAGCTTTTCAGATGTTGAGAAGCCAACTTCCTTCAACTACTTTGCCTTTTTCAAATGCATTAACCGACAAATTTAGACAAGAATTGTGTCTCAAGTCTTTGACATACATGCAACAAAACACATTAATTTGCACGCTATAATTGCTATTTCATGTGAAATAGATTTCACATGAACTTGTAACAGTTTGGGCCTAACACTTAAGTAGATATTGTTTACTTTGAACACAAAGCCCGTCACGATTTTATTATTAAGTTTTGCAACCTAAAACGTGTCTACTTAGTTAGGAGAGCCCAAACTTATAAACTAGTCCAAGAACTCACTCGCTAACGATGTAGGATATTACACACTTTCCCCCATAGAACCTCACATCCTCGTGAGGGTTATTGGGAATATTATGAGTTCATATCATTAACATATCTATCCATCCACACATTGGGTCATGAGTCGGCTCTGATACTAATTGTAATAGCTCGGGTCCAACAACCAAGTAGATATTGTCTGCTTTAAGCACGCAATCGGCCATAGTTTGGTTATTGGGCTTTACAACTCAAAACGCGTCTACTTAGTTAGGAGAGCCCAGACTTATAAACCAGTCCAGGAACTCACTTACTAGCGATGTAAGATATTACATACTCCCCCCCATATGACCTCACATTCTCGTGAGGGTCATTGGAAACAGTATTGGGAACAATATGAGTTCCTATCATTAACATATTTATCCATCCACACATTGGGTCGCAAGTCGATTCTGATACCAATTATAACAAATCAAGCCCAACGACCAAGTAGATCTTGTTCGCTTTGGGCCACAACCCGTCGTGGTTTTGCCATTGGGCTTTACAACCCAAAAAGCGTCTACTTAGTTAGGAGAGTCCAGACTTATAAAATAGTTTAGAAACTCACTAGATATTACATAATATATAACACCTTAGGCGAATTCCACATCGGCAAAGTATAGTGTTGGGTAATTTCTAATATAATAGGTGTCAATGTGCAAGTGTACACAACAAGTAATATACTAATAAGTACTTAGATCGTCTCCACAGGGATTGATGTTATCAGATTTGTTACAGTAATCTTAACAGTGCAGTTTCAATCTAAATTAAAAGTAAATAATTCATGAAACTAATGAACTAACTAAATTAAAAATGCAAATAAACAAAATGCAAGAAGAACTCAAGTCAAACACAAAGATGTAATAAGTGAGAAATGAGTAGTTGAGTGATTAAACTCATTTAATGGTATTGACTGTTTTTCTAATTAAGATCATGTTGCTACAACATCTACTACAGCACTGGGCAAAATCCCCCATGCATCCTCAACTGTTGCCTGTTAGATATTTTATATCTTAATGCAGCCAAACAATAACTAATTGTTACGCTTACCTTAATGCAGCCAAACAATAACTAATTGTTACGCTAACATTAGATATAACATTATACGTTCTAGGTCCAATTATCCTACGAGGTGAATCCATATATCTAGTTCTTCACTAATTTTAGATCAAGCATGATCCTATTCAAATCGAGATTAACTCAACTTGGGAAACCCAATCTAAAATCATGTATTGTCTTAATTTGTTCTACTAAGTCAGAACTCTTTGAGGTTTTTTCTTAGTTAATATCCACTAAATGGGTGGTCAACCGAAATAGAAAATTGCAATAAGTAAAATTAAGACAAAATGTTATAACAAATACAGAGCAACACACATATATCAATCAAATAACCATTAAGCTTATTTGTCACTCAACCACAACAAAGTTTAGTTCATGATTTGTGATAAAATAGTTAAAAAAAAAATCGTTTTAACCATCAAATACATTCCCATAAATAAATAAAAACAAGAAAATAAAAATAACGAGTTGAGGTCTGCTAGATCTTGCGATCTCTTTTTCTTTTTGTCTTTGAATCTTATATAGCAGCCCTCAAATCTCTTTTATTCTTTGTTTCTCTTTGTTTTTTCTTTATTGTTTTTCCTTGAGTGACGACTCTCCTTTTTCTTTTCATGCGTGCTCATTTTATAACTCGGAATTAGGGCAACCAAAAGCGTGTGACCACGTATCATCCATTTTTGGAAACTTCATATTACAGTCTTTTATTTATCGCGTGCGAAATCCAGTTTGTCATTGCTCTAGAATTGCTGCAGCAACGGCTACAACATCTTCACTATTCCAAACTTGTTTTAATTCCTCTATATCGAAGTTCTGCAAGTTTGTTGCAGCAGCATTCCATCCATAAAGCTTGAACTTTCTGGTCACCTACAATCACACACAATCAGGGCACAAAATGATTTAAAACAAAATCAATTTATTAAAAATAAACTTAAATAAATTAAAAGTTAAAATTCAGAGAATCAGAATTATGCGGGTATGAGTTAGAAAATTAGGATATTGGCATAAGCTATTAATAGTTATATCTTGCATTTGTTTCATGTGTTTGAGGTTATTGGAGGCTAAAAAGTGTGTTTAGAATCATTGCTTTTGTCAAGTTAAGTAACTTCATTCCTAGTGTAATGGATATGCATGTTTATTTTGATTCTATTATGAGTGCATGTGTTTTTTTTATAGTTCTTTAAAAAAATTAATTGATTTTCATAATAAAACTAGTTTATGTAAATGTTTTCAAATCTAAAAATTATGATATTTCTATAGTCTTGACAACATATGCTAAATGCCTTTAAATGTGTAATTTATTTTGCTAAATGGTCTTCTTTTATGAAATTATCTATAAAAAGTTATAATGGAATTTATTTTGCAAGCCTAAGTTGTTGTTATGATCTTTTTTATGAATCCAATATGAATGTCTTGTTCACATATAAAATTAAGATTATTTGTGAAAATTTGTACAGCGCCTACCTCTCGAGGATCAGAGTGCTAAAAGTGCAACATACATTAGAAAGTATCATGGGCAAGTTGTTAGGTATGAAAAATGAATTTAAGTATTTTGGCTCATTGTCTATAGTCGCTCTGATTCTGATTCTAATCGTATTATACGATGCATATGTTCTAGACTAGTATTGGATTTCTATTCTCAGTGTACACATAATATTCTGATTCTAATTCAATTTTTAGCCAGGTTACTGGGAGTATAAGTGACATTATGTGATATAAGCTAACCTTTTATTTTCTATGTATATATGTTATACAATTTGTTTTCATGATTAATTATGTTTTTATATTCCAAATCACTTATGAATTTATGTCCTTTTGTTATAATATGTCCTTTTATAAAATTTATTAGTTCTAATATATTTTTTGATAAAAAGGGCTTGCAATACTTTTGGTACACGATAATCCGAGCGTGTTGGGAACAACTTTACTTTGCAGATTGAGTATCTTATTAAGAGGTGTACTTATCCTTGAAGCTAGAGATTTATTTATTTTTGAAAGTTGAATAAGTGAAGGATGAACTTTTGTTTCTTTTAAGTTTATTTTTCCTCTAAACTTGTAATTGGATAGTTTTGAGACTTTTCTTACATTTATGGTTTTTGGGGAATGTTTAGCATTTGACTTGTGGGTTTGTGGATCTTTTTAATAAAATTTGAGATATTTCAGTTTGAGTTTTTGTGTAAGAATTATGATTTATAAGTAACACTCTTACCATGTGCTCTGCACATGTTAGATTTGAGGTGTTACATGTTGCTCTAATGCATTGGTATCTAGATAACATCTTGGCGGCAACAAGGCAACCCAAATAAGGCCTTTTGGTCCTACGCTTACGCTTAATACCAAAGTAAAATCTTTGTGGCAACGAGGCAGCACCAACAAGGCACATTGCTCTTATGCTTGGTGTCGGGGTGACACCTTCGTGTTAACGAGGCTGCACCAACAAAGCTCATTGCTCCTATGCTTGGTGTCAAGTTGACACCTTTGTGGCAACAAGGTGGTGACAACAGTGCATTTTGCTCCTAATGCGATGATGGTGCCAAGGTGACACCTTAATAGAACCAAGACAGTGCCAACAAGATGCATTACTCCTTATGCGCACGGGACTTCTTCTAGACCAAGAAAAAATCAGACACGTGGCAAATACAATAAGTGTCCACATGCCATGTCAGCATTCAATAAAATATATTAGAGTTATTTAATTTTCGAGAAGTGAAAGCAACAAGGAAAGTGAAGTGATTACGAGTGATGAAGATGACATAAGCTTTTAATCATTAATATAGGCTATCATCTATTTATTCGTGTCCTTTTTAGGACAAAATTTCAGCTTCGTTTTTCTTCTTTGAGTTATCTAATGGACTTTGAACTAGTCGACCAATAGTTACCACCTTCAGTCAACTGCCTTTTGATTTTGTTGTGGCATAGTGGTACCAACATATCATATGGGTCTTTTACCCACCCCCTTATTTTAAAAATAAATAAATAAAATAACTCCTGAAATAGTTATTATTATTACTCATTGATGTAATAAGTTGAGAGTGCAGGAAATTGAAGCTAACGACTAGGAAGAAACACTAGTTTGAAGTGCTACTAAGGAAGCATAAATACCATCCTTGACATGTACTAGTGTTTCATGCTTTCCTTTCTCAGCAATCACACCATTTTTAACCACAGCTATTAAATCGGCGTCCCTAATTGTGGACAATCTATGAGCAATCACCACTGTAGTTCGACCAACCATAACTCGTTCCAATGCATCTTGAACCACGCGCTCAGATTCCGCATCAAGAGCACTGGTTGCTTCATCTAGAAGTAATATTTTCGGAGCCTTCACCATTGCTCTTGCAATTGCGACCCTTTGCTTCTGTCCGCCGGATAGTTGGATCCCTCTCTCGCCCACAATTGTGTCATAACCCTGCAGTTTCCAGATACTCCAGCTATAAATTACTTAAATCTCCTCCATGAAAATCATGTCGAATTGCTTTTAGCAGAGAAATAAACACAGTGCTCTAACCTGTTTTAAGCTGCTAATGAACTGGTGGGCATTTGCCAATTCTGCTGCAGCCAAAACTTCAGCTTCTGTTGCATTACCTTCCTTACCATATGCAATGTTGACTCGTACCGTGTCGTTAAATAACACAGGCTCCTGGCTCACCAAGCCCATCTGCTGTCTTAACCATTTAAGTTGTAGCTTTTGGATTTCGACTCCATCCAGTGTAATGTGACCTGTGTCAGGATCGTAAAATCTCTGCAGCAATGAGATTACTGTTGATTTTCCACTCCCACTTTCTCCAACAAGAGCTACCATCTGATAGAACGAATTCATATTGTTAATGGCTTTTAGTTGACATTGACAAGATAGAAGTACATCAAACTTAAGATCAATTTACCTTGCCAGATGGAATAGCCAAGCAAAGATCTCTGAAGATTTGAACGTCAGGTCTTGCCGGATACTTGAAAGTAATATGCTGAAACTCAATATCTCCCTTTACATTTTCTATTGTTGTTCCAGACTCATCACTAGAGTCTATTTTTGATTTCCTGTCAAGAATTGCATACACAGAAGCAATGGCACTTTTTGCCCTACTGGCTTCGGGAGCAAGAATACCTGATTGAGAAAGCCCAGTGGCTGCCATACTGAGAGCAAAGAAAACCTGCAGATTTAGACACATAAAATAATCAACTAGTAGAAAAGAAACAACTACTTTATCTCATCAAGAAACTGACATACTGATTTAAATAATGGAGACAAGAACTTACGCGAAAGACCTCTTGAAATGTTGTTTTTCCAGCCTCAACTAATCGAGCTCCAGCATAGAAACTACAAGCATAGACAGCATACAACAAGAAGAAAGATATTCCGAAAGCTACTCCACCTATCAAACCTTGCTTTATTCCTTTCTTACTTGGGCCACCACACTTTTTCTGATATAGTTCCATCACCTTCTCTTCTGCACAGAAAGAAGCAACTGTTCTAATGCTTCCTACAGCATCATTTGCAACTTGACTTGCTTCCTCGTACATTTTCTGCCATCATTAGAAATATTTCTCAACAAACTATATTAACTCCAGTTAAGATTTCTCTAAATTGTGCATCAGAGTAATTTCTGAATCCCTCATATACATTATTCAGCAGTTTAGTGTAACACTCAGCATGTTAATACTTAGCATACCTTAGAATCAGCGCTGAAACCTTTTAGAAACTTCATATGAGCATATCCATTAAGTACTAGCAGGGGTACCAAAACAAGGACGATAAGAGCTAATTGCCAGTTTGCTTCAAAAGCAATAATCACACCAGCAAAAAGAGTTGCAATATTTTGAACATGCAAACCGAGAGCATCTCCAACCACACTTCTTACTGAAGCTGAATCTGCAGAAAGCCTAGCACCAATGGCACCACTTGAGTGCCCAGGCTCATCAAACCAACTTACTTCCATGTAAATCACTTTCTCAAAGCACATTGATCTGATCCTTTTTATTAACTTACATCCCGCAACAGCAAAAAAGTACGACCTTAATGGATGAGCAAGTAAACATGCTATGGCTAGAAATAGGTACATCAAAGCCCAGAAATCGGTATCCTTGCGGAGCTCATCTGCTGGCTCAAAAAAAGATTTTATTGCACCAGAAAGTAGGATTCCCAAAATAGGTAACATTACACCAAGGACCCCGGCAGCAATTGAGCCTAGTAGTAGTGCTGGGATCTCTGGCTTGTTAAGAGAGGCCAGGCGACATAGTGGCACTTCTGTAGGTGGTCGCGGTGGCGGCTCTGAACCTGAGGTATATGGTTCCACAGGTGCTGTTTCCATAACACCGAATCCCGTAGGCAGACCAAATCGAAGTGAAAACGAATGGCGACTGCTGCTTCCGGACCCAGATGAACATCGACTTATGGATCGCAATAAAGAAAACCGTTGGCTCGGATGTCTTCCTGATTCCAGTATTAATTCTGGCTTGTCCTGACCGGTTACGAAATTTGGTTCCGACACCATGCTCATTTCTTGCAACCGTATAAGCTGACTATATGCTCCATCAGGATCCTTGGTTAGCTCGGAATGTACACCTGATCAGCCAAAAGAATCAAGAAACTGTTATATGTATGAACAGTAACGCATTAGGAAGAGAGAGCTTATCTGACGGCATAGTGACCAATATTGGCAAGAATTTAAAATTTGGTGTTTCTTTGGGGAAAATGTTATTGAAATGAGATGATTTCGCAAAAGCTAAGAATGTTTCATCAGTTATTTTCACGTGTTATGAATATTTACAGAATTTATACCAATGTCACGAAAATCTTGGCGAAAATTAATTGATAAGATATCAATAAAAGTTGTACCTTTTTCAACAAGTTTTCCTTGATGAATTACAGCAATCAAATCCGCATTTCTTACTGTGCTCAGGCGATGGGCTACAATGACTGTGGTTCGGTTGATCATGATTTTGTCCAATGCCTCTTGCACGACTCTTTCAGATTCTGCATCAAGAGCGCTTGTGGCTTCGTCTAGAAGCAGAATTCTAGGGTCTTTGAGAATTGCTCTTGCTATGGCTATTCTTTGCTTTTGTCCCCCGGATAACTGAGTTCCATGCTCTCCCACCATTGTGTCTAAACCCTGCATGTATTAAAGCAAATATCAGTTATAGAGTATAAGTAAAAATATTAGGAATCAACATCAACTGTGATAATCAATTTTAAAATAGACTCTGTTTCAAAAACTTAATAATAAAAAATAAAAAAAAGTTGAAGAATCAAAACCTGAGGCAGGCTATCAATGAACTTAGCCGCATTGACCAGTTCAGCAGCAGCCATGATTTCCGCAATAGAAGCACCATCCTTTCCATAGTTGATATTGTCTTTAATGCTGGAAGTGAACAACACAGGTTCCTGGCTGACAAGGCCTATTTTGCCTCTAATCCATTTAAGCTGGAACTCTTTGAGATTAACACCATCAATCAGAACCTCACCAGCCTGAGGATCATAAAATCTCTCAATTAAACTGATGACGGTTGATTTTCCGCTTCCACTTTGTCCAACCAGAGCTGCAGTCGTTCCACTAGGTATTGACAAGGAGAATCCATTGAAAATTTGTTCACCTGGTCTTGATGGATAACTGAAATATATATCTTTTAATTCTATATCTCCTCGAATATCATCCAACTTCACTCCATTACTGTCATAAGCATCTATCAGTGGCTTCCTTTCAATTGCCTCAAACAATTTGTATGCTGCAGCTTGTCCGGCAGCAAATGCACTAATGCACGGAGATGCTTGTCCTAGAGACCTGAAAAGTTAAAGCAAAATCCTGAATAGAAGTTTAAGAATGTAATTATTTTCCGAGGCATCAGTAATATCTTTCGTGAAGTTCAATAGACCAGAAAATCCCAAAAAAAAAAAAATAGATAAATAGAAACTCACATGGATCCAATCATCACACAGAAAATTACATTAATGACATCTCCTCCCTTGTATCCTTTCTCAAGTATCATTTTCCCACCAAACCATATAGCCAATGAGTAACTGCTGAATGCAACAAAGGTAAATGCACCAAAACCCAAACCGGCAGCCAAGCCTTCGTGCACACCAGATTTGTAAGCTTTTGTTAAAGACTCATTGTATTTAGCTACAGCTTGCTTCTCCCCTGTAAATGAAGCAACCTGTATTGACAATAGCCACAAAGTTGATAAATTCTGGAATAAAGTTAAAAATGAGTATTCTTCAGGGAAGTGTTCATACAGTTCTAATTGATCCAATTGTCTGCTCTGCTACAGCTGCTGCAATTGAATAGGCAGTTTGTCCTCGGGATGCCAGCTTTGTTATTACGGTGGACATAGCACCAGCAGTAAGTACTATTGCTGGAATAGAAGACAACATGACAAGTGTGAGAAGCCATCCTTTGGAAAGAGCAATAACAAAGCCTCCAATGAATGTTGCAAGTAACTGTATGAACTTCCCAACCTGCATTAAGGGGACAAAAGAGAGTTACAAGGTAATGCTCCTTTTAACACATCTAGATCACGAGGCAACAATTTGAAAGCTTTCGTGGTATCTTGAATACCTTCTCCCCGATGGAATCTTGAATCAGTACAGTATCACCAGACATTCTTTCAATAATTTCTCCACTGTGAGTTTCCTTGTCAAAGAAGCCAATATCTTGCCTCAATAATGTCTTCAAATATAAACCTCTTATTCGCGCTGCTTGCCGCTCGCCAGTGACAATCCAGCAAGCCACCTCTGACATACAGCAAATCATAAATATCTCAGTTTCTGGTAAGCCACTGAGCTCTTTTATCCATATTCTCTCTTAGAGAAAGTCAGATACACTTACGGATAAATCCAGCAGCAGCGGAACCTGTAGCCAAGTATACAAAGTCCAGACACACCTGAAGACATAGCAAATCAATATATTGTTCAGTAAAAATAATAACAATTTCACAAAGAGCATTTGAAAGGTTCTTATGAACCAAATTAAGATAGAATGAATTCCAATAAACTTATGTTATTTAATTTGTTTTACACCCTTTCCGACACTGGATGATTGAAGCCAGTTCAAATTCATGTTAACTTAGAATGAGAGATGAAGTTTTAGAATACCTTTGAGACTTCATCAACCACTTGTTTCGTGTTTGTACTTTCTCCAAATGCGTTTATTATATTTCCAAGGAGTACGGGCATGAGGGGTACAGTTATTCCATTTCCAACAGCAGCAATTGTGCCCAGAACAATTAACAGAATATCTATGGAGTCGGCAAAAGAGAAAAGCTTGTAATACGGTACTACTTTAGTGCTTTCTTCTTTTTTTGAATCTTCCTGTAACTCTACCTCAGCAGAAAGGCTTACTGCCGATGTTGTACCCTGCTCTGTGTTTATTTCTTCATCCAGATCATTCTCTTCGCTCATGTTGCCCACACCAATAACTACTGCAGAAAGTGAAAATTTTTGTCAGCCGAAGTTGGCATAAGAAATTCAGATTACAGCTATTACTAGCACGTATAACAAGAAAGAGTTTTAGAACTCAAAACTCACCAGAGATCAACAACAATGCTTCAGTTCGCACTTAATGTTTCGGAGTCTGGATAGCATCAATAAAGTTTGAGAATATCAATCCACCGTTTTGCACATCTTCCCCTGCATGTTTCTCAGCAGCGACAAAGCTCCAAGGTTTACTTATTGGTTCATGCAACGGGTATATTCTACTCTTCAATACAGCAGCTGTAACCTTTCAATTCTTTTTGTGAACCTAGGTCAAATGTAAAATATCCTACACAAAATTATGTCACATCAATCAATATTAGTTAGAGTTATTTGTTATCGCATAGCATTATGTAAGCTAACTGAACACATAGTACTGGACCTTCTAATTTTTGGCTGATTGTAACATGCTTTCTACCAAAAACTATTAAACATTTGATCTTGATGCTTTGTCACATATCTTGGTACTAAATATATGTTTGTAGTTAACGTTACATGCATGTATATACAAAGAAATAGATTAAAATAATACATTTGGATTGTGTTAGGTTGACAATGAACACTAAATAAAAATTGTACGATTGTCATCTCAGTGAAATTCTAGAAGTGCATGGAGCAATGAACAGAGCTAATAATGTAATATTAATTTATGACAAGATGAAATATTGATTATTTGTCAAGACTTGAATAGGAAGAGCCATGCGCAAGCAATGAGGGCAGCTAAATTGGACAACTTTTTTTTAGGCTTTTTCTCGGAATACTTTCATTGTAAAGATTCTCTGGTTCTCCAGTTACATAGTGGTCCAGAAACATGACACTTGAATTACATTTACCTACCATCCCTGTGTTAGTCCGAACGAAAACATTCACTCAGGCAACTATTCTACTATATAATCTTCCCCTTCCGATACCAAAAGTCGTGGAAATATTTTTTTGCAAAGGAAAGACCATGACCTGAATGGCTGTAAATACTAAGAAGTTAAAAGAATGAAACAAATTCTTCTGCCGGCAGGCCCGGCACACTAATATATATATATATAAAGCCAAAGAATAGCATGTCCAAGGTTTCTTTCAGAAGCAACCAAACCAATTTTAGTCTAAAGAATCTGAAACAAGCCAAGCCAGAAGCAAAAACAATCTTCTGCATCACAATTGTCTTTTGTTCAAAACTGCTTTTTATTGTTTGCGCTCATATATTATTATGTAATTAACCCTTAAGCATTTTATATTGGGATGTGTCCTTGGTACATAAATTGAATAGTACAACCATTGGAGGATGGAATATGCACCTGCCACAGAATGGCGCATATTATTAATTAAAGAACATAGAGAGGCTGGAAGCTGGCGATGTCTGGGGATAATATATTATTTACTCCATCATATTCGTATGTTTCTGTTTCATGAATGGTGTCCAATTATATATGCTTTCCCTACCATCAACAAGAGTTCATTTTTCTTTCATATAATTAGGTAATAATAGGCTGAACTTTGCTGCCATTATGCATTTAATACTTGTACGTATGAGTTTTGCTTGTCCGATTGTCTTACTAGAGAATGCGCTTTCTAATATTCTCTTGCATTATTATCATTGTTATTATTATTATTTATTGTATATATAATAAGTAGCAGGTGAGATGACCAAAAATAAAGTCTAAATCCACAGAAACGTTGCTTTCTTCTCATTTAGCTTTAATGGGCATAAACAAGTAAGAAAAGTTTATCGAGCTTCTAGAAGAAGTTCCAGGGGGGGTGTAGAAGTGTCATATGGAATTCGTAACGTTCAAATAAATACATTAGAGATTCTGAAAAAATTCCACTCTGATAGGTCGAGATCCACTGCAACGTTGTAGCCTGAACTGATCAGCTTGTCCGACAAACTTATTCTTTGCATTTGTCTGTTCGATACAAATCTACAAGCAAATATGGTTCTGAAGTGATCACTGTCCTCAAGCACATTAATAAAGATGAATCTCTACCTCAAATATTTGTCCTGACAGCCTCTCTTACTGGCAGCAAAGACACAACTGTGGAAAGAATCTCATCAGGTAGCTCTTGAAAAGCAGATAGGAACGTCAGATTGTAATACATATATAAAAGATGAATTTGCCAGATGTTGAATATAGAATCAGTGCTACACAACAATCTTTTAATAACTACAGTATGATTTATTAATATGAGATTGGAAAATGATCACTGCATTCATATGGTGAGTACAAAGAGAATCACAAAACCCACGTATGGAATTGGGAAACCCATCTACGAACAAAGAAACATAAAACTGCATTAACTCCATTAAATTCAAGAGAGAATAAAAAAATATATATGTATTTTTCAACTCTGTTGAACGTGCTGGTTGAACCAATATCGAATCCTGCTCACAGGATCGTATTTATGTAATATTTCAAAACAAACTTAACTAAAAAGATTGTTTTTGTTTTTACCGTTTAGTGAGCTTGATTGTATACAAAAATTACTTTGGAATCGGTTTATTAAATCATACGGTGGTGTAGAAATTGTGGTAAATCTGGAGATTTAGTTGAGTTGTAATCTATAACTGGCTTCGTCTGCATAACAATAACAGGCTCGATGGGAAAATTATAATCCGTAACAGGGTAATGATGAAAAATTGATCATCCTTGACCTTAAGGAACAAATTATTATCACTTAGAACTAATAATTAAAGACTGGAAACATTGAATTGAAAATAAAGAAACCTAGGTAAAATGGACAAATTAAGAAGGAGAAGAGAAGAGTCTTACTTACGAATAACCCAAGAATTGAATTGATTGAATATTGATGTTCCTTTTTGAAGGCTGAAGCTGAAGCTGATGGTTGATTTGTAAGTTGCGTTAATGCGACTTCAATTCTTTAATATCTAATCTATCCAATGGAATCAACTCTCTCTTGTAATTTCTATTTCCAATATAATCAACTCAAATTAGCCGGTTCATTGTTATGTTAAGTGGGAATTTACAGTTTAGCACCACCCACGCCACCAACATCAAGTTATAACAGATTTGGGATGCTAAATGGCACTAGCTACTCACCAACGTGAAACTTGATGGTGGTGAGCCTGTTGGCCAAGAGCCCACTTCATTATGTATTCATACATAGTTTGGAACTTTTCACAGACGCTTCATTTTTATCAATACAACTTGGCACAGAAATAAAAGAATATATCGGATCGATTAATTGGATGCTAGCCTAGCATTAGCTACACTCCTCATAAGGTCTTTCTGGCTGGGTAGCTGGCATGCAATTTGTTCATTCAGGATCAGGAGAGGCATATTTCATGTAGTATGTGGTTCAATCAAGGAGGTATAGATACCATTCTTGGTACTGATTAAACTCTCGTGACTTCCTTTCTCTACTATCGTTCCTTGACTCACAACTGCAATCAAGTGTGAATTTTTAATAGTGGATAGCCGATGAGCCACTATCAATGTAGTTCGATCAACCATAACTTGATCTAATGCATCTTGAACCACTCTTTCAGACTCAATGTCAAGTGCACTTGTAGCTTCGTCTAGCAGTAAAATTTTTGGTTCTTTCACTATAGCACGTGCAATTGCTACCCGTTGCTTCTGTCCACCCGATAACTGGACGCCTCTCTCTCCCACTAATGTATCATACCCTTCTTGTAAGCCACTAATGAAGCCGTGTGCATTTGCCATTTCTGCTGCAGCTATAATCTCTGCTTCTGTTGCTCCTTCCTTCCCGTACGCAATATTGGCTCTGATTGTGTCACTGAATAACACAGGCTCTTGGCTCACAACACCCATCTGTTGCCTTAACCACTTGACTTGTAGCTTTTGGATTTCTAATCCATCTAAAGTAATGTGACCCGAACTAGGGTCATAGAATCTCTGCAACAATGAGATCACTGTCGATTTCCCACTTCCACTTTCACCAACCAGAGCAATTGTCTGATATATATATATATATATATATGAAAGTGAAATATCGACACAACTTGTTAACATTCAAACTTGTTAGTAAATAGTAGAGTAAATAACTCCACATAGGATGCAATTACAATGTTACCTTTCCAGGAGGAATAGTCAGGCAAAGATCACGGAATACTTCAATGTGAGGCCTTGTTGGATACTTGAAACTGACACGCAGAAACTGGACTTCACCCATCACATTTTCTAATGTTCTTCCAGTATACTCACTAGAGTCTATTTTCGATACCTGATCAATAAGCCCAAACACAGAAGCTGCAGAACTCTTAGCTTTGCTGGCATCAGAAGCCAAGGAGCTTGTTTGAGAAATACCAATAGCTGTCATACTAAGAGCAAAAAAGACCTGCAAATTTAGCAGTTAGACAAATAATAACCAATGGAATCAAACTATCTAATCAACAACTGTAGAAACAAAGGTACTTTAAATGAAGACATACGCGAAAAACCTCAGTGAATGTTGCCTGTTTATGATCAACTAGCTTGGCACCCACGTAAAAAGTGACTGCATATGCCATAAAGAAAAAGAAGAAGGATAGTCCAAATCCGATCCCACTCATCAATCCTTGCCTAATTCCAGCCTTTATAGGGCCTTCACATTTCTTCTTATACAATTTCATCACCTTCTCTTCAGCACAGAAAGAAGCTACTGTTCTGATAGAGCTAACAGCATCACTCGCAACCTGACTTGCCTCTTCATACATGTTCTGCAACCATTTTAAATTATCTAGTTGATAAAATACAAAAAGATTATTTGTCTTAATAAAGAAACATAAGGAGGTTAGAGAAAACCTCAGCATTTGCACTAAATCCTTTCATGGACTTCATTTGGATATGCCCGGTAATT
Source organism: Citrus x clementina (assembly GCF_000493195.1). Lineage (NCBI taxonomy): Eukaryota > Viridiplantae > Streptophyta > Magnoliopsida > Sapindales > Rutaceae > Citrus > Citrus x clementina. The sequence goes on from NW_006261964.1 coordinate 120,692, forward strand.
CCCAGAAGAGGAAAGATAGCAAGGACCAAAAGAGCCAATTGCCAGCAAGCTTTGAAAGCAATTACCAACCCTACAACTGCTGTTGCAGTATTCTGCACAAGCAGAGAAAGTGTGTCTCCAACCAAACTTCGCACTAAAGCTGCATCTGAAGAAAGCCTTGCACCAATTGCACCAGTGGAATGATCAGCTTCATCAAACCAACCTACTTCCATGTATACCACTTTTTCAAAGCACATTGACCTAATCCGCTTTATTAACTTACAACCTGCCACAGCAAAGCAGTACATGCTTAATGGGGAAGTCAACAGAGATGCCGCACCAAGAGCCACAAACATCAAAGCCCAATGTTTGGAATGCCTCATTAGTTCTTCTTTTGGCTCATTTAAAGTGTTCACCATAGCAGCAAGCATAACCCCAAAAATTGGTATTATTATGCCGTTAGTCATTGATGCTATAGCACCTAGCAGTAGTGCAGGGACCTCTGGGCTATTAAGATAGGCCAAGCGGCTAAGTGAGACATCCGGAGGCATTTTTGCTTTCTCTGAAGCTGGAAAATCAGACTCTGTTTCAGATTGTTTAGGAGTAGTAATTTTGGGACTTGCAAAAGGTTGATTGTCACTGTCTGAATTGTTAACGGCAGATTTTTCCGACTCCTTGCAAGTTTCTTGCAATCTTATGAGCCGGTTATATGCTCCATATGGATTTTCCAGTAGCTCAGAATGTGTACCTGAAATGAAAATGGTGATGTATATGTGTATCATAGGAATGAAATTTAAGTAGCCTCAAAGTTAACATGGAAAGATAATGTTTTGAGAACAAGCAAAGTACAATTTCACCTTTTTCAACAATCTTTCCCTGCTGAATGAACGCTATTATATTCGCATTCCTTATTGTACTCAAGCGATGAGATACAATGACAGTTGTTCGGTTGATCATAACCCTGTCCAATGCCTCTTGCACCATTCTCCCAGATTCTGAATCAAGAGCACTTGTGGCTTCATCAAGAAGAAGGATTCTCGGATCTTTTATCATTGCTCTAGCTATTGCAACTCTCTGCTTCTGACCTCCAGATAGCTGAATTCCATGCTCACCAACATTTGTATCTAGTCCCTGATCAAGTACATACATCAACTAATGTGATAAGAAAAGGAAGATTTTAAACTCCGAAATGATAATTAATTAGCTGAATGAGTGGAGAATTAAACCTGAGGTAGATTCTTTATGAAATGGGAAGCATTGGCAGCCTCCGCGGCAGCTTGTATTTCTTCTTTGGTTGCATCAGTCTTACCATAAGCAATATTATCTCGAATGCTTGATGAAAGCAACACAGGCTCCTGGCTGACAAGGCCTATTTTCTCTCTGATCCATTTGAGCTGAAACTCCTTGAGATTAACACCATCTATGAGAACTTCGCCAGCCTGTGGGTCATAAAATCTCTGTATCAAACTGATCACTGTTGATTTTCCGCTTCCACTCGTCCCAACCAGAGCAGCAATCGTACCATTTGGTATTAAAAGACAGAATCCGTTCAATATTTGCTCATCAGGTCTTGCTGGATAACTGAAATTAACATCCTTTAGTTCAATATCACCGCGAATATCATCCAACTTCTTTCCATTCACACAACAAAGATCAATCTCTGGCTTCCTATTGATAGCCTCAAAAAATTTAAAAGCTGCCGCTTGTCCAGCAGCGAATGCACTCAAGCATGGAGATGCCTGCCCCAGCGACCTTTAGAACTTCCAAATAAAATGTTAAAAAAACTTAATACGATTTTAAAGCATAAAAATAGATGTTGCATGCAGCAGGCATAACTTACATAGAGCCAATCAGCACACCAAAGATCACACTCATTACATCCCCTCCTGAGTATCCTTTTTCAAGAATCAATTTGGCGCCGTACCACACTCCAAGTCCATAGGCACTGAAGATTATAAATACCGATGCACCAAGGCCTAATCCAGTAGCCAAACCTTCTTGTACACTAGATTTGTACGATTTAACTAAACATTTATTGTAGATAGAACTAGCTTGCTGCTCCCCTGTAAATGATGCTACCTATATGAACAATAAGCTAGCATTATGCGAACATATTATTCAATTAAATTTTGCATAAAGTTATTCACAATGCCTACATGCTATGCTTACAGTTCTAATGGAGCCAATTGTCTGCGCTACAACAGTTGCTGCAAGTGAATCCGCAGCTTGTTTCTGGGAAGCAAGATTGCCTACGAGCTTAATCATGACAACACCAGCAATGACAAGAGGTGGAATTGAAGATAACATAGTAAGAGTAAGAAGCCACCCCTTGAAAAATGCTATAAGAAAGCCTCCAATGAATGAGGCTCCAAACTGAATAAACTTTCCAACCTGCAAAAACATAAATCAAAACAAAAAATTCGTGCAGCTTCCACATGTGAAATGATTGAGTAAAAGTAATTAACTAATGACAAAAATTCTCTTGCTTTGGCAAATGTATATGGTATCAACATTACCTTCTCACCAATGGCATCTTGAATAAGAAGAGTGTCACCTGAAATCCTCCCAACAACTTCTCCGGTATTAATTTCCTTGTCAAAGAATGCAATGTCTTGTCTCAATATGGTTTCCAGGTAAAAGCTTCTTATTCTTGCGGCCTGTCTCTCTCCTGTGATCATCCAACAAGCCACCTCTACCAAATAGCAAATTAAGTACGCAATTAATGATTCATTCATTTATTTTGGTTTCAGCATGCATAATGTTGAGCAGAGAACTAATTAAGGCTCTGTTTATTTTAGCTTTTTGTCGTGCTGCTGGAGTTAATAATTTAGTGGCTGCAACTTAACTTTGTCAGCACGTACAGCTGATTATTTCTATAACTATCATGTGTGACATATATATATATATATGTACAGCACATGCAGCTTAATAATCACAGCACTTCAATACCAAATTAAGAGTTTCTACTATCTACAAAGAGAGAGAGAGAATGTACTTACGGAAAAAAGATGCAACACCAGCTCCGAGAGCTAAGTAGACAAACTTCTTGGATACCTGAAGATGCAATTAATTAATATAATTGACTAAGTAATTTAATATATATCACATGAGGTTAAGCTGTTAAAGAGTTTGGTGCTTAGACTTGGACCGGTATATATGATCATTTAATATGACAGTTAAACTAATTAATTATCGATCTCTTCTATATACAAAGTAGTTAAAAACAAAAGTGAAAAGCCACCACTTCAAAAGCAAAAGCAAAACCAAATGCACCCTCAGTTAGTGATGTGGATGTCACACCATGTATATTTTGTATCTATATATACCTTGAGAACTCCATGAATCGCAAGTGTTTTGGTTGCATTTTGGCCAATGGAATCCATCAAGTCTCCAAACAGTAGAGCCACAAAAGGCACGCAGAGCCCATTTCCGGTAGCGGCAATTGTACCAACAAGCATTAAAGCACTATCCAAGAGGTCAGCAAAAGAAAGCAACTTGTGAAATGGTATTCTTCCATTCACGGTAATAATATTAATATTCATGCCTCTTTCATGATCACATCTTTTATCGGTAAAATTGCCTGTTGATCGATCAGGAGCTTGTCCTGTGCTCGTATCCAAATTGTTATCGTCGTGCTCCATGTTGCCAATATGTATAGTTCATGCATGCAACTCTTATTATTTTCTTGCAGTACACGCTTGCTTTCAGGGACCTGGAAAAGCTGAAACACTGCAGAGAGAGCAAAAAGAGAGTACGTTCATTAATTGTAATTGGTTTTATTTTTGTAAGCTATAATCATGTAATTACTTTGTTGGAAAGTAATGAGGGTTTCGTATTAATTCTGAAGAGAACCCTAAGCTAATTTCATAAATTTTGACAACACGAATATGCGAGATATAATACCAATAATAGTAGTTAATTTCAAAATACCCTTAATTTCCCTAGCTAATATTACCTAATACAACCTATAAAATTTTACATCTATTTTATTCACATATAATAATAATAATAATAATAATAATAATAATAACAATATCTAAAGCATATACACACGCGCATATACATTCATAACATAAAATTGAATCTATCAAATAAACACCACGTATATATGTAACTTTTCTTCAAAATAGCTAAGTAATATTTCACAATTATAACCAAGTTGCATGCATTTAGATGATAATTTCATAATCAAATGCAAACTAAAACATATTCTAAATATTCAAGTGAGAAAGAACATAAGACTGTGAACCAACTTTAATTTATACCATGAGAGTTTTTATGAGGAAGCTACCTATCTGATCTGAGTGAATATATATATATATATAGAGAGAGAGAGAGAGAGAGAGAGAGAGAGAGAGAGAGAGAGAGAGAGAGAGATCAAAGCCCAAGGAGAGACTCACTTTCATATCAATATCAATATGATAATTAAATATATATATATATAGTATATGCTCTCGTTTAATTTGGAAGTATATATATAATAAGTAGTTACAAGATGATAGGTCGGTCCTAAGTCATTCTTGTTCAATAATAAGTAGATAAATAGCGTTCGAAAGCAAAAATATGACTACCGCATTTGTTTGTATTTTGTTTTTTGAAAACTGCAATCAGCCATTGTTGACAGAGCCAAGAGAAAAATATTGGTTTGATGCAGCTGTTTAAGCAGTTTCCATGAGCAGAAAAAGTATAATTCTAGGATTATACTTTGATGTAATCATAAAATTCCAAGCATCTTATCCTAAAAATCTTACGATAACAAGGTTTGTTATGTCTTTTACTACGTGAACAAGAGATTTTTCCATGCAATTACGTACATAAGCAAGTAGCTGTCATGTTTATCTACCCTCTATTCTATAATAAATTAATAGTAGTTTTCACATTCCACTGATAGCACTTGGGTTAAGTTAAATTAATTCTGAGGGTACTTAATTAGATAGTTATACAGTTCTGCAGGTGACCATTTCGTCTTCCCTCAGCGAGCTTCAAACTTCCGTACGTACAACAGAAAAGAACACGAACACATTTATATAAGAAGAGTAATGCTACTATGACATAAAATTAAATTAAGGATAATAATTTAAAGTTATAAAGTAGCATTTATGTGTCTACCTATCTATGGTCGAATTGAGTGAATCTAATAAACAAAAAATTGAGTCACTTTTTAAGTCAAAATTTTAAACTTAACATGCATACCATTTCGAAAGCTCTCGACTCTCGAGGAAGTCTTCGAAACTTGTGGTTTGTACGAGGATGGTGGTGGTCAGATTTATTTGACGTATTTATTCATTCATCGACAGACAAGAACAAGAAGAATATATAGACGACGACTAGGGTCTCGAGCTTAGCTTGCCAGCAAAACTTTGCATGGTCCAAACAACAAAACCAATCCAAATTGACTTGAAAGAGACTAAAACTATTTTTCAATAATTCTAATCCAAGTTCTCTAATTACCATTAGCAGTATAAGCAACAGCCAATTAGTAGAACTTCTAACACACTTCTAAAATTCTTATGAAGCCTCTTTTGCTTATTTTAATACTAAAAGTACTCTTTCTTCAATAAACCCTTGTTTACTCTTTTTTTTTTTCGGTTTTCTCGTTGCTGAAACAAAATGAAGACTTAATTTTCTGTTTCTAATAAAAATATTTATAGGGCATTTACCAATCGGTAATCAAAATGAATCAAAGTCGAAATGGACTAGAATCAGAATAGGGTTAGAATCAGAATGAAAAATGAGAATCAAAATAAATTATTCACTTTAAGTGTAGGGATCGAAATAACAACGAATTATACTGTCGTTGATGTGTTTACTTTATCTTAGAATTATAATGAAATGTTGTTAGTTATTAAATTGATCTTAATTGATCATTGTTATTATTTATAATAATAATAATAATTGTAATTATTCCTATTATTATTAATTATTGTTAAATAATAACAACAACAACAATAAGAACAATAATAATGATAAGAATTTTATTATTATTTATTTTAATAATAGTTGTTGATGCAATTTTTTGTTTTATGTATAGTGATTGATTTGTGCTTTGGACTTTCTTTTAAATTGAGTTTTGTGGCTTACTTTTTTCCTTGAGGTGAGTGTCTCAAATTACGTGTCTCATTGTCGTTAATTGTTCTGCAAAAAGAAACAATTATCAAAGGGTGTCGGGGTACCGAGGTTGCCGGCAATAACCCTTCGATGCTCAAGTCAACCTTTTAATTTTGATTGTAGAGAGAGAATTTAGAGAGAGAAGGATAATATTTCCTTACCCTTTTTTCTCTTACCTTCAAATGGGGAGTCTTAGTCTTTATATAGGCAATTTAATCCATGAGGTGGAGGTGCCATCATAACACGTGGCATTGTCTTAGTGACAAGTGTCTACAAAACTCATGCATAAAGACACATGACATTATGTTCAAGGTTGTTCATGACAAGTCTTCTTTGAACACTTGTCCTCATTTAGCACTCTTATGGAATCCAACGCCAATGCTCAGCTAACAATTCAACAAACCCCGATATGATCTGGTACAATCATTCCAATCCTAACTGCCTACATCTGCCAACAAGAGTTTGAACCTCTTGCGGAAGAAAAGGGGTTTTGTAAGTATAATAAAAGGGTGTTAAAAGTTCTCCTCCTAACTCTTTGGGCCTCCATGAAAAGCCCAACAACCAATGGGCAGACGTTGATGTGGGCTCATTACTGGTCAAAGGCACAGCGCGGAATTTCATATGACAAAAATATCTTATAGCATTGGCTCGTAATTAGGGATGATAATTTTTTTCGATGGGATATGATTTTACAGGATCTTATTTTATTTGGGACAGAATTGAGACATATTTTTATTTTATAAAAAAATTTAAGGACGGAATTGAGATATTTTTTTATCCTAATTACATATGCAGGACGAGAGTGGAATTGATAAATTCTGTCCCATCTCGTCTCATTACCGATTAAGAATAAAATTTTTTTCAATTAGGATGAGATTCCGCAAGATCACATCTCTTTTAGAACAAGATTGAGATATATTTTTATCTTAAAAAAAATATAAAAACAAAATTAAAACATTTTTCATCTCATATATATGAAATGGGACTGAGATTGATAAATCTCATCCTATCCCGTCTCATTGTCAACCCTATTCGTAATGTTGCCCCAAATCTTAACAATGTATGCAATATTCTGTTTCGTTGCCGACAAGAAAGGAAAGACAAGATGCCATTGAAATTAGACCAAGACCAAAACTAACTGCTAAAATGTTCTATTTCTTACTGAGGTTGGTAATTATGGTTTAAAAGGTACAGATGTTTGATAAACAATAAATTAGAACTTTTTTTTTATCCTACTCCAAAGCGAAAGAGAAGAAACAGTTTCATCGGCAAACTTTCAATGGCAAGCATCCACTGTTTCTTCAGATACCCAGTTCAGCTTAACACCAGCACCAGCACCAGCACCAGCACCAGCAGAGTCCCATTTAGCTCCTTCAGTTTCAACTGTCTTCGTTGCAGCAGCAGCAGCAGTGTGGATGCTCATGCTGCTGCTAATAAGAATGTAGGGGATGGTGTGTTTTCAGTTACGTCATCCAGTGAGTATGATGTTGATTACTTGGGTGAAAGCACCAAAGGCGACTTCAATCTCAATTTCGACCGTCTTCAGCCTTTTGGTATCTTTTCGTTTTTTACTTTCCCTTTCCTTTTTCCACACTTTCTTCCTCTACCTTTACTTAGTTAGTTACTTACTAGTATTAAATAATTAAATTGCTTCTTGTATTCTTTTATTTATTTATTCTTTAGGCATTGATGGTGAAGCAGCTTTAGATGGTCCTATTGAAGAAGTTGCCCGGATGGAGGCTCAAGAAGCTGATCATTTGCTTAATGACTTTGGTATTCCGGTAATGTACATCTTTTTATTCTGTTATTTATTGTCTATTTCTCTGTTATTCCAGCTTTGTTATTCTTTTTTATTGGAACAATTAAATTTTCTATTTTTTACACTTCTTTAATGTATCTTATCATATGATTGATATGATTAATATATGCTGCTAATATGCAGAGTCCTTCTTCCGCTAGAAACTCACCTCGTGGCATCTTTTGTAGCCGCACATTGAATCTCCGTTCTATTAGTGCCATTGGATATGACATGGACTACACTTTGATGCATTATAACGTGATGGTGAATCTCTTTTTCTATTCTCTTTATTCAGAGTTCAATTCTGTTTATTTTTGGCTTTATTGTTGCGTAATAGACTTGTTTAGTGAATGTTGATGCTCTATGTGCTGCACCATGCATAGGTTCGTGGATTTCTCTTTTCTTTCTTCCCTTGTGTAATCTCAAACCTATTAATGATATAATTGCTTGCATTTGAACTTAATTGTTCGTTTGAGATGGTTTGACATTAGTTTATATCTTTCCAGGCCTGGGAAGGTCGTGCATATGATTACTGTATGGTCAATCTACGTAATATGGGTTTCCCTGTTGAAGGACTTGCTTTTGATCCTGATCTGGTTCGGTCTTTATTTTAACAAGTATTGAAGAGCTTATATTGTGAGAAATCTGTTTTTCTTCCTTTCTTGGTTCTAAGAACGCTGTTCTTTGCTATTTGTAATTAGGTTATTAGAGGCCTTGTTATCGATAAGGAGAAGGGCAACTTGGTTAAGGCTGATCGATTTGGTTATGTAAAGAGGGCCATGCACGGCACAACAATGTTGTCTAATCGAGCTGTCAGGTATGCTTCAAACCTCGTCATTTATTTATTAAAAATCATATGGAAGGAATCCGGGTTACACATTTGATTTATGGGACATAGGAATTAGATTGTTGTATTTTCATACAGTCTACATGGAAGTACAAGGATACTTTTTATTGCTACCCACCACTTGCCCTAAAAGGATACATATACCTTGGCCTCTTTTACTGCCCATTTGTCATTCTATGGCATGTTTAGGTGCCTACATGCTTGTTCTTTGACTAAGATAACTCCCCCATACTGTCTTTGATCCATTGCTTACATTGTCTTGATGTCTCAGAATTTATCCTTTTTCTGTGTCAAACCGGTATTATATTTTCTATAGTGCTGCTTAACTTTCTTTGCAAGGAAGTGAGATGTATGGGAGAGAGTTGGTGGATTTGCGAAAGGAGAGTCGATGGGAGTTTCTCAATACACTGTTCTCTGTTTCGGAAGCTGTGGCATATATGCAGGTAGATTGAGGAGCTATAACTTAATACTTGAATGTTTTTGACATTCCATAGTTTGCTCTGATGTTTTTGTCAATCTTTGTTAATATTGATAAACTTGCAGATGGTCAACAGATTGGATGAAGGAGCTATTGGACCCGAACTTGGTCCCCTTGATTATAAAGGACTTTATAAGGCAATATGTTGTAAAATATTTGATATAATAGAAAAACGGTATTTGCTCTATTTTTCCTCTTTTAACTGTCAACATGGCTTTTCAGGCTGTTGGAAAGGCTCTTTTTAGGGCACATGTGGAAGGTCAGCTTAAGGTAAATAAATTTGGGGAAAATTATATTAGTGTTGATTATTTTGGTCCACAAGTACCTTCTGAGTGGTGGCATATATACAGAGTGAAATAATGTCTAAGCCTGAACTTTTTGTGGAACCTGATCCGGAATTACCTTTAGCGCTTTTGGATCAAAAGGAGGTATTTCCCCATTGTTGTTATTATTATTTTATTTTTTATTTTTTTTATAAAAAGGGGAGTCATTTTACTTTTTGTTTCTTACTTGAATATCTTTGTGCCTCAGGCTGGTAAAAAGCTTCTTCTCATTACAAACTCAGATTATCATTACACAGACAAAATGATGCAGCATTCCTTTAACAGATTCTTGCCAAATGATATGGGCTGGCGTGATCTATTCAACATGGTGGGTATTAACCTTTAAGTAGTTCAACTATATCCCATATGGACTTGTTGTTATCTATTGAGCCCCGGCTGGATTGATACCTCTACTTTTGTTCAAATATTCTCACTTTCTGACTATCTTCTTTTGGGAAGCAAAATTAAATCTCGTTATTATCATGTCTTTTATGGCATGGAAGATGCTTGGAACCACCTGTTCTTTATATTGAGCTACAAGTTGAAAGTGTTATTATATCCTGAAAGTGTTTCTTGCATCATTGCATAGCTGTTTTAGTCGAGATTCTTGTTGTACTCCAACAGATCTTCCTTTGTCATTGAATAGCTATTTTATTTTTGTTTGTTGCAAACAGTGGAACATCACTTAGCCATTGATGAAATATTGGAATTACTAATGCCTTGTTGATATAGGTAATAGTGTCAGCAAGAAAGCCTGAATTCTTTCAAATGTCACATCCATTGTACGAGGTGGTGACGGGTGAAGGTCTAATGCGTCCATGTTTCAAGGCTCGTACAGGTAATCTATGCTTGTCCTTGTTTTGTTCAATCAGTCCAGTACATCTCCTAGATTTCCAATGAATAAAGTCAAACATTTAGACTGCCTAGTTTTCTTTTCTGAGTGTGTTCTACATTCAACAGTCTTTATGTTCATTTTTTTTAATTTTTTATCTTTCTTTAATTTCCAGGAGGCTTGTACTCCGGTGGAAGTGCTCAGATGATTGAGAATTCTCTAAATATCCATGGAGATGAAATATTGTATGTTGGTGATCATATCTATACTGATGTAAGTCAATCGAAGGTTCATCTACGGTGGCGAACAGCACTGATTTGTCGAGAATTAGAAGAAGAGGTTTGAATATTCTATTTTCACTTTGCTTGCTGAGATGTAATTCTAGGGTGAAATGTTATCATCGTGTGTGTGTGTGTGTGTATTCCACAAAAAGTTCAGTCCCACCCACCACCCCCCCCCCCCCACAAAAATTTTTTGAAAGATTTAGTAGTACATTGACCACTAAAACTACTAAAATTTTAAACTTGAATAAAAAGCTTTTTTGGGTGCAGATAATGCTGAATGTTATTAGATATTTTACTTTATTGTTAGTCGTTATTGTAATTTAGGAGAGGTGCAATTTGTCTGAGTTTCATGGCATTTTCAACTGATAGAATGCTGATCAGGTCTCTTTTATGTGCTATGAAATTTTGGAACTGCAGTATAATGCATTGATTAACAGTCGCGGTCAACGAGCTAGGCTAGTAGAGCTTATAAATCAGAAGGAAGTTGTAGGAGATCTCTTTAACCAACTTCGGCTCTCTTTGCAAAGGAGAAATAGAGGGCATCCTGCTCAAGTGAGCTCTATTCTCTATATATTTGTCTCTTGTAGTATCAGAGGTTGAGTCCTCATGATCTCCTTTTTCTGAAAACTTTCAGACCCTTGCTGCAACTAACATGGACGATCAAGAACTTACTGAAAGTATGCAAAAGCTACTTGTTGTTATGCAAAGACTAGACCAGAAGATTGCTCCAATGCTAGAATCAGATGGAGAGCTCTTCAATAAAAGGTAAAAACGGTGAATACTTTACCCGTGTGGAAATAAGTCACCTCAGGTACTCAAGTTTGTGGTCTGTTGAATCATTTGAACATGGACTTGACCTGCTATACTTTTATTACACACAAGGTGGGGCTTTCTTTCGCGCGCGGGTCTTTGGGATAAGAGCCACTTGATGAGACAGATTGAGAAGTATGCAGCTTTGCCTCCATAAAATTATGCCCGGTTTTCATTATACAGGATTCAAATCATGGGTGCAACAAATTTCTAGTTTACTTCAACTGTACTGTTCTCCTGCTATGGATGGTGATCTTAATTAATCCTTCAAATTTCAGGTATGCGGATATATACACGTCCAGGGTATCAAATTTTCTGCATTATACACCGTTCATGTATTTCCGCTCACAGGAACAGGTACTTGAATTCGTGACATTGTTCATTGCTCTGGCATTTGAATTGAGCTGACTCGGATGTTGTTGTTATCCTTGCAGACACTTGCTCATGATTCATATTCATACTACTGTTCAGAGCGTAATGATGGTCTGTCTCTGGCGTCATCGACAATTAAGAGCAAATTTGCGCTGTAATCTAAACTTTGTTCTTAGTGATTGCAATGAGGATGATGATGATGATGGCTGAATATGATGTGATTATTGTAAGACATTGCTGACTCGACTTTTATATCGTACAATGACTAAACTCTAAAGATGTCTATTAAGTGAACATGTGTGAGTGAAATGGCAAAAATAGTTTCACTCTGTTTTGTCATTGAAGAAGATTCAAAATATTATTCCATATGATTATGACATATGAATGTATGATAGGTCCGGAAGTAACATGAGTAGCACCAATTAATTGTTAATTATTAATTAACGAATACGATCAAAATAATACAAAACACAGACATCGACCAATACGAAAGTAACAACAAAAGAAACGGCCTGTTTACTGTTTGCTTTTACATTTGATTTGGAAGTTGGATTGGAACCCACCACGACAACCGCCACGAGCCCAAAACGACGAAATAATTCGTGCTTACGAGAGTCTAAGATCTTTTAATTTTATGTTAAGGCCGTATTTTTAATTAATTAATTATTAGAGTACTTGTTGTTCTTCAAAGTTATTATTATTATTCCAGCACAAGAAAAGAGGGCAGGCAGTAATCAGGTGAAATCGGAGACAAAACAATGGCGGCTGCCGCAGTTGCTGGAAGTCTTACGGCTCACGATCGCCGGATTCTGACAGCACTCAACACCGGCGCTTCTAGTCTCTCCTTCGTCGGCTCCGGATTCATCGTCCTCTGCTACTGCCTCTTCAAAGAGCTCCGCAAATTCTCCTTCAAACTCGTCTTCTTCCTCGCCCTCTCCGTAACCAACTCTCTCTCACTTCCTCACATTCTTTACTTTACTTTAGATCTCACTAATTTTTGCCTCATTATTTCTAGATTCACTACTGAAGCTCTGACTTTGCTTCCTTTTGTGATATTATTATTTTGACTTGGTGCCTTCTTCTTTTTTGCCTTTCTTTATTGGATTGCAGGACATGCTATGCAGTTTCTTCAGTATAGTAGGGTATGTTTCTTGTTGAAATTAAACCTGTGATTGATTGGTTCAATTTGATGTGAAGTTGAAATGTCTGTAAATGTTTGTTGGCGATCATGTAGGGATCCGTCCAAAGGATTCTTTTGTTCAGCTCAGGGTTACAGCACTCATTTCTTTTGTGTGGCCTCTTTTCTATGGACCACTACCATTGCTTTTACTCTTCATCGTACCGTTGTCCAGCATAAAACTGATGTTGAAGATTTGGAGGCCATGTTTCACTTGTACGTTTGGGGTAATGATTATATATAATAATAAACATAACTTGTTTCTTCTCTTATCTGTTCAACATCTGTTGCCTGTTGATTTGACCTTTTATTTACTTCTTCCAGGAACTTCTCTCGTTGTGACGGTCGTTCGCTCTTTTGGCAACGACCATAGACATTTAGGTGTGTGGTGTTGGACTCAAACGGGCCGCACTGGAAAGGCGAGTACATGTGCAGTTTCTGGTTGCAGGTTTTCGTTTTCTGTTTTTGTGTGTTGTGTCTATATATATATACACGTGGAAAGGTTATGGAACTTGCTTTTAATTAGTATGGATGGGCAGATAAATTAATAAGTTTCTTTGACTTGCACCCCTTACAGGTTTGAGCAAGGATAAGTTCTTTTTTACATTGTGTTTTTTTTATTTCTGTGGTGATTGGCTTGCTTTTGCTTTCTAGTCTTTAGACTGACAATTTCCATACACTTATGCAGGCAGTTCACTTTATAACCTTTTATGCACCACTCTGGGGTGCAATTCTTTACAATGGTTTTACATACTTTCAAGTGATACGGATGTTGAACAATGCAACACGTGTGAGTACTTGGACATTCTCTTCCTCTCCTACTCGTTTTCATTTTTTTGGATAATTACGTGGGAATTTTCTTATTTCACTGAGGACACACTTCTGCAATTTTTTTGGATATTTCAGGTGGCAGTTGGCATGTCAGACCGGGCATATCAATTTGACATGAAGGTATGCATGTGGTCATGAAACTAGTTTTTAGTGATAGTACTCTTAATTTGTATACATAATTTTCCTTTTCTATTTGGTTTCATAGGCTTTGAACAGATGGGGGTACTATCCACTCATTTTAATAGGATCTTGGGCTTTTGGCACAATCAACCGCATTCATGATTTTATTGAGCCTGGCCATAAAATATTTTGGCTCACATTCCTTGATGTTGGGACAGCTGCCCTCATGGTAAACTGCAATGACCATATATTTGTTCTCTTTTTCTTTGGTCTTTCTTTCACTGAAATTTGTGTGTAACTGAAAGTTCTTATGGTGCTTTTATTTAGATTTGCAGTTTTGTGTTATTATGAAGTTGATCATACATCATACATACTTTCATATAGACATACATTACAATGCTAGTAGGAAAAGTGTTTTTGTTTCACTCATTTGAGAAGTTGCTAAGGAACCTATGGATCCTGGGACATTAATGTTTTAACGAAGTATGCCCATTATGATGTGTATGTTTGGTATATTAATCCTTTGAACGAGACTGATTTTGATGCAATTTCATGGTTTGATTTTACTATATATATATATATATTTTTTTTTTCATGAAATGATTTGACTCCCATCAATTATTTGTTTAGGGCTTGTTTAACTCGATTGCATACGGCCTGAACTCTTCGGTGCGGCGGGCAATCCATGAAAGATTGGATCTGTAAGTCTTACATCCTTTTTCCTTCCACCTAATCATTTCTCATGAAGTTCTAAGTGATCGGCTAGTATTTGTCATTGCCTAAATAACCTTTCTAGGCCGCACTAATTCATTATTATAGCCACCTATTTGTAGACATGTGCACCAACTGTAGCTTGTTAGGGCTTTGAAGTGTATTTCAAATCTTATTAGTACAGTTTGTAGTTATTAAAAATGTTGGATTTTGTTCCCCTTTGCACCCTGTTCAACCAACCAATCATGAAGAGGGAAAAAATATTAAAAATAAAAATAAGAGAGTAAAGTGGAAAAAGAATGGAGACAAAGGATTTGGTTCTTATCTTCACCTAGTGGTGTTTGGCTTCTATATGTTTCCTTTCTTTTTGTGCTTGCTACCATATTCTTTCTCCACTTTTAGGTGGGAAGTGCACTTTCAGGCTGTATATGAGGGATCTTTGACAACTTAGGAGTCCCCATAAACAAATAGACAATTTGCTACTTTTTGTTGAAATAATGTTGACTGGCCAAGTTGGTGGGGCAATGTGTTGATGCTTTTATCTTCTTTCATAAATTCAGCAGTTTTCCAACTGCTGGATTGAAAAACCTAGGAATTTGGTATCAGATTGCAACCCATCATTATTTATCCTGTGATTTTTTATTTTAGATTTTGAATAGAGGATGGAAAAAGGATTTATTAGCGGAAGAATCTTTTTTTTTTTTTTCTGGTTGCTTATTGCTCTTCATTACTATCCATGATTTTCACATTTGAAATGCACCCATTCTGTCTGAACTCTTTTGCTGCTGCATTTTCTTCTGAAGGTTCTGGCCAGACAGGTTCCGAAAATGGCTTCCTAACAGTTCCAAGGTCCGAAATCAACAGCAAGAAAGCGAACTGGTCTCTTTGAAAGTTGAAGATCAGCAATAACAACTTGGACATTGCGCGTGATTCCTTTTGCGAGAGTGGAAATTTACAGCCAAAAACTTTCAACAATTGTTTTTTCCCATTTGGAAGAAGATGAAATAGAGAAGCAGAAGCAACAGAGTACCAGGCATTTATTCCATGTCCAATGGATTTAATTATTGCCATCACCAAAATGTGGCTCACATCAGCTGTCCTTGAGACTTAATTGATGGCTAGATGGAGTATTTTGAAATGCCAAGTAGCATCTCGATTGGATTTGAGCGTGGCTGCTACAAGCACCAACAAAAAAGTTGTAGTCGTACATTGTCACTTGTAGTTGTAGAAAAGATTTGAAGTGTTTCATTTAGTCATTCTTTTGTTTACAGTGACAATTTGTCTAATATGTATCTATTTCTGTATAAACTGGTATCTGTAATCGCTCGTTGTAGTTTATTTTGTTGGGAAATGCAAAACATAAGTGGAATTTCCGGGGTGAATTTTTCACTGTATCTCCTTTCATTACGCAGCTAGCTAAGAAAGAGCCACTGGAGGTAGTAGGAATGAATTGTTATACTTTACGAACGGGTATCTTGTGTGTGTGTGTGTGTGTGTGTGTGTGTGTGTGTGTGTTGACCCAAAAAACAAAGTAACAGCAGCAGCAGCCAGCAACCCGCAGCTGGCTGCTATAAAGTTGTATCATATTATTATTTCAACGCTCGCTATTTATTCAATTCCATTTGAAAGAAAGAAAAACAGACGATAGTGATGAAGTGAAATTTGGTGGGTTTCGGTTTATAAAGATGAAAGTAATTAATTGATTCTCTGATTGCAGTGAGATTTTGTAAAACCAATTAAGACTAGTTTAGTTAAAGAAAATTAAAAAAAAAAAATGAAGAAGCTCCGATGGGCAATGGAGGGAGAGTTTTGGGAGCTGGACCAGTCAACTCCCAAGAGCCTGGAAGGAAGCGCACGCGCCGTCCCCGGAAACCCAAACCCGTTAGGTATCTCGAGAGGCACCCGGCTGTCCAGACCGAAGCAAATCGACTTCATGCAGCGCTTCATGGCCACCCCTTTTCTTCCTTCTTTCTCCGCCGGCACTCTTCAGCTTCAGCGCGTCCTCCCCTTCCAGTTCTCTGGCGACTGGTAACCCCACTCATGACCCATTTCCTTCCATTTTTGATTTTCCACAATCTGTTATGCGGTTCGTTAATTGGCATGGAAATCATGGGTGACGGTACAGGTGCACGCTCATAAGTCAATTTTATTGATTGATGTTTAGCGTTCAAATTTAATACATACACACGCAGGTTTGCTACTTTGCTGGGTCAGTTCAATGTGCTCAAGTTTGTGTCTTCTCTCAAACAAGGAGAACTTTCCAAATCTCGCTGCCTGCATGCCCTTCGCGATAAGTCATTGTATGCTCTTGGTTTCTGCTCCGAGCTTTTGTTTACAGATGATGACACCCTTCTTCTTAGCTATGATTCTTACGGTCATAATGACACCTCGCGGAAAAAAGCCGTCTTTCGTCACAAGGCAATCTCTTCATTTTCTTATTCTTGCTCTTGCCGCTGGACATTGCTCGTTACCCTCACTAACACGTTTCAATTTTTTTTTTTTTTTTTATAATTTTTTTGCTGTTTCTCTTCTGCTATCAGTTTCCAAATCATAATTTCACTCTGGAGGCACTATGGCCTGGACTTTTTGTGGACAAGTGCGGTAATTATTGGGATGTACCCTTTTCCATGGCAGCTGATTTGGCTTCGGTTGCTTCTGATTCTGGTCCCAGTTACCATTTGACCATGCACCATAATTCTGGTTTGCCGACCCAGTTTGAAGGTGATGAGAATTCTTCTGCAGTTCCAGCTAGTCTGCTACCTGGTTTTTCTTTGAAAAATGCTGTTGCTTATAAGAAGAATGTTGACATTTGGAGAAGTAAGGCTCAGAAGTTGAAGATGGTGCAGCCATATGACATTTTCCTTTCAAGTCCTCATGTTTCAGCATCCGGGATCATTGGTAAAATACAGTCTCTTACCATCTTCACCTTAATTTAGTTACTTGTATCATTGCAAGCAAGTTTAGGCATAAACTCATTTGGTCATCATTTGTCTCTTAAAGTTGCTAAGATGTAAAATTCTTGGAAGATTTTGAGGCTAGAACACTTTCGGGAAAATTGTTTTTAGTTTCTTCTGTCTTCATCATGTGAATGACCTGAGGAAGGATACGAAACCAATAACTCTGCTATCAGATACAAGAAAGCTTAATAAGGAGGTTTGGTAGATCCAAGGATAAATGTTTGTGTGTTGCGATGCATGTTGACATTTTGTGCAGAATTAATGTTATCTGTCACTTGTAAATTTTTTTTTTTCTTTCCATTTTTGGCATTCATAAGGTTATGCGACGGATATATAAACAATGCCAATGGCATGCTTACAATTTATCATTTCATATAGGTGCTGCTATGACTGCCTCTATTGGAGATAATTCAGTTAGATCTCCAGTAGAAAATGATTCAGACGGTTCTACAGGCTTCCATCTTCACGCTGCTGATATAAAATCTTCCTTTTCAGCCGATATCTTTGGATCTGTAGCATTTACTGCCCAGCATGGGAACTTCCAAAGGCTATTTTCAGATCTTACAAGATTTCATGCACGCTTGGATTTTCCTTCTGGTTCAAAATTTCTTTCTGGTGCCACACGTTTAGCACAAGATTATTTCAATTCCCAACGGCCAAGTTTGGAAACAGTTCAGGCTGTATGCCCTAAAGTGTTTTTTTCGGTTCAGCAACAGGTACTAGTATTTCTTTTGGATCTCCTTGTTCATATCTCTATAGTAGCAAGATGCTTTTACTGACTAAGTTCAGTGAAATATCGGGAGGGGATTCAACAGCCACCTATTCTTTTCAATTTTCTTTGCACTGAATCAAATTTAGCTTTAAATGTTGTTGGTCATTGGAGGTGAACTGCAAGAAATCATTGGCTTTAAATGCTATAGAGTATCTGAGATTCTGTGAAGAACCTGAGAAAAATCTTTCCCCTTTCAAGACATCATATGATGTAATAAATGGGGAGCAACTTTTATTTCATTTTTTTTTTGTTTTTCGTTTCTTCTTTCATTAAGTGTTCTATAAAGTTGTAACATTCTTCTCATACTTGCAGATCGCTGGACCTTTCAGTTTTAGAGTTGATTCAGGAGTAGTGATTGATTTGAAGAACAGAGACATTTGTGCCCATGATTCAGTGTTTGCCATTGAATATGCATTGCAAGTCCTTGGTTCTGCAAAGGCTGTTGCTTGGTATGCCCCAAAGCATCAAGAATTCATGATAGAGCTTCGATTTTTCGAGTCATAAAATTGTATTCTTTCGGCCCCTCCCCCCCCCCCCCCCCTCCCTCTTCAAGAATTATGTTCCCTTTAGAAAGTCTTATCAGTCATTCAAGAAATTTACTGCCCGGTTTGATAAGTTGTATTTATGGATTTTGAGAAATTAAGTAATTTTAACTTAAAGAGCGGGACAATTGGCACTCCTCTAAAAATCCTCTTAAAACTTCTTTTTTAATTATATTCCATTTAATGTCAAAAATATATTTATTTTTAATTAAACACTCGTTTCATTTGTAAATCTTTCAATTTTTCTCTCTCGAAAATTTCAAAAACACTAGCTTCTCAAAATCATAAATTAATCTCCAATATTTGAGACTTGTAAATGATAGTGACACTAAGTTGTAGCCATAATATTCTTCTTTCTTGGAGATTCCATTACTACATTTCACATATGGTGTTAGCGACTTAGCGTGTTGTTCCTTCTCTTATCAAAAGCTTCATATATTTTTTTGCATTTCTTCTTCGATTTCCAAAAAATTAAAAAATAAAAATAAAAAACCGAGACTCTAAACTGTTCAGGAAAGAACAAATTGAATTTGAAATTGTGAAAAAGAAAAAAAAGCATGCCAATGAAAGGGAGAAAATATATAAATTCGGTTAATTCTATTTATATGCCCTCAATTCAAATATAATTGTAATACAAAAGGAGTTTTATAAGATTAACGAAGGGATCCCAATAGTCCAACTCTTAGTGCATGTTTGGTTGGAAGAAATGGAGGACTAGAGGAAGAGAGAAAATAAGTGAAAAAGAGTATTTATCTCATTTACATTGTTCAATTGGACATAGAATTCATCTTTTTCCCCTTTTTTTTTTCCCTCTCCGACTTCCCTTTCCTCTCCTCTCCTCTCCTTTCCTTATATTTTTTCAAACCAACATACCAATAAAGTAAAACCAAAATGATGGGCTTAAAGTAGTTTTAACATGCTTGATGCTCTGCTAGAATACATTTAATCTTATTGTTCTAATCTCCAAGTTCACCATTAGCAGGAATCAATCACAATATCAACCTTAGTAAACCCTTATCGAAAAATCAAATGTTATGTCCGAAAATGAAAAGTTGATACCAATTGCATACGTTGACAAATAACCAAGATAATCTCGATCTTTCATTTTTTAATATCAAACTAAAGCAGAAGGGAAAAATTAATATATATATATATATACCTTGTGGGTGCTTCGGGCATGTAACAACTCAAATATCTAATAGAATGGAAGCTTACATTTTCTAACACTATGATGCCTACCAAAACTAGACAGAGGACAAGCAGCAGGAAGCCTCAAATGCTCTTCATTGTACTTGACTTCTACGAGACAGAGCCCATGAGGTGGGGCAGACAAGGCATATTTAGCAAGCTCCTTCCGATCTTGAGTTGCTAAAATCTTAGGAACAATATCAGGAGGAATGGCTTCCTTTCCGATTTGAAGCAGCAGAGCAACCTGCAAATTTGAGCAACAGGAGTGCTTCATAAACCAATTCTGGGAACTAACTCGTGAACTTCCCTGAAAACATAAGTAACTAATTCATTAAACTTAATAAAAAAAGTAACTTGCAAATTTGAATGACAGGAATGCTTCATATACCAATTTCAGGAACTAACTCATGAACTTCCCTGAAAACATAAGTAACCAAAGCTTTAAACTGGTAAGATGCGAGATAACCTCTAGTAACTTTATAATCTGGAACAGTAAGAATGATTTACCATGTTCCGCACTTGTCTGTACAAGAAACCAGAACCTTCAACTTCTAGCTGTAGAAGAGCTCCCTGAACAGAAGAACAATCATAAATCCGTCAAAAAGTTCTATAATGATTACTTAAAATTGATATCAGATAACAAAAATGAGTAAATTAATACAAAAATAATATAAAGCAAAAGAGATGGAAGAAATCTACTCCACTAGGGTTAATACCAGATAAAATTTAATCATCTAATCATTATGCTGGAAGTTGACAATTACCATTTCAATAACATCAAAACGAAATATACTCTTCACTGGATTTAGCGCTCGATCGTTGCGTTGTATGTTGACAAAAGCTGAAAAATCATGCTTTCCAACAAAATATTCCGCAGCCTCTCTCATGAGAGTAGTATTCAGTTTATAAACACTATGGTAAGCATAGTGATGCTGAAATGGATCCATGACAGCGTCATTATAAATCTTGTAGTGATAAATCTTGCTCTTAGCTGAAAACCGAGCATGGAACTCAGGCACAGCAGCACTAATCTCCCTAACTCGGATATCAGGTGGAAGAAGACCATTCAGAGCTGCATGAATGCTTTCCAAGCCGTCATAACTGAAAGGTGTAATGAAGTGTGCCACCTGAAAGCTTAACTTGAGGTGAGTTTCTTGATTTGTCAATGGACGCTTGATGAATCCTCATAAAAGTAAGAAAGCCAGACCTGCCCCCAGGCATGAACCCCTGTATCAGTCCTGCTCGCACCAACTAAACGGAGATCTTCTCTTTCAAGCTTTGTAACTCGAATTAAAGCCTTTTCCACAATACACTGTATGGTTGGTGGTGATGTTTGAAACTGCCAACCTGAAAGATAAATTTAACATTCAAGACAACAAAAGTAACAAAATCTAAAAATTTGGGGCATTGATATCAACTTTGAAGGCTTAAAACTTATCCCAAAGAAGCTAAAAGATAATCACCACAAATCAATCAGCATGAAGAAGTTTACCATATTACATGCTATGAAACATATTGGGAAACCTTAAGGGAACGAAAATTCCAAAATTGAAAGAGCATTCCCAAGCTTAAAACAGAAACTCCTTATTACCTACCACTCCATCAGACATATCTAAGCTAATTCTGTGCTTGTTATAAGCGCATATGACACACTTCAAACTTCAATTTCCACTCTTAAGCACTTTCCTTAAAACACTTGAGAAGAGCAACATACCCTCCATATAGCAAATGCAAATTAAACAGAAAGCATTATCTGCTTAAACAAGGACAGAAAATGCCATCTTGAAAGAGAACCTGCATAACGAGTGCCATCATATGCTATGACCAAACGCCATTTAAAACCAGGAAAACTGTCGTCAGTGGGAGGCTTGACTGTGTTATTGGTACCCTCTAAGCCCACAACGCCAACACCCTGCAAGAATGATCAGCAGCGAAGCTCCCCATATCATTATTACTATTAGTTATAGATGAAGACAGTAAACTGGTCAGGGATTCTTATAAAGATCATTTTTTTCTGGATGGACATTTACCTGCTTATTGGTTGAAGGAAGAAGCCCATTTGAATACAGAGGCGATGGAAGGCCTACAACTCCGTAACTCATGTCAAAATACCTTCACTTGTGCTGGGTTTGCGCAGGAGCGGATAAATATGCACGCAAAATAACATGAGAATCCCTAACTATTTTAAAATTCACAGAAAAAAGGTAGTTTGAACATTTTTCATATGAGACCCCGAATGCTATAAACATAAGATAAGTTACGTCTTATCTTTAATGTAACCGAAAACTTTTGTTGCCTCCAGTTTTGTTCTTTTGTTGCACCCAAAACTTTAATGTAACCGACAACCAGTGATCGATGTCCTTGCGAGGCCTTTAGTGTCCTGTAGGCCGTAGGTACTGTAATCGTAAATTTTCTTCGTATTTGGGAGGCATCAACAATCAATGGACTTGGGATGGGCATCTCCTTCATTCGAGAATATTTACGGGTTAAACTTCAATTGTGCAAACTTTCGTTTAATGCAACAATTAGCGGACTTTTAATACAATATTCACTTTTCAATACAGGTAGATAAGAATCGTCGATATTAAACATCTGCGTTTTATATGGTGCCCTTTCACTCATACAATGTATAATTATTTTTTTGATAACTTGAAGTTAATGTTAAAAATCAGATATAGTCTTTCTTCAAGGACACCTATTGATTGTAATGAAGAAGCTATTTGTCCAGTTCGTCTGTCAAAACAAATATCCATTTGCTCACATTAACCACAAATTACCTCACCCACGCACAGTTGAAATATATACAAGTAAGGGGAATGAGAGGCAAATAAAACAAGACTATAACATTGGAAATAATGCATATATATTTCTACCATCCCATGCCATCACCAAGTTTGTAGAATTTACAAAATGATACTTCTACCATCCCTTCCGGCTTGCACCTTGCTGTGACCCCCACAAAAATACAAAAAGCTTGGCTTCAACTATACAGAAGAGTGATAATTCTTGCACCACTATACAACTTACCTCAATTACATTAGTCTATTATATGCAGATCACGGAAAGTGGCCACTAATGGTATCAAAAGACTAGTCGGTCACAAGCTTGGTCCAACGGATATAATAAACCCTGTTTCTTCCCCCATCACTTTCCTTCAAATGAAGGAAACATTTTATCCACGGTGGATTCCTCACCATATCATCATTACCATCCTCATGTTCTGGCATGCCAAGTAACATTTTAATCTTCTTGGTCAAAACATCGGGGGGTGGTGAACCCCCAAAAAACTTCACCTGATTTTGTTCAACAATCAAGTCAGCAAGAACAGTTTTCTTTAGAGACAAATGCCAAAAATGTGATATTTACACAAATTCATCAGCCAAGTTGAAACCGTACCCATTCTTTACCACATAATAAGGCATGGATTCTGGCTGTTGGATCCTCTAATGTTAATTTCATCGTATACTCACTTGATCCATTAGGAGAACTATAGTGCTCGGCTTGAAATGGATGAATTGATACCACACGAACAATGCAACAGCACCTAACATTGCCCTACAAGGAAAAAAAAAAAAATTAATAATAATAATAATAATAGAAAAGGATAAATTCTCAATTCTGTAAAGATGATTTACATGACCAAATCAAATGAGTGGATTATTTACAGAGTTCAACGGTCTCTCATTTCTTAAAATTCTAAGCAAAGCAAATTACAAGTTATCCAAAACAATGACATGGAAGAATATTAATTCTTAAAAGATTCCCAAAATACCTGAAGTTGTGTAGCAATTTTCATCAAAGTCACAGATGCAACGTTCACCCAATCAACCTCTGTAAAGCCAAAAGGAAATTAATGCGTATAAATGACGTTTATGTACTGTCATTCACAATGTTCAAGCAATGAAATACCAGTCAAAAATTGAGAGGATGGATCGGTCCATATTGGCATATGACCATGTCTCCCTGAAATTCGCTCCCTGAATCTCCTAAATCAAACACAGGCATTACAAAGACACAAAGACGCTGGACAAATATGAACTCTCTTTACAAAATCCAATTTAAGGGTCTACCTCATATAGTCCCAAACAACATTGTCATTGTCAGAAAAAAGTCGAATCTTAGATGAAGACTGCAATAAACCGTGCCACATCCCTGAAGATACTTGACAAGACATGTTACGAATTCTCACCCACTTGCCAGTAGCAGTAAAGTATCTGCCAAAGTTTTCATAGCTTCGATCGGTTGACACTCTTAAAACTGTCCCGACGGGAAAAAAATTCCGAAGGGTTTCCAGATCTAAAGGAGACGATTCAATATGCAATGGAAGTGGATTATGTTCTTCATCCTCAAGTCTGAGAAATACAAATAAAACATGGTTGCTTCTGCTCAGCTCTTAATTTTGAATGAAGTCAACAAACATTAAAAATTAGCACAGCCAAATTTTTGAAGTTGCAACACATCAAGTAAAAACGAATTTAAAATGATGTAGCTAATTTCCCAAAGTATAGAAAAGAGAGGTAAAGACTTTTCCCCCGGAGGAACAAGTTTGGTCATTGCGATCTTGAAGATATGCGCAAAATTTCCGGGGAAAGGAAATCAACTACTTTACCTCCATTGCTATTTATTAGAATATGCTATCCTGGAGGAAAGTAATAAATAAATTAAAAATTAAAAATAAAAATCTTGGCCTCTTTCACAAGAACTATAACTGAAAAGTGAAATATTAACAAATACTTACTTCCCAGGTATGCTTAATGGAGGGACATCCGTTCCATCCCACACAAAGAGCATCCATAAGCCTTTACTATCATCATAGGAGACATGGAAAACCTTTCACCCAAAAAAGGTAATAGTATCCTAGCTTTAGAGCTCAAAAAAGAAAAAAAAAAGGGCAAAAAATAACCTTAGCTCAAGCCGAGTCAATGCAAATATCTTCAAAATATTAATCACTGAAGAATAATTACCTTGCACACTAAATCAAAATATCTGTGTTCCGAGATATCTTTTAATGACAAAAGGTAATCGTTTGATCCTACAACAGAAAAGGCATCATTCCACAAATTTATGACCAAAGAATTGGAAAAAAGCCATCTTTAGTCCGTCAACCAAACACCACCAAAATTAAGCAAATAGAAAATCAAGAAAAGGCAAAACGATGACAGTATCATAACACAATGTCAAAAAGATCACAAATACCTGAACTGAACTCAAAACCAACACACCATTGCCTCAAAACATTAATGCGACGCTCTTCAGCCTCTGTTATTTCAAACCTTTGTGGAGAAGATTGATATGGCAATAAGTTGCTACCAGAGTTTCCATCAAATAGAGCAAATGATGAGGAGTCCTTGTAGAAGACAGCTGATAGTTCCGCCTGGTGTTTTTTAATCTGCAAAATCCACAAATCCAGATAAGTGAACCTTGCTTAAAATGTAAGCCAATAATAATTCTAAACACTTAATACTCGTCAAAGAAGGCTGTTAGTGAGCAAAGTCAAGCCAAAACTAACAAATAATAGCAAAGGAAGCTTGGACGAGGAGAGTGATTAAAGAAGTACCATAACATTTTTGAGAAGAATCAAGTCTCTTGGTGACAGAACGCGGGGAAGTTGATCAATTGAACTAGTGAAGATGTTAACTAATAACTCAGGACTTTGCTGGGAGTCATCAACAATCTTCAAAACGCAAACATAGTCTACAAAAACCAACACTAACACTTTGAAAAAGAATAAAAATAAAACCCAGAAACTTACAAACCAAAAAAGGAAGAAAATTTGCAAAAAAACTAAAAAGACGAAAAATTTACCAGTTCCTTGGCTCTTTCGAGGGATACTGAAACTCCAAAACTACACCCAGGAGATTCACCTTGTGTTTCACATGCATAGCCAACTCTTTTATGCGAACAATGCCACCTTGATTCCGTTGACTGCTCATCCTCCAAGTATGCTATATAACACCCCCCCCCCCCCCCCAAAAAAAAAAACCTAGCTTTTGCTTTCCTTTGTTTCCTTTTCTCTCTCTCTCTCTCTCAAATTCTCTCTTTCTACTTCAAATGAAAATGAACCCGTTCACTGTTTCCTGCTGATGCGCACCATAAAGATTTCCGACCTTTTTGTGTAGGATTAATATATTCTTAGGGCCCCGATTCTTACCAAAATGAAAAGAACTGTTAGTTATCCTACCTTTATTCATTAAAATTTTATTCATTAAATGCTGTGGAATTTATAAACGCAAACAAAATGACCCATTTATGTTTATATTTTAAAAAATCCTTATCACATTTTCGAATGTAATAGTTAGAAGAGCCGTGAATCATAATCATCTACATAAACGAGCTGCATAGCCCAATACCATTATACTTATGTGCATCATTAATCATAAGACTTGGAGAGTAAGTACTAATATTCTATATTGATATAATTTGGTTAAAAAGTCCAAAATCATAGGGTCTTCGAATGAACGTGAAAAAATGATTAATAATTCATATCCAATAAATCACTTAACGAACAGTTTCTTAAGTATATCTAACGGGTAATTAATAATCTTACTAAAAAAAAGATGCATTTATCCACTATATATATTTTTGTTCATTTTACATTTTCATTCCATTAATGTAATGATGTATTAACTTATATAAAAATTTGCAGTTATGTATAATATTACTCTTTTATTATGTTATATTCTTTTTATTCGATATTATAGATATTATGTCATCCCAAATTAGTAATTTAACCAATTGGAAAGAGGGTGAAATTATGGACTGTTAATTAGTAGTTAATAAATAAAAAATTAAAAAATTAAATCATATTCATATATTATCACTAATAAAGGATAAAGACACAGTAAAAGATTTTTAGAAGTTAAATAAATGGAATAAATCTAAGATAGACAGAGGATCCTATTCGAGATAGCCGCGAGGTTTGTCTGAGCTAATACGACGTCGCATGATCTCAATGCCCCAATTCAAAACCTACAAATCGACGGTCGATGCTACTCAATCGTAATTTTGGAAACTTACCCGTTAAGTACACCATAACATAACTGAAAACGAACGAGTACGAATCGTTTTGGTCTATCTCTTTCTGGTTTCTGAGCTCGTCTCCTAATCGTTCGTGCGGCGACAGAAGGCAACGAGGATTCGCAAATTTCAGTTAAGAGTCTCGGAGTTACAACAAAGTTCAGATTTTTAAACCCCTTTCGTGCTGGCTTAGAAAGGTACGACTTTTATAACAGATTTAGTGTTTTTTTCCTTGTAAATTAGGGTTAACATTAGGGTTTTTGGAAAAGACTATTTTTTTCTTGCTCGTATATTAACTTTCATGTACTTCAACTGGGTGTTTCAAATTACTTTTTCTTTTTTGTTTGGCATATTCGGTGCCCTAGTTTTGGTATATTATGAGTTATTGCACCTATTACATCGCAATTTTGAATTTCTGTATCTGACTAACTGGTTGGTTGTCAATTTTTGTTTACTTTTCGTTACGCTTCCTAATTTCTTAAGTCGTGAGTTTTGTAAATATATTATCAATATATGTATGTATCTGTTTATATGTGTGTGTGTGTGTGTGTGTGTGTGTGTGTGTGTGTGTGTGTTCTCTCTGCCCGGCTACATCTGGCTTGTGGCTGCAAAACTTGTAAGTTAATGATTTTTCAATTGGTATTATAGTTTGCGTTTGTTTTTTTTCCTTTTTCAGCACTAATTGTCAGGGCCATGGCCACAAAGAAATTTATTGCTATATGTCAATCGGGTGGTGAGTTTGTAACTAATAAAGACGGATCATTGTCTTATAATGGAGGCGAGGCCTATGCAATAGACATTGATGAGGAAACAGAGTTCAGTGGATTCAAGTCAGAAGTAGCTGAAATGTTTAACTGTAGTGCCGATACCATGTCTATTAAGTACTTTCTTCCAGGGAACAAAAAGACCCTTATCAGTATCTCCAAAGACAAGGATTTTAAGCGCATGCTTAATTTTCTTGGGGACACTGCAACAGTTGATGTGTTCATCCAGTCTGAGGAAGCTGCCCGAAACATCTCTAACATGCCTGCTAGTAGGTAGTGGTTATTTTATAGGTGTAGCATATACAGTATTTTCCTTTCTCTCTTTTTCCTTTTTTGGGTATGCAATTTATAGTTATTGATTCATAATTACAGCAACTCACATTACAGTGCATAGGTCAAATGCAAGTGAAATCAGTTTCATATAACCATAATTGATTTTTTTTCTTGGTCAGAATTATCAATATGCCTGTTTGTACACCAGCATGAACTGTGATATGCTGTGATTATGAATCAAAATTATTGGCCAAAGAATTTACTGGAATCGATATGTATTATCAATGTGCCTTGGACAGAATCTTATGGTCACTTGATACTGTAGGTCGAGCAGGACAACTGTGTCAGAAGCTGTGGTCCCTGTTGTTGCCCCTGCTGATGCTGTAGTTGATATGAGCAATATTGATCATATTGTTGATCGAATTGGCCTGGACATATCTTTTGACCCTGCATCTGCTCTTCCTGCTGGTGATGACCAGCATCGTAAAGCTGCACAACAGTGGGAAAACACCATCACTGGCGTGGACCAAAGGTTTAGCAGCTTTAGTGAATTCCGAGAAGCATTGCATAAATACTCAATTGCGCATGGGTTCGCTTACAGATACAAGAAAAATGACAGTCATCGCGTTACTGTGAAATGCAAGTGCCAAGGTTGTCCTTGGCGGATATATGCATCGAGATTATCAACCACCCAGCTAGTTTGTATCAAGAAAATGAACTCAAAACACACATGCGAAGGGGCTTCTGTGAAAGCTGGCTATCGGGCAACTAGAGGTTGGGTGGGAAATATTATAAAGGAGAAGCTGAAAGCATCCCCAAATTACAAGCCAAAGGACATTGCAGATGATATCAAAAGAGAGTATGGGATTCAATTAAATTATTCTCAGGCATGGCGTGCTAAGGAGATAGCAAGAGAGCAGCTCCAGGGCTCCTATAAGGACTCGTATACTCTGTTGCCATTTTTCTGTGAGAAGATAAAGGAGACCAATCCTGGCAGTGTTGTTACTTTCACCACAAAAGAAGACTCAAGCTTCCACCGTCTTTTTGTCTCATTTCATGCATCCATATCTGGTTTTCAACAGGGTTGCCGCCCTCTCCTTTTCCTTGATACCACTCCTTTGAACTCAAAATACCAAGGGACATTGTTGACTGCAACATCTGCAGATGGTGATGATGGTATTTTTCCTGTAGCCTTTGCTGTGGT
Source organism: Citrus x clementina (assembly GCF_000493195.1). NCBI lineage: Eukaryota > Viridiplantae > Streptophyta > Magnoliopsida > Sapindales > Rutaceae > Citrus > Citrus x clementina. Next base: position 150,079 of record NW_006261964.1, read on the forward strand.
AGATGCTGAGACTGAGGACAACTGGCATTGGTTCCTACAGGAACTAAAATCTGCAGTGTCAACGTCTCAACAGATTACATTTATTGCAGATTTTCAGAATGGTTTGAATAAGTCATTGGCTGAGGTTTTTGATAATTGCTACCATAGCTATTGTTTGCGCCACCTTGCTGAGAAACTTAATAGAGATATAAAGGGGCAGTTTTCTCATGAAGCTAGAAGATTCATGATCAACGACTTGTATGCTGCTGCATACGCACCAAAATTTGAGGGTTTCCAGTGTTCTATCGAGAGCATAAAAGGCATTTCTCCTGATGCTTATGATTGGGTGACACAAAGTGAACCAGAGCACTGGGCCAATACATATTTTCCAGGAGCAAGGTATGACCACATGACATCAAACTTTGGACAACAGTTTTACAGTTGGGTGTCAGAGGCACATGAATTGCCAATAACACATATGGTGGATGTATTGCGAGGTAAGATGATGGAAACAATTTATACACGCCGTGTAGAGTCCAATCAGTGGCTAACGAAGTTAACACCATCTAAGGAGGATAAATTGCAAAAGGAAACTGCAATTGCCCGATCATTTCAAGTGTTACACTTACAGAGTAGTACTTTTGAGGTTCGAGGAGAATCTGCCGATATTGTTGATGTTGATCGTTGGGACTGTACCTGCAAGACATGGCATTTAACTGGCTTACCATGCTGCCATGCCATTGCTGTCCTTGAATGGATTGGTAGGAGCCCTTATGATTATTGCTCCAAGTACTTCACGACTGAAAGCTACCGCATGACATATTCCGAGTCGATTCAACCTGTGCCGAATGTTGACAGACCTATTCTAGATGAATCAACTCAGGAGTTAGTTACCGTAACCCCACCACCCACTAGACGCCCACCAGGCCGGCCAAAGATGAAACAGCCCGAATCAGCAGAGATAATTAAACGGTCACTCCAATGTAGCAAGTGCAAGGGCCTTGGCCACAATAAGAAGACATGCAAAGATTCCTAGTACAGTGTTTAGGTCAAATTCCAGTAAGTAATTTAATCTTAACTCTTTTCCAGCTATTTGAAGCACATGATTATGTTTGTTTCATTTTTATCATCATCGTTATCATGGAATTGAAGTACTAGGTTTTGCATGTATGTCCGTCTGGTTCAAAATGAATGTAAACCACTCATGTTAAAAGAACTGATATCCTTTTACAATGGAGTGGACCCAAGTAATCATAATGTGAGGATATTAGTTGTTCAGCTATTGTCTTTTCTATGCTACGATTCTGCACTTGGAAACTACCATCTGAATTCATTCTCAAGAAGGATATGTGCATTTATACTTGAATCTAATAAAGTTGTTTTTTTTTTCCCTTTTCTTTTCTCTCTCTCTCTCTATTTTTTTCCCCCTGAACTAGAAAATATCTGAACACCATGGATAGAAGATTTATTGATGAACATCCTTGACATTCCATTTTACATCATAAGTCATTTTATTAGCGGTATCTTGCCTCTTGCAATGTAATTTATCGATTACCTATGAGGAGGATTGTGGCGAATTGAATTATAGAAACTTCACAAATGGTGGGAAATAGAGTCGGTGATATCCATGAATATATATTTTTCCTGAGATATTTGGTGTAGCGTAGATCCAGCTGGACAGGTTACATCTGATTTTTTTGGTTCACTTTGACTAAACTTACTATCTCCATGATGTTGTGAACAGAAATGGTGTCAAGGGACGATGAATTTTAATCTGAATCATTAACAAGTCTGACTCTGAAGAAATATGGTGAAGATATAGGTGCTGGGTAGTGGGTAGTACCTCCTCTTTTCATGTATTTACAGTGAAATGTCTTCTTGGTTTCTTTTGTTTGTCCCTTGTGTTTTCACTCTCATCCCATCCCATCCCCATATGCTGATCTTGGGGGAAACCAGTGTTAACTTAAAGGCATACAACTGTCGAATTCTTTATTTTGCTTAGAATATGCTTCTTGATGAGGTGACAATGACATGTTAGGAGGTAGTGAACAAATTTTTCAGCAATTTTGTTAATAGTTATTTTTCCCATGGCTTTGCTTTGGTGGCAGTTTTTTTGAGCGGCTGCTCATTTGGATGGGTAGAGTGGAGTAGTTTCTGATGCTTAATTGGGGATGAATTGAAACATTTGAGGATCATGGGTAATAATTAATAATGAGACGACTGATTTATTGTAGTAATGAATCATGACAGATGGTGTAAATGGTACAGGCAACAAGTGAGCTGTTGTATGTGCTTTTTGGATTTGTTTAGAGAATCGGGGAAGTCTTGGAGTTGGATATTTTTTTCTAGCTAAATCATCGACCATATATGTATGTATGAGCACGGTTAGTTTTAGTAATAGTATAATAATAATAATATGTTTGATTTTGTCCAGAGGGGCAGCACTATTACATGATGCGATTACTTGTTGGAGTAGGAGTGTAAAGTATGAATTTCTTCTACTCTAATGTTTATTTATATTTAAGATGCGGAATGGGAGTCCCAGGTGTGACGGGTGGAATTCCAACTCCTATGAGAGAAGTAGGAGTGAGTATCGACTACCTCCTTTTTCTTTTTTAATTTTTTTTATTAAATAATATAATTAATTTTTTTAAATCATATTATTTATTTAAATAATATTATTATATTATTTAATAATATTAAAAATGATAGTATTATTATATTTGGCTGAAAATAATTATTTTCAGTTTAAATTACTTAAAAATAATATTATTATATTCATAAAGAATTAATAATGTTATTATATCTTTATGAAAAAATATAATAATATTATTATTTTTTAGTAGTATTATATTTCTTTAATGTTAATAATTAATAATAATAAATAGTTTTATTATAAGAATATTAGAGTCTCATTCGTGTTGTTCTTATCAATAATTTTTAATTTACATAATTAAAGTTTCAAATAATAAAAAATTATGATTTACATAATTAAGAATATTAATGATATTTATTAATTTATATAATTAAAATTAACAATAAAGTAGATAGTTTATTTTGTAAACATATTTCTTTACTTTATAACTAAAAACTAAAATTCTTTAAATAAAGATAAGATTGTAATTTAAAATAATTCACTCTCAATTTAAAGATAAAGTAAGCACATAAATGAAATTCTAATATCTATTACATAGGGTCTTTCTAACAATTTATTTTCAATTCCATTCTACACTCCACATATCAGGATTCCAACTCTTCAAATTCTCATTATTCCAAATTTAAAAGTAAACGCTATCTTATTTGTCCAGACATAAGAATTAACACTGCAAAATCACAATGCCGCTCGTGTAGAGGAGAGGGAGAGGAGATTGATTCTCTATTGAAGTCGAGTTCAGATTTCATTACGGCTCCAAGAAGAACGCTGCATAGACATGGCATCTATGAACCATTGACATAGATTATTGATTAGAAGAAGAATAATACGAAGAAGAAGAAGAAGAAGAAGACTCCACAATTTTGATTTTGAATTGAAATAAGGAGGATTAGATCAACACAAAATCAAAGTGTTTTGTCTGTATAAAGGGAGGAAGGAAGGACACGTGCACGGATGAGTTACAGCAAGCAACCAATTGGGGTGCACGATGTCCAGGCACGAAGACACGTAACGCACAAAGTGTTTGGGGAACCGACATGCCAAGGAGTCGACGCATGCAAATAATATCCACATATAAGACACACGTCAGTCTCAGAATCAGTTGCAACACCTCTTATCGCCACGCACGCAGCAACGGCCTCTGTCACTTGTTATTTCTAGATGATGGGACGGTATACTAGTAGCAGTAGCAGCAGTGATCACCTTGTTCAGTTTCTGCTTAAAACCCCTCCCCCCGCCTCCATACCCCCCCCCCCCCCCCCCCCACAGAATTCCATTCATTAAAGTTTCGGACAAATTGATTTCGATAATCAAAGAGGATTTAATTTCATTCACATTTCACTACCTATTTACTATATATGATTACATAGTTTAGTATACACACAAATAATTAGGGTAATTAATTAATTAAATATTAGTTGTTTAGTTGTTGTTGTTGTTGCTGCTGTTGAGGGCTGAGAGCTGGATGTATAAAACAAGCATGGATTTGAAGGAGCAAAGTAGGCGTCGGTTATTCTGTGGTGGTTTGGGATTGGCATTGCTACTGATGATGAGTGTTGGCGTTAGCCGTTGCGGTTGCGCAGAGGAAGGTGGTGTAAACCAGAAGGATCAGGCAACAGAGTCGTGGACCGATTGGGCCAAGGATAAGATTTCTGAAGGACTCCGTCTCAAGGGCTCTGAAGACTCACTTAATTCCGCTGCTGCGCCTGACAAAGCTTCCGAATCTGCTAAAGCCGCCAAAGACAAAGTTCAAGACGTTGCTTCAGGTTCAATATATAACACTTCCTAGTTCCATTCCTTCATTTTATATGATAATTAATTAAATTTGAAATTAATTAGCGAGGTCATAATTAAACATATATATATATATATATACACGACATGCTTGCGCAGAAGTTGGTGCGGAGAAAGCCAAAGAAACGAAGGACGCCATGTACAAGTCATCGGAGAAGGCGAGTGATATCACGAAAAAAGCTGCAGACAAGGCTGGTGACGTTAAAGATGCGGCAACCGAGAAAGCTAGTGAAGCAACCGATGCTGCTAAGGAGAAGGCTGGTGAGATTAAAGACAAGGCAAAGGAGACTGAAGAAAGGGCGGGTCAGAAGAAAGAGGAGCATGCAAGCTGGGCCAAGGAGAAAGCGAAACAAGGGTTTGAAGCTGCCAAAACCAAAGCCGAGGAAACCCTTGAGGCTGCTAAGCGTACATCACAAGAGATCAAAGACAATTTAGCTGGTGCCGCCCCTACTGGTACCCGTGATGACGAGCTTTGAGCTCTGAGATCGAGCTACCTAGATGCGCTTAATTCTGAGAGCTGGCTAGATGTCTAATTAGTTTCTGTTGCTTAATTTCGCCTACATATACTGATGTGGGTTCAGTTTCCTTTTTAGTACTTGTAATAATGCACGTGTGTTTGTATCCTCCTTTTGTCAATGTACTGCATTTTGTATCTTCTTTCACCGGAAGGTTTTGTAAGGCTAGCTCTGGCTTTTTCATCTTAACTCTTAAATCAGGAGTAGCACTTGTATGGTAGAATCAACGTCAGTGTCAGACTCCACATGTACATGTATGTGTACGTATGTCAATGTGATGCATACGTACATGCACATATTCGCGCAATTAAGTCTTTTTAACTTATTATGTGATTTTCACCCGCCACGCACCCAAGTTATTCGGCGAGTCGTGTGGTCGAGTCCGTCCCAAAAAGGGCCAACTGGATTGGATCGAGAGATTTGTTTGGGCCATTCAGTTCACGTCACATACAAAGACTAATCTTTTATGTCTTGTAAATCTAATTTGCTGGTCTCACGACGGCAGCTGCAATTGGCCACTAATGTCTAATTGCCACCCTCTGTTTATTATTATGTACCACGGAATCGATAGCCCGAGACAGGAATCATAAAATTTTGTGTCTCTCTTTATGTGGATGATGTTGTAACTCAAAAACTTTTTGTTTGTTCAACTAGTAATGGGCATTAATTTAATTGCACTGAATGTGCGCATAAATAATATAACATGTAAGCGTTTTGGCTAACAATATCGCCTCACCTCGCCCATAATATAGAGTGCTGTTCGATCAGGAGGAAGACTGGTGAAACACCAAAGGCCACCATTGGCTGGACATGGTGGACTCCGACCATGTGCAGCCAACGAAAATAAAAAAGAAACAATTTGGGGGCCGTTGGACTTCAATTCAACGGTCCCAAATTCCTTCCCAGGTTGTGTTTGATAAGTCTAGGAGACACAAATACGTGGGGTGAAGGAAGATCAACAGGATCATGGCACTCCTCGTGCAACTGGTATGACCACAGAGCCTGGGAACAATACAAGGTCAAGGCTCGAACGAAATGCATGCATGCGTGGGATATGTGGCCAAGTTGTGGGGCTTAGTTCTGCATGACGACTTGGTCTAGTTTTCTATTCAAAGTTCACATTATTAATTACTGTATTGTGGTCTGTTAATTAAGTCTATTTGGAGTCTATTGCTTGAGTCGATAATTTAGGAGTTCATTTCGTAAGTTTAAGAGAAATAATTATTCTATTATTATTTATATTTATTGGATGCATTAATAGAATTAGGCAGAAAATATTTTTATCTAACTATTACGGTTTATTCTCAACCAAAGAGAATTTTAAGCATTTTATAAGTGTAGTTCTGACTGGAACTTATCATTAGTATCAAAGCGACGTTATCTTGTTTAAACACTTTATTATTCTCATGGCAATTAACAAAGAAAGGATTGAGAGTTTAGAAGCCAGGCTTAGAGGACTTCAAAATGGAATGCAGCAAATGGAGATTGGCGTTAATGATAAACTACATCAGCTCGAAGAGGCCATCAATCGCGTAAGTGAGGCTTTATTTTCAAATAAAGAAGGGTTCAGTCACAACATCAATAGTCACACTAGCCATTCTTACAAGGAGAACACCAAAGAGGAAGCAGATGGAAGCTGAATGATTTTCTCATAAAAAATGGCTAAGCTACAATTTCCAAGGTACACTGGTGATGATCCTACGGAGTGGCTTAGCAAAGTTTCACAATTCTTTTGACTACAATGGAATTGTAGAGGCACAAAAGGTTGCATTGGCATCATTCCACCTTGAAGGTAAACCCATCCAATGGTGGCAATGGTTGTACAAAGCTTATAAAGAGAAGCGAAGAATGATAACATTGATGGATTTTGAAGAAGAATTGTGGGCACGTTTTGGACCTACTAAATGTGAAGATTTTGATGAAGCTCTTACATTTCTCAATTTTATTCTTAACATTCTCATTTTAATTTATTTTTTTGGGGAATCCACAACGATTGAGCCAAACCGCCACCACCATCACACTCACTGACCTCAAATTTTCCAGATCCACCTATCCTTATCTAAATTTTTGATCACCGTCGCTGGTAACCCATATTTTGGTTTATTTAAAGTTTTTCCCAATATTTTCTTTATTTACAATTTTGTCACTGTGTGAAAATTGGGCCATAAACGACAAACTACCATCCTTGCCCTCCTATTTATCATGTACAGGAACTATATGCATACACTCGTCCAAACAAATTTCTTGATTGGTTGGACAAAATTGAGCATTGGTTTATAGCTTGGCGCACTCCTAAAGAAGAGCAAGTATCGTTTGCTACTAGTAGATTAAACATAAGTGTTTCAAAATAGTGGGATGAGTTGCAAATTTCTCGACTACAAGTTCGAATTACAAGATGATTTGATCTTACACTGCAAGTTTCGTCCTCCAGATTGCATTCAAACTCGAGAACAAGTTTCTTTTAACAATGGGAGAATGATGTAGGACGTTAATTTAGGTTAATTAAAGATTCTAGAGTTTTATTATTCAAGAACTTTCTATTTTAATTAGAGTCAATCATGTATGTGTCTTCATCTTTTATTTCTATTATAATTATAATTTAATTTTCTTTTTTAAATTAACTTATGGAAATAGATTTACTTTATTATAAATAGAGAGATCTTATTATTATTTTCATAACTTCATATTCAGTTATTCAATAAAATCCCTCTTTTATAATTTCCTCTGGGATTATCTATTAAATTCTCTCTTGTAGAGTCGTTTGAATTAAAGCGTTATCTAATCTTGCTTTGTACATTATTAAAAATCTCATTTAGTTATTTTGGATTAGAATGAGATCTAATAACACTTCAATTAGATCGTAATCTAATCGCATTGACTTAATCTAATACTAGAACGATACCTAATTTACCTACCCTATCAATTTCCGTTTCCGCTGCGCCTCACTCCATCAATGCTTATCGGACATATTTTTCAGACTGAGTGACTAAAACTTCTTTCACTAGGAAAATTTTATTTTTCTAAATGCGCATGAATTTCAAAAAAGTAAAAAAAAAAAAAAAAGTGTGAGAATGATTACGGTCATTACTACAGCACTCTCACTTTCACTTTCAGTTTGTCATAGAAAAAATCTTTGAAAATTTTTGATTGTGTACATATGTGTATTAATTATATAATTCAATTGGGTGTGTATGTTACATAATCCGTAACATAGCAAGCTCCAATTCAGTTGTTGCAAATTAGAGCCACACAACACAAACTGCATGCATGCAGTAGTGTGTCTTTGTTTGTTTGTATATATATATACATATGTGTGTGTGTGTGTGTGTGTGTGTGTGTGTGTGTGGCTGTAGGGCAGGAGCAGAGCAGAGCAGAGCAATTGTGGTGTAGGCCGGGGCAATTAATATCTGGCCGGGGACGAGTTCTCATGCAACCATATAACGACAAGAAAATTAAATGATATGTCCGAAGAGGAAGAAGAAGAAGAAACCCCATGCTATGTTATGTACTAGTTTCTCGTTTGACCCGATCACATGCATGCAACTACAGGCATTCATTTCGATGCCGGTCTAGCTAGCTTTGTCCTTGACCACACATGTCGTCTAACCCCACCCGCACCCAACACACACACACACACACACACACACACACACACACACACATATATATATATGTATATGCACGAATTAATGTCGCCTTCAATTGTGGGCATGCATATATCACATAGGGAATTAATATTGCAAGTGCATGGGATATATCGACCACCATACACTACGTACACGGTGGATATAAATATAAATGAATTAGCTGCTACTATTAATTATTTACATCTGGATGCGGTCACCAGAAGCTGCGTGCAAATTAAATGGAATATTAATAATTTAGGAGGAAATTATTAAACGAAAGCTGCGTGAATTAAATTTTATGAAAGAAAAGCACGAAAAAAATCAAAAAAGGAAAGAAATTAAGGGGCACCAACCACATGTAATCGAGCTGGGTAAATATTACAATATGGGAATATAAGCTTGTTTTAATTTTCAATTCAGTTAAATTGCTTCCTAATTATAAGCTTGTTTTGGGATTGGGACCATTTAATTAAAAGAAACGCCCGGGGACCGTCCACCACAAAAATAATAATCAATACACATGCAGCATGACGGCGAGCTTGAATAGCAGAGTTTGTGTGGACGGTGGACCTGTGGTGTCTAATTTTGACATGTGAATTGTGTGAATGTGATTGTGACGGCTGATGTGACTCATGATCTGATCACATTTTACAGATTATTATTGCTCTGGACAGACGGTCAAAAAAATACAAAATGCAAAAAAGAGGTGTGACGGTCAAAAAAAAAAAAAAAAAAGAAAGTAATTAATAAATTTCCAAGGCTAAGATATTCACATACATATATTAATAGCATAAATATTAGTGGTAGTTGAACATCGTCCTTGACTTTGCATTCCAGCTATATAGCTAATTCTCGTGATTCATGATGTGCCCACTGCTTCCGTGATCAAATTTGCGGTGATTATTTAAAGTCCTCTATAGTTATAGGAGATAGACGGACATTAAGTCAATTTCATTTTCACCCACATTCATTACTCTTTCGTATCAGGGCCTATAATGAATGACACATACAATACATTACAGGCATATGATCATTATATGATCTTAATCTATATAAACTGATCAATTTCAGAACCAATTTTAAACGATTAAAACTTCTTGTATTATTATTATTATTATTATTATTATTATTATTTGATCCTAGAAGCTAGGAACAAAAGGGTATTTCTTATTTTAATTATGCCCGATTCAAATATATACGATGAGTAGTCAGTCAATCATTCAGTTGTTACCATCATGTGTGCATATATTCCTTTGGCTTTGTATTTTATTTATAACGTGTTGCCGAAAAACAAAAAAAAGCACTTCCTTTCTTGTGGCTCAATTATTTGTGTTTGTTGTGTACAAGTTAAAAAGAAAACTTTAATCATTAGTAAATTGAATACAATAATACGTTGATGGGTATCTATTATCTACTCTTTTTTTTAATACTGTTTATACAGGACTGTAGGTATTACAATTAATATTTACACACAGATTCTACAATTGGGACCTTCATCGTGGCATGTACTCCTCTGAAGCGCTGCCAAAATTCTTCAAACCCTCTCAAATATTCGAGGGCTGTCCACTCTACTCACATTTCGTGAGGAATAGACTGGCTCCACTCAATTATGTGATAATTAAGGAAAGATTGTAAATAAACCTCATAAATACTTTTATGGAGGCTCGAACCCTTGCACTCATTATTCTAAGTGCAAGGGCTCTCCCACTGGACCAAAGGTCCATTGGTACATTATCTACTTACTTGTACATTACTCATTGCATAACACACACGCAAAAGAAAACTTGCACATCGGATAAGGATAACTTTGTTGATAGTTGAATATTCTTCATCTTCTTCTCCTTCTTCATCTCCATTAATGATATTATATATGCAAGTGCATGAATATTCTTCATAAGTTTCATGTTAGCAGCCATCAAGAAAGTTTAATTATTGATACGTAATTGAGTTTATCACCATTGGATTTATTTATATACCAACGTTTTAATCCGTCGTGATTTTCCTTTTTCTCATTACGTGTATAATTGCTCGATTAATAAAAGCAAGGGTTGAATTAGGAGAGAACACGACATAATTAATTATTAACAAAATTATCATTAACCGTAGCTTATTGATTAAATTAAGAATCAGCCGACTCCATTTTTTTCTGGCTATATTGCTTGTCGAGAGGGCGCTGCTCGATTAACACAATAGTGCAATGATCTACACTAATATAAGTTTCATTAATATGAGGCGACTCGCAAGTAAAATTTAATTTCATTGGAAATATATATATAGAATTAATGATCAATAACATTACTTGAGCAAAATGGCCATTTAGCTTTTGTCTTACTGAAAACAAATTGCCATGTACAATCAAATTACAGAGCGATGTTATTTGATCTCACTAATTTCATCTAAACACTCGCTCTTTATTTAGATTTTCTATTAGTATAATATTTTTTTATAAAATTACCTAATGAACCCTGTTTTTTCTTTCTACTCCTCGTACTACCACCCATCTACCCCACGCATTTTCTTCTTTCAATGATCATTGCCAGTGAATATGAAAGTTTTCTGTCCAAAACTGATAAATTTAGATTTTGTATGGGCCATCATCAATTTAAAAAAAAAAAAACACACACTATTCAAAATTAAATTTTAATAGCAGTGGTTAAATTAGATCAATTTCATGACGGAACATTGATAATGGCCGTTAAATTATAATAATAAATATAAATTTAATATTTATATTTCTATTATCCATCAGTAGTGCTCCACCTTGATGTTGATCTAACTTAGCCGGACCCATTTACAAAGCCAGTAAATTTTCCTTTTACATAAAACGAAAGTCACGATCCAAATGACATCCACCTTCTTTGACCTTATTGAAGAAAGTGGATTATGATGACATGAAATTGTAAGCTTTGCTTAGAAGTCATTGATCCCAGCGCCAATAAGCACCATGGTTAAGGTCCACGAGAGTTTTCCTCCAATAATTAAAGAAATTGGGTTATGATTTATTGACAATGCAATTGTGATTTAATAAGAAATGATAAGAATTGATGTCGTGTAAGTGAGAATTTAGTTTACGGGATATTGCGGTAAATAAATAGAGAATATATACATTTGATCTGCATAAGAAAGAAAGAAAAAATGAAGGGTAATTTTGATAATGCATGTTGAGTTACAAAGATAGTAATGTAAATCACTTTAGATCAATGTGCGTTTTAACCTCAAACAAGCTAAGTAATGCTTAATTGACTCAAAAACCACTTTACTTAATAAATTGGTAAATCACTTTTTCTTAAACCACTTTACTTAATAAATTGGTAAATCACTTTTTCATCAAAAATAATAATAATAAATTGGTAAATCACTTTTTCGTCCTCTTGTGCTTGAGTAATTCACTTTACTTAATAAATTGGTAAATCACTTTTTCAGCAAAAATAATAATAATAAATTGGTAAATCACTTTTTCGTCCTCTTGTACTTGAGTAATTCAATATTCAAGATTCCTCTGTACGTTATGGGAAAAATTATGTTTAATTATTTGGAGATAAATTTGATTTAATTTGGATCTAAATATCTTGACCGTGCCAAACCCTATCTAAGCAAGGTTTCAACAGATTATTATTATTTTTTTTTGTTATAGATTTTTTAATGTAAATATTAATAAATTATAATAAATATAATATTAATGAAATCTACTTTCAAAAAATATTCTAATATTATTAACGCCAAATTTGTAGAACTGTTAAAATATTTAAAGAATAGATCAACAGGGTGGACGTAATTCAAACTTTTAAATTGTGAATTTTAAGCAATACAATGAAAAAAAAAGAAGAACAAATAATAGTGCATTTTTACAAAATAGTTTTGTGTTGCTCCATGACCGAACATATTGCTCAAATTTGTATTTTATAGAGAGTACACATCCACAAATTCTTGAAATGTTTAAGAGCATGTTTGATAGTGATAAAAAGAATTAAAAACAAGTTTGACAATAGAATCTTAGATTTAGTTTGTTCTGACTTTTTAAATAAAACTTATTTAAGTAAAGTTTTTGTTAATACAACTTTTAAGAGGGAGATTTTTTACCCAAAAAATATTAATTATTTGATTGTCAATGAGAGTTTTTATTAAAAATTATAAAATTACATTAATAGGCAAGTTTTTTTATTTTTTATTTTATATAGTTATGTTATGGAAGGAATGAAATAAAATTATCAAATAAGTAAATGATATTTTTTATATTTAATATATAAAAAAATTTAATCTCTAATCTCAAAAACTTAAAATTTAAGAGGTAAAATTTAATCTTGTCATGCCACATCAGTTTGTACAAAATAAGTTTGTACAAGAGTTTGTGGTTATATTATTACTCAAAAATCAAAATAATAACTACTAGTAGAGACAAAGTAACTTGTTTAATTTTGAAAAGTTATTTTTAAACAAAAATAAATAAATAAATAATAACAAAAATTTTAATAAAATATTATGAAATGAAATAAGTACTCATGGCCATATAATAAGTCATACTAAACAAACATACTACTTTCTATTAAATTAATTTCGGTCGCATCCTCTTGGGTCTCGTGTAGAATACGCATGTAAACGGGCCAAAATAAACTAGTATAGTGTTTGTGAGCGAGTGAATTATACGGTAGCTTAAATTAATTTAGGGTCGGTTTGTAGAAACTAATATATTTTATGAGTTTATGCAAATGCAAACGTTTATATATATATATATATATATTTTAATATTAAATCTTGACGCAAATGCAAACGTTTATGAGAAGCTAAACTTCTGAAGTGATAAGGCCGGTTTGGGGGTGGCACCATCACCATGAACGTGGCCCAATAATTTGAGCACATAAAAAGTGAGGGGTCAATATGATATGATATGATATCATCTTTATGTTTGTCTTATATGAACAGCGCACACCCAAAGGGGGAGATAGATGAAAATTATGTCATCCCACAAAATCTGAGGCCCGTGTCTTAAGCCGAAAGTCAGTATTTTACTCTTTGGCCCCACACACACATGAATCTTGTAAATTAACCTTAATTAAATAAAAATTAAAAAAGCGGCCGCAGCAAACGTTGTGCAATAATTATTAATAATTAAATAATTGAAAAACTGAGACGCACATGATGCGATGATAGCAGGATAGGATATCGCCACGCAGCGCATTATCTTTGAATCATTAACTATTTACCAACTCCTTGTACTTACTTAAGTTATGCTGTGCTTGTGCACACAAGATTCTTTCTTGAAAATTTAATATTAAGAGAGGGAGGGAAATCCCTAACTTTGCTTTCCATGAAGTAGGGATAAAATATATATATATATATTCATAAGACCGTCGTGGTGTGTATTCTTTTTTTTTATTTCATCATCATACTATCTTGATTTGGTGGTTTGATTTTAAAATGAAGATTTTATTAAACGGTTTTTTATATATATAAAAATAAATAAAATTACGATTAGAACTGTCTCACATAAACTCTTCTTCCAATTATTATTTTAAATAATTCCTGGAAGGAATAAAATCACCAGATAAATAAATAAAATCAAAGTGCGAATATCAATGAATAAAAAAAAGGGATTACATGTATTCTTTGAGATGTTGGGTTGTTCTCTTCAATCTCTCAATTTTATTTATTATCCCCAAGTATTTATTCCTCTTTTCGCTTTTGGGTTTGGTAAAACCAATTTTATTTTTAACGTAATGAATATATATCTTGCATCTTCCATACTCATCCTTTCTTTTCCCTTTTTTGGATTGGTTTACTAATTCAACAAATTGTCCCATCAGTTATCAGATAACACCATCCATTGACTAGTATATATGGGGAATGTAAAATTAAAATTAAAATTATAGACACAAATGTGACACAAAATCCTTAAAAGATAAAAAAGAGTCAAGACCAAGCCAAATAAAATTCTAATGAACCATCAAATATGTAAAATGTTTTTATTTTGAATATTTATTTTTTTGGTATATGAGATAAAATTTTATGGTTTCGATAAAACAATACGAGAGTACGTTGTTTTTTTTTTTTAATACTGTTTACGCATTAGATTACTGTATTACATAAATATTTACAACTGCTATTAGAGCAGACATTACACTGATATTTACAATCAGATATATAACTACGACTTATATTATTATATTAATTTTGTGAAATACATGCTCAAACATATGACACTCACATATAAGGAATATATCTACTCCACTCGCATTTCGTAAGGGAGAAAGATTTACAAATTAACTTCACATAATTTTTTACTTAATTGAGGGAGGTTGAGCATATGGAGACTCCAACCACTAGCTTTATAGTCCTGTTTAACTTTGAGAGTAGTGGTTCACCACTGGACCAAAACCTAAATGGCTTACATTGTTGAAACACTCCATAGAACAGTTTTAACATAAATAGAATAAACCATAATTAATGAGATGAATCAACAATAACCTCACGAGTCAAAGTTGTACGATCAAAAGTAGAAAAAAGGTCTAAAATATGACGTAAAATAAATAAGACGATTAAAGAAACATTCGAAAAAACGCATAAACCGTGCGGTTTAAGCGCTTTAAGTTTTAAATCTTTAAAACCCTACAGTTTTAAAGTTTTTCCGCATGTTTCCCGTCCTTTATGATTCCGAATCAGAAAACTATTATATATGTATATATATGTGTGTGTGTGTGTGTGTGTGTGTGTGTGTGTGTGTGTGTGTGTATAAAATTACAAAAACGTGCGGTGTGTGTGAAATAACAAGAGTGAAAAGACTGTCCTGTCTTGTTTTGTCTTGTTCTGGGACACGAGAAAGAGAACCAACGTGGGGGGTTTTGGGGCAAGGCAACATCCAATAGGCAAAGTAAAACTCTAATGGTGTGTTTGCTTCATGGAATGAGAATTGAGTGAAATGATAATGGACTGAGAATGTGAATGAGCTGGAATGAGAACGAGATTTGAATATTTACTTGGCAAAAATAAATAGGAATGAGAATATGCATGAATGTCATTAATGTGTTTACTTGGTAAAATAATTGGAAATGAGAAATGAAAATGAGAATTAATTTATCAAAATACCTATAGTATTAAATAATGTAATTTTCATTAACTAGATACATGTATAAATATTATTATAAAAATGATAAAAATGATAATAATAATAATAATAATAAATGTTAATAATGATAATATTAATAAAAATAATAACAACAATAATTAATAATAACTAAAATAATAAAGTTAAAAAATTTAATAATAATAATAATAATAATATTTAAAATAATAAAATTAATTGTGATTTGAACGAGAATAATTTGATAAATACGAAAAAATTATAGGGATATAAAAGTCAGTTCAAGAAATGAGAATCTTAATTACCAACCATCCATAGGAATGAGATTCCTATTCCTTGTTTTTAAATTATGTGGGACTCATACATTTTATTTTTATTCTTAAATTATATTTTATCAAATAAATATAAATTTTATTTTTATTTATTTATTCTTATTTCCTAAACCTTTGCGTAAAGAGACCATAAAAGAAGAAGAAGCAAAAGAAGGTTCTGTGCTAAGTTGTAACACAGCACAAAATCAATCTTATTTTACTATTTATGTGATAATAATTAAAAAAATAAATAAAAAAGAGCAGTTGTTGACTTGTTGACGTTGTGCTGTGTTTTTGGCGTTTCAAAATCTCAATTGTCAATCGAAACACAATACGCGGCGGCATTCATTTCATTGCCCCGTGAAGTCCATATAAAGGAGGCCCCCCATTGAAGAGCCTTGAATCCCACACCTCATATCTCATATCTCCTCAAACAGAAACTGAAAAAAACTGAAACATAACATACAACAACAAGAGTCAGAGTTTCAGATATACACGAATACAAAATCCAATCTTGCTTAATTTGTTGCTTGGTCGGGAAGTGATACAGTGAATGGTGATAGCAGAGAAGAAGCAGGAGGGAATGCGACTGGGAAGGTATGAGCTAGGAAGGACATTAGGTGAAGGCAATTTTGGCAAAGTTAAGTTTGCTCAGGACTTAGATTCTGGCCTCCCTTTTGCTGTCAAGATCCTCGAGAAGAACAGGATCATCCACCTCAAGATCACTGATCAGGTTTTTCCTTCCTTTATCCTTTTGTTTTATTGTTTTCCTTTTTTTTCTTCTTTTTTTTTTTTCAAAAAAAAACAACAACAACAACGACAACAATTCTTTTAATTCTCTTCTCATTCTCATGGGTTCTTTCTCTGGGTTGTTTATTCATATCATATGGCTTATGCCTGCCTGCTGCCTGCAAATAATGATAATAATATCAATAGATTCTGCTTTCTTCTTCATCTGGGTATCGTTTTATTCGCTATTCACATGGGTTTTTTTTTTTTTTTTTTCAAGTCAACTTTGGCTGCAACCTAACTTGGTTGTTACTGAATCTTGATTCATTCATGATTCTGTAATGTTTTCGGTTCTGTTTTGCCTGCAAAGTTAAGTATTTGATTTTTTTTCAACAACGGGAGGTGGACGTGCAGTGGATTGAATGTCAAAATGGCTAATGATTTTGCTTTGTCTCTTCTTAAATCAACTTTCAAGGAGGCCAACGTTCTGACTCCATTCTTATTCGTCCATTATCTTCTCATCTCTTACACTTTTCTCTGCTTCATTATTTGTTAATTTTGCCAGATTAAGAGAGAGATCGCCACCTTGAAGCTTCTCAAACATCCTAATGTTGTCAGATTACATGAGGTAATTTCCATTTTTTAAAAATTTATGTTTCTGTTAATTTTCCTCTAAAGTGTGAGCATTAGTTTATTATTATTATTACTAATAAGATGATTTGCAAAATTGTGGGAGTTGATATGACCTTATCCCCTTTTTCTTTCCCCTTCTGATGAGCTTGCAAAGCTGTTTTGGATTCCTTTCCCTTAATCATGGCCTACCCCCCAACCCCAAGAACAGATTCCAGATTCAAAGCAAACTCTAGCACTGCTGTGCTGTCTCTCAACCTTTCTCTCTCTTTTTTTTTTTTTTTTTGGGATCTATTCTTAATTTCTTCTTTCAATTTGATTCTATCTACAATTTTTCATTGGATCAATGGAATCGCCCTGATGGGATTCTTTCCAACCATTGGATCATTGGACTTGTTCACAAAAGTCTGCTGAGTGAACAATAAATAATTCACATTGTTGGTTCACGTGACATGGACCAGTGATTTCTCTTGAATGGATTCTATGCAGAAATTAAATCCAAATACCCAACGGCCAATGATTCTCTGACACCCACCCAATATTAAAAACCAAAGAAATTGGTTCTGGTTGGCGTTGGTTGGAATAACGCCGGTGATTACTGAATTGAATATGAACCCCACCTCCAATTATCTTTCGTTGTGGGATCCACTGTGCATTCTTTGGTTTATGCATCGAGTCAGACAAGAAATTTATGTTGCATCAATTCTGACTCACAATTTTATTTTTATTTTTATCAATTCTGGCGAACGCTTGCTTTGTGTGGGTGGGGAATGGAAATGGATGGTGATCTGTAATGAATTTCTGAGTAGGTTTTGATCACCTGAGCCGTCAGTTTGCATTGCGTGTATGGCACTTTGTTTGACTAATTTTAGCCAATAATTAAAATGACCTTTATGTGTGTATGACAAACAATTAGTGGTATGCAATGAAATTGATATTTTTTCGATTTGCTGCCAAAAAAATTGCAGGTCTTGGCTAGCAAAAGCAAGATTTACATGGTCCTGGAATATGTGACTGGTGGAGAGTTGTTTGACAAAATTGTAAGGATCCCTCTTCCATCTAATTTGGTTTAGGATTTCTCACGCCCAAAGTGAAGCAACCACTAAAACTCTAAATTTTCTTATGTGATTCAATGTTAAATATGTCTGTGATGTAGCTAAGCTCTGGTCTTGTGGTGCAGGCATCAAAGGGAAGACTTCAAGAAGCCGAAGGGAGAAAGCTTTTCCAGCAGTTGATTGACGGTGTGAGTTACTGTCACAACAAAGGTGTTTTCCATCGGGATCTCAAGGTTATTTTGAAGACTTGTGACATGAGAATTGCCACTTTGCAAGTTTTTCTATTAACTTTCTTGCTCGTGATTGTAATACGACCATGGAAATTCAATGTGTTGCAGTTAGAAAACATTCTTCTTGATTCCAAAGGAAATATAAAGATATCTGATTTCGGCCTTAGTGCTCTTCCCCAGCATTTTAGGGTAATGTTTTCTGTTACCGAAAGCTTCCGGCACTGATTATTTTCAATTTGTTGATTCGTTTCTTCAATTCAATCAGGATGATGGGTTACTTCACACAACCTGCGGAAGTCCAAACTATGTTGCCCCCGAGGTTCTTGCCAATAGAGGGTACGACGGTGCCACCTCAGATATATGGTCATGCGGCGTTATCTTATACGTAATCCTCACTGGATACCTACCTTTTGATGATAGAAATCTTGCTGTTCTTTATCAGAAGGTAACAAAAAGTTGCTTCTGATCTTTTGTTTCTTCTAATGTATTACCATGAAATTGAAGACATTGTTATAAGTGAATCTCATTAAATTTGGAATTTCAGATCTTCAGGGGAGATTTTAAGCTACCAAAATGGCTGTCACCTGGAGCTCAAAACTTATTAAGGAAGATTCTTGAACCAAATCCTGTTAAACGGATAACAATAGCTGGTATTAAAGCTGACGAATGGTTTGAGCAGGACTACACTCCTGCAAATCCCGATGATGACGAAGAAGATATATTTGTTGATAATGAAGCCTTCTCAATGCATGAAGTGGTAAGAACTTGTAAATTCTCTTTTCATTACCCCTTATCGGGTATATTTTATAAATTTAAAGCCTTTTTTTTCCACACAAATAAAGGATTGTACTTTTGCAACAGCCATCTGATGGGGACAGGACTCCTGGTTCGCCCCCCCTCATCAATGCTTTCCAGTTAATCGGGATGTCCTCGTGCCTGGACCTCTCAGGTTTCTTCGAGAAAGAGGTAAATGTAAAAGTTAGGAATTGCAATTTTTAAACATCTTTTTCAGTATTTTTTATGGTACCTGACCTCTAAAGTACTGGCTTTATGCTTGGGTTAATTTAGGATGTCTCAGAGAGGAAGATCAGATTTACATCCAATCATTCTGCAAAAGATTTGCTTGAGAGGATTGAAGATATCGTCACGGAGATGGGATTTCGAGTCCAGAAGAAAAATGGAAAGGTTAATATAAGTTCTCAACTTACACATTTTAACATAAAAATTTCTGTGATATCTAACATAAACTATGTTATATATCATAAGTCTATTAACTTAACAATGTGTATTCTTATGTATCTAGTTGAAAGCAACTCAAGAGCACAAGCCACAGAAGAGCCTAGGTAGTCTTTCAGTTGCCGCTGAGGTAATACATCTAAATTTTCTGAGCAAATCATGCAGTTTTAGTAATTTTTTTATAGTAGTCAACGGTGTTTGTGCTTACATAACTGATTGTTAAATTAATCCTTACCTCATTATATCAGGTATTTGAGATTAGCCCATCCTTATATGTAGTTGAATTGAGAAAATCATATGGAGACCCAACAGTATATAGACAGGTATGTACTTGAATCTCCTCTCTAAAGCTTCCTCCTCTTTAAATCTCCCTCAGAACACATTTTACTGACATCTAGATCAAAACTTCAATTGTGTTTGTGCAGCTGTGTAACAAGCTGTCGAGTGATTTAGGACTTCCTCCAAGCCAAGAGTTGCTAGCCACAGAAGTGTGAGCATCTCTGGCGTTACTAGCTGAAACAATATCTAGGATATCAACCTTGGGTGGGAATGTAGTTCGACCTCATATGATAAAGATTTATATGAAATTATTCATTAGTTATTCTTTCTGGAGGTGTCTCAAAGTCAAGTAAATGTATTCATAAATTCAAAAGCCCAGATAGATAAGACATACCAAAGATTGTAAATAAACAGTAGTTTTAATTATGTTGCAGGCAGTTCATCTTTTCAATTTTCATCTTGTTATTGTTGTCAGCGCTCAGCAACAAATAAAAGGATTTCTAGGGTTGTGCGTTTTAACTTCTGATTTTCGCCAGAAACATCCAAGTCTCGGGATCTTACACTAACTTCCAACCATAAACGAGAATCGACAATCTGATTAAATCAAAGGTTTTTTATTTTTTATTTTTGGTCTATGATACAACAGGTATATACACAAACAGCAATCTGACTAATCTCTGAAAAAATGTTGTGATACATAATCATACATATGCATTTCATTGTAGACAGTTTGACTTAATTATGTACATGGCGTATAACTGAAAATTGGTATCATTTAATAACCTTTGATCAGTTGATGCAGTCTAACTTGCAAGCCTGTTGCCAAGTTCTGTGCTGTATACCTGAATCAAGCCACTGTCACCTGCCATTTGAAGCTTCTCATCCAACATGGTTCTGTATTCATCATCCCTGTCCTCCAAATTTCGCATAAATTCAACCTAAATAAAGAAAAATGCAAACCAAACAAATTCATAAAAGGACTTGTCATCAATACTTGGAAATAAAACTTACCAGAAATGAAGAGGAGGACCATAAAACTTTAGTATGAGCAGATTTAATAGAACCATAATTTCAGATGGCCAGATTTAAAACATTCCATAAAACTTCCAAAAATTACCTGTTTCTGAAACAAATCAAATTCATCAGAGCTTAGGGAACCATCACTGTTGGAATCAAGGAGCTGCATCATCTCTCGAGCATCTTCTCCTGGGGCGCCAAGTTCTTCCATAACTTCCATGAGTTCCTCAATGCTGATTCTACCATCACCATTCTTGTCAAGAAGACGGAATACTCGATCTCTCCGGTCAAACTCAAAGCCTTTATGATTCGTGGATGGAATATCTTTAAGGCGTAGTGCAGCAAGTTCTGCTGCAGCCAACATTATTGCCTTGAGCCGCTTTGCCTAAGGATCAAATAAAAAATTGTCATGATCTGAATTTCTTGGTACTGCTATGCTCATTTAACTCAAAATATGAATATATCTATTCTCATGTAATGTAATTCTATCAGCTATTCTCATGTAATGTAATTCTATCAGAAACTCAAGCAATGGAAATTGAAAAAATTAAGGCAAAAAATTAGGGCTTGGATAAGTGTAAGACTTATTTATAGAAATCTTTGGAAGACACTCAGATTACACATCACCAACTGACCTCTTCTGGATTTGTAAGGCCACCCTTATAAAATGCATGAGATGCCGTTCCATTAACTGCCAGCATGTCCATCTCCTCAGTGCGTATTTGTATTTCCATAAGAGGTCTAGTCTTACCATTATCACTCACATCAACTGCCATATGTAAGCTCCTATACCCATTTGCTTTAGGTCTAGCAATATAGTCCTTTGTTCTGTGAGGCATTTCCTTCCACAAAGATTGAATAATCTCACGTGTCCTGTAGCAAGCTCTCTCCCCTACTTTCGATGTATTTACTAAATTTGAACTGGGTTTTATTATGACTCGCAAACCAAGAACGTCATTCACTTCCTCTGGAATCCTGCCATCTTTCAACAGCTTCTTCATTGTGCTATAACGGCTTTTATAACGACCTTGAACAGAGACATCTTCCACCAAGTCAGCTAATGTAGCATCAGTCTTCAAGCACTGAAGCAGCTGTTCCTTGTATATATCAATCAAAGGCTTACTCCCCGTTTCATGACTTCTTAACCACGTATCCACAAAAAGATATGAAAAAGGAAACAAATATCGAAACGAAAGATCCTCCAATTCAAATGACAAGTAATTAGTGGCCACGGCATGAGCCAACGGGGCATGAATTTTCATAACCTCAAGAGAAATCATCAACTGCTGATACCTTGGCAAGTAATCTAAATGCCTCATCATATCAAGCCTGATAGCCAAATCGAGAATCAAAGCCCTAATATCATAATAAGTCAAGCAAAACTTTCTTAAAGCAGCAGCAGTTTCATCGTCCAAAACTTGTAATTTCAAATTAACATTATTCTTAACACGCAAGCTTTCATGCAACAAATGGGCAGTCCCAATTCCAATCCTATCCCTCACTTGCTGTATTGAAACCCCACCAGACTCAACGACTTGCCTCAATAACCCAGCTGATATCACTTCAGCATCCATCTGCAATGATTTTTTTTTTTAATTTTAAAAAGTTTACTGGAATTAATAAAAGAAAGTTTCATGCTTTTCATAAAATTCGAATCTTTTGACAAAAGGGTACCTGCAAGTCGGCGAGAAGAAGGGCAACGGAGAGGGCTTTGGTGAGCGGGGAGCGGGAATCTGGGGAAAGAGGCAAGCTTTGGAGCATGGGAATTGAAAGCTTAAGAGCTTTGAAGAGTAATCTCGACGAGCTACTCGACAGCACGTTCATTCTCTCCGTTAGTTCATTAAAAGCTCCGACTAGCTTCACCACCATCTTCTCTCCCGCCGTCGAAGGCAATGGTGCCGGTGATGATGCAAATGATGATGATGATGATTCGGCTCTTATGGAATGCGAATTCAGTCTCGGGGCCGGAATCCGACGAGTCCGCATGTTGGTGAAAGTGTTAAGCTTTGGAATTTTGACATTGGGGATTGGCTGTAGGACCTCCATTGCTATTGCTTCTTTAATTACTCCATATAATCTCCCCACGGTGAGAAATAACACAACACAGACGACTGGTTGTCTTTGAAATCTAACGTTAAATGAGGTGCACCGCAAAGACCAAAGTACCCTCCATGAACGACACGTGTCAGGAAAAGAAGGCGATGTAGTAGAATAACACCCTACTACTGTGCATATTCCCTCTCGATATAGCAAACTCAAAACCCTCGCTCGCAGTCTCCAAAACCTCAGCCTCAGGGCTCTGCAGTGGACATTTGGAAAAGTTAGTCGGTAGTATGTCGCCGTTATCACGAGGCCCGCTCATTCAGCGGCTCCACCAACTCCTACATTTATCCCCTCTCAAGACCCCATCATATTCACATTCATCCCCTTACATCTTCTTCATCAGCAGATTCAGCACAGACTCCGCCTTCGCTGCTGCCTCCGAGATCGATGAGGAGCACGCCTCCAGAATCATTGAAGCTAAGCCGGGCGTCATGACTGATGCCTCCAAACGCACCGGGCTTATTGCCGTCAAGTGTGGAATAACCGCCACCTGGGATAAATGGGGCGCCAGGATTCCCGTCTCTGTGCTTTTTGTCGATGATAATATCGTCTCTCAAGTTAAAACCTTTGAGAAAGAAGGTTTCTTTTCCTTGCAGGTTGCCTCCTTCAAGATCTTTCCTTTTATCTCTCCTTTTCTTTTCTTTTTTTTTTTAAAGCTTTTTCACTTTTGGGTATATTGAGTTATGTACAAGTGCTTTCAAATTTTGGCAGAAGATTAGTAATTTCAAATTCACAAACCTGAAATCCTTCCTCTATAATTTTTTTGTTCTCTGTTTCGTGTGCATTTTGTAATTTTCCAGCCTTTCAATTTATGCTATATTGTTGAATTGAATCTCTAGTTGTTGAGTATATTGGTTGCCTGCGTTGTTTACTGAACATTTTAGCTGTTTTGATTTCAAAATTAAGCAGAAGCATTACAGTTACAAACTTGCAAACATACCTGTAGCTATTGTTCTTGAATCTCTTGTCTTTGGTTTGGCTGTTTAGAATATGTACAAAAGTATACATTTTTTATGCTTTTGCAGCATGAAAGTCTTGTTTTTGTTTGTTGAGTATGACAAACTATGAGTATTTGTTCTGCTGATTTAGTTCACTTTTTGAAAGATATATAGCAAAGGATTGGTGCTTTTCTGGGTGTGGGTTTAATTGTTGATATGGTGTGTTAGTTAGGTTGGATGCGGGCAGAAGAAGGATAAACATATGACAAAACCTGAAGTGGGTCATTTTAGAGCTCAAGGTGTTCCACTGAAGAGGAAATTGCGGGAGTTTCCTGTCACAGAAGATGCACTTCTCCCCATTGGCACATCACTTGGAGTTCGTCATTTTATTCCTGGCCAATACGTTGATATCACGGGTACCACGAAAGGGAAAGGTTTTCAGGTGAACTAATTGTTTTCATAAAACTTTTCTATCTTGACTTATAGTGTTACCTATTGCCCTGTGTATTGTTCTAATGTTCAAATGGCAATAGACAATTGATGATAAGATAATAGACAATGATAAAATAATCTAACTAGTTCATGTCATTCTTTAAACTGAATGAGTAATTAACTAACAGCTGCAAAATTAACAATTTAAAATATGATTGGTTCAATATTAGGTTCTTGTGAAGCTGTGAGATGGCATCGAGCTGGTATTAGTTTCTAATTTCACCAGTACGAAAATGCCAACAAAAGGTTCAGCCCTGATTCAAACGTTTGAATTTCTTTTACTTTTTCCTTTTTGTTTGCTGGCTTGTTGTACTTAGGTACTGTCAAGTAGAATGAACATGAATGATTCTTCAATTTAGGACCTGTCCTCTGATTACTGTTTCTTCACTTCCGGCTTTGCAATTTTTGGTGAATCCTACAAAGTTGACAATTCTGGCTGATTCAGAACTCTTTTGATTTGAGAAATTTGTAGGATTCATTTGAATCATCATCTGTTACTTTTCTTATTTATTCTTTCATAGGATGCATTAAGGATATTAGGAGGAGGGAAAATCAATGAGTTCCATGCTTTTGTTATCAAATCTCTGTTAATCGGAAACTATGACTCACTCTTCATTGTAACTTAAACCATTACTTATCTTATTTCCATTATCTCTGTTTCAGGGTGGAATGAAAAGATGGGGATTTAAAGGAATGCCAGCATCTCATGGTGCATCATTATCGCATCGAAGTCTTGGTTCTACCGGTCAGAGGGATGCTCCTGGCAAGGTTTGTATGGCTTCTTTAGTTTGGTGAAGCTCTGAGTGTCTTTCATAATATGTTATGGTGCTGGAGATTTGACAACCTTATGATGTCTTTTGATTTTGATATAATTTCTCTTTTTGCAAAGACAATATGTTAATTTGGAATATTTACCTCATAAGCTACCCAGTTTAGATATGTTTGACAAGTATGATGACTTACTCAATTAGATGTACAACCTGTTTGTTTTTTTTTCAACTTAGACCTGTCCTTGGGTTCAAAATTGTTTTGTTTCTAATTATGTTTAATTATATGTGGTGGCTATGTATCTTTCCCCCACCTTAAGTGGACAGGAACTCTCTGTGGCATAGAGAGTGCCCTTTGCTTTTAGTTTTGACAATGATATTGTCTGTGAATAGGTATTTAAGGGCAAAAAAATGCCTGGGCGAATGGGTGGAAAGCAGAGAACCGTAAAAAATGTATGGGTATACAAAATAGATCCAGCAAGGAATTTGATGTGGGTGAGAGGCCAGGTATGATTGTCTTTACTAAATTTTCTGATACAAATGCATAGAAAGAAACTATCTGAATGGCTGAGGACGGAGATATTCCCTCACTGTTGTAAATGTGAATATCCTTCTCATTAAGTTTTCTGTAGCTGATTTTTGCATATTCATGGAAGTTTCTATTCTTTACAGGTGCCAGGTGCTTCAGGAAACTTTGTATTTATAAAGGATGCTGTTTACAAGAAACCTGATGTTAAACTGCTCCCATTCCCCACATACTTTGCAGCAGAAGACGAGAAGATGGAGGAATTGGAACCTCTGGTTGCTGATCTTGGTGAAACGGATCCATTTATGACGGCAGATTGGGCTTTGTACGCAATTCCTAAGAAGTAATAAGATTCTGTGTCTCCCTTCCATAGGGTTAGGTACCCACCGGAAGTGCTCTTCTTTTTTGGGGGTGAATACGGAGAAAGCGGGGGCTGTCAGTTAGATTTTCCTCTTTATTACTTACAATAGGATTGCAGCTGGAGAACATGTAATTTTATCCATGGTGTTAACATCTGATTTTGATAGTGATTGACATTATCTCTTTCCATTGGCTTTTGGATTGAAATCTTCCTGTTTGAAACTTGAAATAAGACAATGGGGGAAACCAAACCTGCAAATTGTCTCGTTAGTTGTTCAAGCTTTTGTAGTTAAAACAATTTGCAATATTATAATTATTACATCTTCTAAATATATAGAATTTTGATATTTGACTCAAAATTGTTCCATAGTTTTTTGAGTTAATCGTTTTACATGGGGTGGTTGCTGGAGATGATATTATTTCTAACATTTCAACCGAGACAAAGACACGCAAGCAGGGCCCCGGGCTCGAGCTTCTAGACAAACAGCAGCTTCAGGCCCCACCACTGAAGAGCCTCTCAGGTCTTCTTAGTTGATTCTGCCAATCACTCGTTTGGAATTTGGAATATTGAAACTCAAAACCCAAAAACCCTTGCGAAAATTACAATTTTGAACGAGAAAACTCAAATCTTTTTATTTTTGTTTCTTTTTCAAGTTTTTACAATACAAAACCCTAATTCTTCTAGGGTTACCGTTAAGGAGAAGGGAAAAAAAAAAGAATGAAGTAACAACGATCAAATGAATTATAAAAAATGAAGCGTGACCAGCAATCGGAATGCGGCGTTTGCGGCAACAGCAGCGAAAGGTTGCTCCTCCACAACGTCCGGCACCGTGGGACCTACCGCCGTTTATGCAGCAACTGTGTCTTGAAAACACACCAAGGACTCTTTTGCCCAATTTGTCTCCAAGTCTATGACCCGTCACCACCTCCGCCTAACGCGCGTCGCATTTGCGCCAAGTGTCCTTCCATTATCCACTCCTCTTGCTCTTCGTCGTCATCCTCCTCCGCAATTGCTGCTGCTGCCGCGGCCACGTCATCGTCTTCCTTTATTTGCCCGCCCTGTTCAAACCCTAATTTCACTTTCTTTAACGTAAACAACAAGAAACCCAAAGTCAACGGAGACACAACTGCCCCCGCCCGCGTGAGTAATAATGATGTTAATGAGAGATTGGTGGATGTGGGTTCGGCGAAGGCGTTGGTGGCGGCCGCTAAAATAGCGGCTTTGTCGATGAGTAAAGCAGCAGCGGTGGCGAGGGTTGAGGCTGAGAGGAGAGTTAAGGAGGCTGCTTTGGCCAAGAAACGTGCGAGAGAGGCTCTAGAGAGGCTCTTGAATTTGGCTGCTGAAGAGAAGAAAGGCAAATTGGCTAGAGTTGACGGGAATAATGGAGGGCCCAAGAACAGTAACGGCTTTACGTTGGGGAATTAGAATGTTAGATTAAAGATTTTGTGCTTTTCGATATAAGGGTAGTTTTGTTCTATAATGGGGTTTCCTCATATTGGAACTCTTTGTAGAGATTAATGATTTGGATATTAGAGTAGATTGTCCATTGTTGTGTAATCTTGTTCTTGAACTGTTAATTAGGTTGTGTACCGAACCTTCTTCAATATGATTGGCTTGGCCTGTCTGTATCTTCTTTCTCTCCCTACTTTGTACTTGTTCTTTGTTATCTGAATTTTCTTTTCTTTTGTTGCTGGCTCATTAATGATTCTTTGCTGTAATTTTGGTCTTCTGGGTTGATTGTGAATGTTATTGTTGTTAATCTCAAGTTGTGAGTTAGGCTGATCTGAATGTGTCAAAAGCTATGATGCTTTTTCATGAAGGATGCGGTGCATATATTGTCATTACATGCTGCATGAATGTGATTGTACTATGTGTACTAGGATTGATCCAATTTGGTTGGATTTTAGGTGTGTTGTTGAGTTCGGTTATAACGAGGGCATTTGTGAAAGGCAAATCAGGTGGGGATGTTATATTGGCTTGGTAGTTGTTAGACGTGAATAGTAAGGAATCACTTTTGTCTTCCCTGTTATTGGCGTGACTTTTTGCCTGAGTTTAAAGTTTAATCATCTTGTAAACAACTTAAATGGTGCAGAGCTTTGTTGTTGATGATAACTTCCAGGTCTTACTCATACATGGTTGATAGTGTCATCATTCTTGTTTATCTCTTTCTTTCTGGTTTCTTGGTTGGAAAAGATAAATTTTTATGTAGCCTTTCCACACAGTTATCTGGATCAATTTTATCTCTTTGATGATTGAGACAATCCGCAATAATTGAAAGAATGTAATCATTGCAATATTCAAATAGCCATCATCCCAAAATTCTCCTTTTGTCTTTTTGCCTAATCACTTGCTTGTGTAGTTGTGTTGATTTGGATCCATGCTGTGAACTGAAGAGGTCCCTTTCTAGAATCTGCATGCAGAATTGATAGGCATTTTGAGATTTGATTATCCAATTAAAACTTAAAAGGAGTATAACATATCTGAATTTAGCATGCACAATCTTAAATGACTAAAGACCTTTACTGTTTAATCTATTGCACAGAAGAATTAAAAAAATAGCATGGCGCTCTGGTAAAGTTTAAAAAAAAAACTGATAACTGGGATGGTGAGGCCAATGGTGGCCATCCTCTCATCCTTGTAACTATTTACTGGACTGGATTTTCTATGAAGTTGACTAACATTTGTTCCTATTCTTGTAGAGTTCCTTAGTTTTTCAAACCTAGGAAGTAAGTTCCACCTGTGTCTTTCAGCCATGCATTCCCCTGGATAAATGTACCAGCAGCGTATAGAGGAGCCTCGTTTCTATTTGTCATCAGGTCAAATCCCTTCCAGTTGACCCTCTTATCAGTTGCAGCTCCGGGGCCCATGTTTGCATGTTCAGCATGATACAATGTGTCTGGTGGAAAGTTCCCCTGCCATTCCAGCCACCCTGCTGGTTGAATAAAATCTCCCATTGTTGTTTCCATGATAATCGTTCTTGAGTATAACTTCCATGGCCTCCCCAGGTAAGTTGGGATCTTGAATCTCACAGGATACAGTAGCTCTTCTGGAACAATGCGGCAGTTCTGGATTATCAAGCCTGTAGTTTCCCGCCGGTCTTCTAGACCATGAGCAGTCACTGTGTTTTTTGGGTTGTCCATAGGCTTCCTCGCGATGATTAAAGAGTTCTGGATGACTGTTGATGAGTCACCGAAGATGAAATCAACTGTGCCAGATATAACACAGTTTCAATATAATTGGCAATGTGTTTGAACATACAATATGTCTTAGTACCCATCCATTCTGCAGTTGTAGAATGCTGACATGTCAGACTGGACACGGAGAGCAACAGCATGGTGCCCCTCAGGACCAGCTGTGTTCTGAAATCCTATTGCCTTTGTGATGAATCCATTTCCAACCACCACTGCAAGATCAGTGTTCATGAACAATCAATACAGGAGTAAAATGAAATAGTTAAAAGTATTGGAACTGAACCAGTCCTAGTATGGTGAATTTGAACTCACAGAAGGAGGCTGTTTTATAAGTGGAGATCCGTTCACGGTTGTTTTTCCTGCCAGTGAAGATAGTCTTTCGTGGTCCATCTCCATACATGAAGACATTCACTTGTTTTCTGGTTACTGTTATATATTCATCATAACTCCCAGCTTTTACATATGTAATATATCTTCCATTCAGATTTTTTGGATATGCTGCAAGGGCTGAACCAATAGTTTTATATTGCCAACTTCCATCTTGAGCCACAACTACATTTGGAGGAGGCATTTTGATTGTTGTTTTGGCTTGCTAATAATTCCCTGTCTGATTCTGAAAGCCATTCTGGGTATTCACCATTACCAGTTTTATGTGCATGCAGTAGTCTTCGAGAAGTTGCAGCCATGTTTTGTGGAATGTGGAAGGTATTTAAGATCCCTGAAATGGCTGAAACAATGGCCAATGCATTGCTGGTTAGTTGAGTAGCATTTTGGAGTCCACCTATCGTTTGATTCTTCAGTTCAGGCTGTGTGACCCCATCAGTACATGCCTGTTGATATGATACTACAGCACTTAACCAGTTAAGTTTTGAAGCTCAGCCTCTTTATCCTTCAACCCATGCAATTCAGTTTTAGCCACCACTGAGAACGAGGCTTGAAGGTCTTCAACAGCAAAATTCATCAGCTCATCGCAATCTTCCTTTGCCATCTTTTGAGCAGGATCTTTGGTGTCAAGTATAAAGCCCGAGTTATTCTTTGCTCCTTCCACCATATTGATTATGGCTTTAATAGCGGCTTGGATGAATTTTTTTAGAGTAGCGGTTTTACTTTTGGCAGCTGGTTTTACCCTCTCAATACACTGTTGCCGGTAATCAGTTGAGGCACAAACTGCAGCAACTGCCTTTGAATTTGCGGAGACGGCATTACTTTCATTCTTGTTGCTACGTTTGCTGCTTGCACCAACTATGATGCCAATGCACACACCCACAAGAAGCAAAATGGAAGCTCCAACAGCAACAAGAATGAATTCGATGACATCAATTGAAGGAAAAAAGAGAGAGAGAGAGAGAGAGATTGAAGAAAGCATTTGAAATTTATCAGAGATGGAAATCCAAAAGTAAGAATGTTCAACTCTAAGGAAGTTGCTCTTGTGGTTTAGGGACAATACTTGCCTAAGCAAGTGATGGTTGTTAAGAGACAGTTATTACAGTACTCCCTCCGATCTAATTCTCCTTAGTTTCTTGCTCATCAAATGCTTTGCATTCTATATTTGTGTTGCTGATAAATTTAGTAAAAGCACAAGCAAAATAGTTGTGAGTGTGGGAACTAAAAGCTAGAAGATTCAAATGCAAATCTAGCTAATCTTTTGGCACATGCTAAATTGAGCTCCAAACACATGTAAAATTCAGTATAACTAAGAAAGTTGTCCAGCATATTTGGCTATGATAATGTGACAACTGAAAAGTGAAACCCATCACAATCTGCTTGAACTTTTAAGGCAATGTGAGGACAAAAGTTTGGTTTTTGACTCACTGAGTCAACTCAAAACATACGACCATTATTTAAAAAATGTTAAGAAAATTAAAAATAAATATAAAAATAAGATATCGTGCTAGCATTTTCGGTCAATTCTTTTTATTTAAATAAAATTCAATTTTTAGCTTAATTCTTTAAAAAAGGTACTTAACAAATTAATTACTTTTATATTTTATTATTAAATATGATTATTGTGTCTCGTTTTAAGTGAAAACATTTTCACCCTTCTGTTATTATTTTTTTCTTAAAAAAAGGTTCAATTTTAGAACGAAAAAACCCTAGAAACGCTGAGTCGAGTTGAAGCTCTCACCCAGCCGCGACTCACTGATTCTCAAAACCGATCCTCTTTATTGCATCTCAGGTACGGCAAGCAATTCCCGTAGATTATTCAGCTTTGACATAAATTTTAATAATTTGATAAAGCTAAGCTTTAAAGTTTTGATTTTGTTGATTTTGCCTGAAAAATCAAAACTTTTTTGTCATACTTCAAATTGATTACTAACTCTTAATGGGTTCTAATGATCAATGAAAAATCCACCAAAGGCACGAGCTTTTGTTTTGTTGGATAAAGTGGAAAAACAAAATGCATTTGTAACATGTTGAATTTGCTTGTGCATGTTCAATCAGATGTGGCTATAAGTTTGTCTTGATGTGGTGTTGCTCAGCTCAGGATGAGGGGATAAAGCAGTTGATATTCTGCTATCATTGCGGGATTTAGATATTAAAGTAGCTTCTTGTGATAGGGGTTTATAGGTAGTGTACCTCAGAATGAGGGAAAACTTGGAAGGATGTAGTTCCAGTAAGAAACCCAGGCAAGATGAAGGTGGCAAAGAGGCTTATTTGACCTTTGGCTCTGAGGAAGAAGAGGAAGAAGAGCGTGCTGGGCACAGTAGTAATAGGGGAAAACAGTTGATGGTTGATAGGGGTGTGGTCTCGAACTTGACCCCTCTTCGGTCATTAGGATGTATTGACCCCGGGTGGGAACATGGTGTTGCTCAAGATCAAAGGAAAAAAAAGGTCAAATGTAATTATTGTGGAAAAGTAGTTAGTGGAGGTATCAATCGGTTTAAACAACATCTAGCTAGAATTCAAGGAGAAGTAGCACCTTGTAAAGACGCTCCTGAAGATGTGTATCTTAAAATGAAAGAGAATATGAAATGGCACCGTAGTGGGAGGAGACATAAATGGTGTGGGACTAAGGAAATATCAGATTCCCATATGCAATCAAATATTGAAGATGAAGTGAATGAGCAAGAGAAAGATGCTCTACATCGAATGAACAGTGATAGAAAGATGATCGGTGATAAAAGACAGAGAAAAGAGCTAAGAGTAGCTTTTAATGAGATGTCTCCGTGTCGTGATATAGAGTCATTATTCAATAGTACAAGATTTGACTCAGCCTCTCTAAAAACTCCATGCAGTCAGACAACACCATCTAGCAAACAAGTGAAAATTATGAGAGGGTCGGGTAAAAAATCCCAGAAGGAAATTATTTCTGCAATTTGCAAATTTTTTTACTATGCAGGAGTTCCTTTAGAAGCAGCAAACTCCCAGTACTTCCACAATATGCTTGAGTTGGTTGCTCAGTATGGACAGGGTTTGGTTGGGCCTCCAAGCCAACTGATATTTGGTGACTTGCTACAGGAGGAAATTGAAACTATTAGGAACAATCTGGCTGAGCACAGGGCTTCCTGGGCAGTTACGGGCTGTTCTGTCATGGCTGACAGTTGGACAGACTCTGAAAGTAGAACGTTAATCAATCTCTTTGTTTCTTCCCCACATGGTTTATACTTTTTGTCTTCTGTTGATGCCACTGACATAGTAGAGGATGCTTCAAATTTGTTCAAATTGCTGGATAAAGTGGTTGAAGAGATGGGTGAGGAAAATGTAGTGCAGGTAGTTAACTTGTTTTGACCATTCTGGTTTTCATCCCTTGTCCTTAATTTGTCATCTGCCAGTGTGTATGTTGCTTCTTTCTTATTGTTCTTGCCCTCCGTTCTTGTAGGTAATCACTCAAAATACACCGAGCTATAAATCTGCTGGCAAGATGCTTGAAGAGAAGAGAAAGAATTTATTCTGGACACCGTGTGCTACCTATTGTATCGATAAGATGCTTGACGGTTTTTTGAACTTAAAAAGTGTATGGAAGTGCATGGAAATGGCCCAGAAGATTACGAAGTTCATTTACAATCACATTCGTTTGTTGAATCTAATGAAGAAAGAATTTACCCAGGGACAGGAACTTCTAATGCCATCTGTCACCCGATTTGCCTCAAGCTTTACAACTTTGCAAAACTTGCTGGATCACAGGATTGATCTTAGAAGAATGTTTCAATCAGAGATATGGACTTCATCTTGGTTCTCAAAGTCAGATAAGGGAAAAGAGGTTGAAAATATTGTATTGAATGCTAAATTTTGGAAGAAGGTGCTGTATGTTGTGAGATCAGTGAACCCAATAATGAAAGTACTTCAAAAGGTTGATACTGGTCAAAGCCTTTCCATGCCATATGTTTATAATGACATGTACAGGGCAAAACTTGCAATTCAATCATTTCATGGTGACGACGTTCGTAAATATGGACCATTCTGGAACGTGATAGATAATCACTGGGACTTGTTGGGCCACCACCCTCTATATGTTGCTGCTTATTTCTTGAACCCATCGTACAGATATCGTCCTCATTTTGTAGCGGTAGGAGAAACAATGATGATTTGTTGATTGCAAATTCATATTAGTTTATATGCTGATAGTAATTTTCACTGTTATATACCTGTAGTATCCAGAGGTAGTCCGCGGACTAAATGAATGCATAGTTCGGCTTGAGCCGGACAAGTTAAGAAGGATTTATGCTATGTCTCAAATTTCTGACTATACTACTGCAAAAGCTGATTTTGGAACTGAATTGGCGATTAGTACAAGAACAGAGCTTGAGCCAGGTGATAGCACTAGACTGCTGTGTTACTCTTTTGAGAGAATCTCATCGAGTTGTATTCATGCTAAGACCATGACTATACCTTACTTGTATGAATGATATTGTAGTTTTGATGAGTGGTATTTTATGTACTAGCTGCATGGTGGCAACAACATGGGATAAGTAGCTTACAACTGCAACAAATAGCCGTACGCATATTAAGTCAAACATGCTCATCTATTGGATGCGAGCATAAATGGAGCATATATGATCAGGTTCATGGCCAAAGGCACAGTCGTGCAGCCCAGAAAAGAATTAACGATCTAACCTATGTTCACTACAACTTGCGACTTAGAGAATGCCATATAAAGAGAAGGTCCGATGATTCAATCTCCCTCGAGGGTGCTCTTCGAGAACATTTGCTGGATGACTGGATCATAGAAGCAGAGAAACAAGCCTTGCCAGAAGATGAGGTATCTTTTTAAACTTGTATCTCAAAGAAATATGTTATAAGTTACTTTGCTAAAGATGAACTGTGATCGTGATCGTGCTCTTGCAGGAAATCTTTTGTGATGAACGGGGAGCTGCATATGATGATGACGAGTACAAGAACGATCTGATTGAGAACGAAGATGGGAATGCAGAGGCTAGGAATGGATCCACGGAGATCTTGACCTCATCTGAATTGTTACCATTGGACGTTCATCCTGTTAAAGCTGGCTTAGCCACTGATGATGGTGCTGATATGAATTTTTCTGAAGATGAAGAATCCGAGTAATTATTTTAACTAACGGCATGGAATAGAAGCAATATTCTGCTGAACATTGTGTAGGCAGCTGTTTTGAGAAGGTATTTTGTTAAATCAATCTGTGCTATATGTAGCAGCTGTTAATCGAATTAACAAAATGTCACAGCAACCGTCTTTCTTTCTTGCCATTTACTTTTGTGGGTGCCATCTCGCTAAGGTAGTAAAATTTCTTGTGTCAAAAATAAAATGTGTGGGTTTTGATCACGAGATCTTGAATGATGAACATTTCAGCTCCCAAAAAGTAATAACGTCAAGGAGAGTTTTTTATTTTTTATTTTTAATCTCATTCAAAATAATCAAATCCTCCAGAAAGGGCACCAATAGCGTTTAGTTAGTGACTGAAGGCCGTACAGCCCCCACTTACTACAAAGTAACTAATGAAGAATTAATCAATGAACTATGTATTAAGCTTGTGCATTCATCAAAATTAAGAAAAAAGAATTTATGTGTCCGTACGGTCAGTCGGGAGTCAAACAATTAAAGAGTGTGGCTTGCATGATAAAATTTGATCACGTTTGCCCTTATTTTATGATATTTAAAAGGTCAGGGACTTGGACGATAAAATACAGTTAATCTTCCTCCTCTCTTATATTCTCCCTCGACACATATTTAGGGTTTTAGTTTCAGTCTTTAGTTCAACAGAAACAGAGTAGTCATAAAATGGCAATAGCAGAGAAGAAGGCAGTGATTGGTCTGTCGTGGCAGCCAAAGTTGCCGGCAACTTTATCATCGGCAAGTACAAATAATAATGGGGGCGTCAATGAATCCCAAAGTCAGCGCGAAAGCAGCCTGCTTTGGAGACCCAATACGGAGCTTGTTGATGGGCTCTTCGTGCCACCTAACGATCCCAAAAAGCTAAACAAATTACTCAAGAAACAAATTAAAGATACCGCCGGGACAAGCTGGTATGTTTTTACCATTTTTTTCCTTTAATGAAAATAAAATAAAATTTATCTGTTGTTTGATAATATTTGTTTTCCGGTGAAATTGGAAATTAGGTTTGACATGCCCGCTGCAACTATAACTCCTGAGTTGAAGAAAGATCTTCAGTTATTGAAGGTACGAACTGTGCTTTTTATTTTTTATTTTTGGTAATTTTTTTAATAGCATTATCTATTTACTTGTTTGTATTATGCTTGTTTCCAGATTGCAGTTTTAGGATATCTTATGATTCTTGGGTGAGGCTCGTTTTAGTTTTCAAAATTTCTGCAATCATATCCCACTGTCTCTAGGCACTTAGCTGTTTAGCTCTCTGTTGGTCTAGTAACTTAA
The DNA here is from genome assembly GCF_000493195.1 of Citrus x clementina. NCBI lineage: Eukaryota > Viridiplantae > Streptophyta > Magnoliopsida > Sapindales > Rutaceae > Citrus > Citrus x clementina. The sequence continues at coordinate 186,393 of NW_006261964.1, forward strand.
TTTGAAACATTATAGTTTTTCAAGAATTTCATTGTCATTCTGGATTCATCAATACCAAACAAGCAGCTGACGTTTTTAATTCTACTATGGGTGCGTTTTGGTATTGCCAGATTGAATGGATTGGATACGTTAGAATAGGATTGATTAGGGTTGGATATATTAGTTTTTGCCCAGTGCTTTAATTCTACCAAAAAAAGAGGCCCCAAGTATAATCCAATTTGATGTTGTTACAAATTTGCAAGTGACATCGATGGAGTCTCTTCTCAACTGACTGACTGTTTATCTGATTTTATTTTTGCTTTGTTGATAATGCAGTTGAGGAGTGCCATGGATCCAAAGAGACACTACAAGAAGAGTGAAGCAAAGTCAAAAACGCTGCCCAAGTATTTCCAGGCATGTTTATCGCGTCACATTGAACTTTTTCTGCTTCATTTTCTTTTACTGTGTTTGTTGCTTTTATCTCTTTTATTCTAAAGCAAAATAGCTGGCGTTTTTTACTGTGATCAGGTGGGTACAGTAGTTGAGTCCTCGACAGATTTCTTTTCTAGCAGATTGACTAAGAAGGAAAGAAAGGCAACCCTTGCCGATGAGCTGCTTTCTGATCCTACCCTTGGGCAATACAGGTGTGCTAGCAAAGATAGTATTATATTTCTTTCCAAAGCCCGGATGTTTTATTTTAAGTGTTCATTTGATTGATTCGCATTTATGAATCTTTGCCAGAAAGCGCAAGGTTCGGGAGATTGAAAGTCAAAATCGTCCAGCTGGAAATGATAAATGGAAGATGAGGGGCCGTCAGTCGCAAAAACGTGCGAAGCAAAGAAGGCACTGACTTCCCAACACTATTTTGAAACCCTGGTTCTTTTGACATACATGAAGAGCATTAAAAAATTTGTACCAAAACTGAGGATCTTGCTGTATGAAATTGCTTGAGATGTATTGATATATTTTTGTTTAATTGTTACAGAATAAATGATAACTTTAGGCTTTCTTATGGTATCTTTTTCTTTTTTCTTTTATTTTTTGGGAAAAAAAGTACATTTGATAAAAATATTAAATAATCATGCATTTCAAAGCGCAAAGTAATGTGCAAAGAACTAAAATGTTTAATAATTACCAGCTGATATGAAGAAAGAGGAGGAATATACAAGAAAGCTGCCAATTTATTAGGACCAAAATTGACAGCAATTCATATCTTGTACAAATTGTATAGCTTTGTTTAATAATTCCATCAATTGAGTTACGAGAATTTTGATAACTGCTAAACTTTGATGTTGCATTGAAGTTCATGACAGGGCTCCCGTAAATCTCCTTAGAAGCAGTTGAAATTCAGGGTAAGGGTTCTTGAGAATCCCCCAAGCGCGACAAATGGAGATATGCATCAGTTCCTGTGCACGCGTAAAATATTTAAGTGGATTAGAATATAAAGGACATCAAAGAATCAAGAACTTGAAGATATGCATCAGTTGCTGTATCACATGTATGCTATTATGATAATCAACATCATAAAAAACTAACAAACATTGCTGAAAGTTTTCAATAGCAGAGCACCAGGCTCAACACCACGAAACTATCCACAACTATCTTACAGGTGAAATGATTATATAGACATAATAAATGTGTCAAACTCGAATGCTGATTAAGCATACCAAAATCCAAGACACCATCTTAAAAATTCATTTATTTATGTAAAGACAGTACGAATACAATAGAACTGAAAACATATTCAACTCACCATATCCTTCCATGGAGATAATTTGCAAATCTCCTCCAAAATACCGAGCATACAAACGGCTTATTGGAAGCCCATATCCATACCCAGCCATTGTTCCCATGTCAGCTGCTAGATCAGTGTTTTCATCCAGAGGGTTTCTGGCAGTGCTGTAAAGATATGTGAAAATTTTGGGAAGACCACTTCTTGGTATGCCACCTCCCTCATCCGAAACCTACAATGTCAGTCACACCATCTGGTTAATTATCACTTTCATCCAAAGACAAAATCCAGACATTTGCATGTCAAATTCAGCAACAAAATGCAGACAGAAAAAGGAAAATGCCAAAGGAAATACATAAACAGATCATAAACAAAAGAAGAACCTTAATAGTAACATCCTCTAATCCATCGGCAACTATTATTCGAATAGGAGGTGCAACTTTATCTGAGTCCATATAACGCTCTTCAACAGCACGTAATGAGTTCTTAACCAACTCAAATACCATGAGATGCAAGTGTGAAGGGACGTAACTGTAAAGAAAATTACATAATAAATTAAAAAAAACAACACAGAATGCGAATGATCATTTATAACCCAGACAAATCATCACTAACAGGACATTAAATGAGGGGGGGTGGGGGAGAGAGAGAAAGAAGGTATTAACAAAAACCTTAACGAAACTAAAAAAGGTAAAAACGGTTATCCAGTGAGAATTAAATGAACTCACGGGAATGTAAAACTGGGATCACCGTAGATATTAAAATCGGGTGCACTGCCATACTCCCGCAGACAAACACAACGTGCATGCTCACTAGCATTCCTAGCAACCTGCACTGGAGACATTTTTGTGTCTATGTAGCCAATACAATGAGGTGGAGGGTTGGGATTGTGCAATTCTACATGCTGCCCTGAGTTTCATCCAAATTTGAAGTGCACACAAGATATTCAGGCCCAGCTTCAACAAGAAGGAAAAAAAGTCTGATTGCAATAAAGACCAGCAGAATAAGAAACAGAAAAGAAAAGGCTGACCAATAAGCATACGAATTCCGATCCTAGACATGTAAAACCGATCCAGAAACTGATGAATCTCATCAAGATCCTCGTAAACAATCTTGGGATCCATCTCTTTCTTCAATTGTTGCAGCCCCAACGCCATCATGGGCACCACATTATTATGCCTCACCTTAATCGCCTTAATCATTTGCGTAAAATCCCTCTCATCACTCGTACTTCTGATGTCAGGAAACGACCTCAAATCACGAAATGAGTCCAAATACCAGTCTCGAACCTAAGCATCAGAAAATCCACACAGAATGAAGCTAATTTTGACTCTTTTTTTTTTTTTGGAGGAAAAGGGGGGGGAGGGGGGGAGCATCATGCCAATAAAAAAGCTTTTCTTTAATTAAAAAAAACCAGCATGCAAAAAAAAAAAAAAAGGATTGAGAAATAATTAAATAAAGAAAAGAGAGTCAACTTTTCTCTAATTGTTCTTTAATTCCAATCACACGAATATTAAAATAAACAAAAGAAATTCACCTTCAAAACGGCAGGCTTCTCGGATAAACCGTAAGGAAGTGTCTCGAGCTCAATTGCTCGTCTGGCGATTCTAATTGGAAGCTCTTTGTGAAGAAACTGAGCAGAAATTAGCAAATTTTTGTCTGTAGGTTTTGAGCCAAACTCCATCATGTACCTCAAGCTCACACCTGTCTGTTTCATGCATCCCCATCGCCCAACCTCCTCGATCAAGGTCTTCGAAAACGTCTCCGACAATTTCTTAGCAGCCATTGCTGCTTCTGGCTTCTGCTTTCTCACAAAAAAATCCAATTCCTATTTGGACAAGCAAATACAAACCGTAACTATATATCTCTGTGTGTGTGTGTGCGCGTGTGTGTATAATTTCTTTAACTACGGTTAGACTTTGTAAACCTGAGGTTTCTCACACGTGCCAACTTGGATTCATTGGATTTGAGTTGGACACGTGGTGGTTTTGGGGCTCCGGTTGCACCGCCGTCCGCCCACGGGATTTCTGCTTTTTGGGTAACGTATTGGCTTGCTTTGCTTGATCCGGTTTTACCGTTAGTGCCAGAACCCTCCCCAGATAGATATTTGACCGACTTGTCGTCTGACACTTATTCTTCTGCGGCACGGGACGCAATTGTCTTTTGCGTGGCTTGTGTGTGTGTGTCCCATTATGCTAAATAAAGGTGGCTTGTCGTCTGAAACTTCTTCATTCCACTAGAAAAAAAAAAAAAAAAACTTACTTGATTCAGAAAGTTTAAAATGTTAAATAAAGGTGGTAGAGAAATTAAAAAAAGCGTACTACTAGATAGATGACCTTTGGACAGCACGTCATCCATGCACCCCTTTTGTAAAATTTGAAACACGCGCAATTATTTCCGAATGCACCAATCATTGATGGTGAGAAAAACAAAATCCACAATATTAATTCTGATTTCATTACAAAGTTCCACCGGCAACATCACCAACTCCCGTTGGAAATGAGTAATGATATGTTTACAAAGTTGGTATACAAATTTTACATTTCACATGATATGCCACGCGACGTGTTATTAATTCATTTGTGTTGTAATATTATCTTAGTGATATAATAAAAATTCAATTAGAACCTACCATGTTATGATTATTGATTAGTAAAATATAAATTTGGATATAAATTTTGTATCCTAAACTTATAAGTATATCACTAATCGAAAATATAAAATTCACTTAATGAAAATATTTAAATTGTTAGATCAGATGATTTTAAAAAGAAAAAGGTAATGAAAATGAATCTTGACAAACTTGTTCGAAACGTGGGGAGTAGTAGAAAACTGAGGCTTTCACTTTGATAGAGTTTCAGATAGAATTATTGGTGACTAATGGAATAACTATATTTTGATTTGGATAATTTCCATATCTATCCCCTATGTCTTTGTTAGAAAATTGTAATTCTAAAAGTCGATTTGATGATGCGGAGTTGTCTTGGATTCTTTCGAAAAAGGACCCAAACTAAAAGCTGTGTTGAATTATAGCCATAGATTTACGGCATTTTCTAACCACAAGATTGGAATTAGAAAGTGTCACTATTCACCAACATCATGTGCCGGTACCCCCCCAGTACAGGGTACAATTTATTAGAGGTTCACACTGTGCGAGTGTTTTTTCTTTGAGAAATGAAAAGATACACTTGTTCTTTTTCTCATCCAAAGAAAAAAAGGGAAACAGTCTTTACAAATCGATGTGTTTGATGGCCTGAAAATGATATCCCATAAGGCCCTGCAATGAATCAAGCAATAGTCCCATAATATGTTACACAATATACAAATGCAATCAGTTATTCCGCGTTGGCTGCTTGAAGCCGTCTTTGGGCATTAGCCAGAGGCTCCGAAGTTTTGGAAATTGATTGCAGTTAATTGTAACTCGAGCACACTGGCCCTCACTCGCACTGTCACAATGTCAAAGAAACTATTTGTATTTGGCTAATCTAAAGACTAAAGTAAGGAAAATGGCTTAGGTGAGGTGAGGTCAATCAAAGGCCAGCTAGTCCACCTGTAAGCTAAAGTTTGTTAGCCACTCCACAAATTCCCTCGCTTTTGACAGCACATTCCACCCTTTTTTCTTTTTTTTTTTTAATTTTTTTTTAAATTTCACAATATTAACCCTTCAATTATTTATAATTAACCCTGTCCAGATGTTTAATTCGCGAGATTTCGGTGAATATATGTCATCGTCAACTCGCGCCTGCGATCAAAATGTAATTTTATAAGATGGTCGTAAATTAGATTGACGTGTCGCGTTAAAAATAACTCAACACAATATATTAATAATATATGAAATGGTTAATTGTGCATAAATGGAGTGATGTGTCGTGAATTATATTATAAAAAAATTTACCCAATAGAATCAATATAAATAGGTGATAAAACGAATTCAATTCAATCAATAATCCAATAACACAATTGTCTTAATGTTCGTAATGATATAGATAAGCATGAGTAGAAAAAAAATAAAAATAAAAAATGAGTGCCTTTAATCGATAAAGACTAAAGCCTAACGGGCGCATGCGCGGTCTCTGTCTTTAATCTGCTTTGCCTAGTGCCTACTCAATATACGATATCTCGCGCTTGTTAAAACGACCGCATCAGTATCGCGGTATAAACCAACCGAAAACGGGTTGATTTTCATTTTTGAGCTTTTCTATTTCCCTGTAATTTCATTTTTTTTCCTTTTTTTTTTTTTTTAAATTGCCTCCCATCCCAATTAAAAATTACTTAATTAATAAATCGCTTTATCAACAAGAAATAATTTATTACCTGACATCGATTCTCTCTCTTTCTCTTCAAAACACGCGTCCGCTATTTTTAATTTTTTAACTTTTATTTTCCAAAATTCCTGAAGTTCTCTCGGCATCAGCCCAAAATTTCCCCCTTTTTGCTATATTTCAATGGTATTGATATCTACATTATTATTATTATTATTTGTTTTTTATTAAAAGGAAAGAGGAGTACTGTTCGGTGAGGGTTTTAATTAATTAATTAATTAATTTTTTAAATTTCCTAAAAACTCCCAGCAACTGAGAGGATCGAAGCAATTTGAATGCCGTGGTGATAATTTAGTTGCCGGAGATTTTGATTGATTTTCCGGCGTAATTATGGCGACCGATTTGCAGATGAGCCCTCAGTTGGAGCAGATCCACGGCGAAATTCGCGATAATTTTCGAGCTCTCTCGTATGTGTTTTTTTTTTTAATCATTTCTCATTTTTTTCCCCTTTCTCGGTTTCCCTTTTTTTTTCACCTGTATTGAGCAATCATGGGTTTAAATTAGTTAACAAAGGACATTGAATTGAATAATTAGGGTTTACAGACACCATTAGCTTTTGGCTTTCAATTGCAAATTAAGTGCATTTAATTGATGTGAGTTATGGCCATCTTCTGTTCTGAATCAAAAGAAAAAAAAAAAAGTGTTTTTCCCTGAAAATGAGCTAGATTACAAACATTACTGGCAATCTGTGATTATAATATTGGTGAGACGTATCAAGCAAGAAGCAAAGTTAAGCTTAGAGAGTTTCATTATTATAATTAGATTTTGGGTATTCTTCAAGTTGAGAGATCTAAAGATAGCTCTCAATATGTAAATTCCGTTTCTGCAATTGCTATTTTGGTTCATTAATAAAATGTATATTAGTATTATGGTTTCCATTTGTTTGTATCTCTCTGTATCAGAAATGGCTTCCAGAAGCTGGATAAGATCAAAGATTCCAACCGACAAACTAAGCAGCTGGAAGAACTCACTGGGAGGATGAGGGAGTGTAAAAGGTTTGCTGTTTCTATTATATGTTCTCACATTTGCTTACATGTCAACCGTGACTGTTTTCTTTATCCTACTGTCCGCCTCTTTTAGCTGCTGGACTAATGTAACTTAAAAGAGGAAAAAGATATGAGTATACAATGTTGCCTCAGTAAACACTTTGGTGTGCACAAATACATTATGAATTTTGCTCCCGCTCCCAAAAGTCATTATCTAGGCGCATTAGATGGATCTTGGGTTCTAGAAACTCAACTGCTGATCAAGGAAGATATGTTGGCTAGTGCATTTGAGATTCAGCCTTTTGGAAAAAAAAAAAAATAGAAATTTTCTTCAGATTTACTGATTTAGTTCAATCACTATATAGTCTTGATTCAAAATTTAGAGTTTATGTAGTCTTGATTGAAATTTTAGTATTTCACCAAGAAAAGGTGGATCTTTGCAGAGTTAAAGAGTAGAAGTTTGATGCTGTGTCTTGCAATAATCACTTGTGGACTAATTGTTACCTGCCTGAAAGGAAATAATAGAAAATTGAAATAAAGTAACATGAGTTTTCTTATTGAAATTTATCATTTTCTTGCATTTGTGGGATTTGTCTGCTATACTTATGTAAAGTTAAATGTTTCAGATTAATTAAAGAGATGGATCGTGAAATTAAAGATGAAGAAGCCCGAAATCCTCCGGAAGTCAATAAGCAACTCAATGACGAGAAGCAATCTATGGTCAGTTCCTTGAAACTTTGGTTTTCTCTCCTCAGAGCACGAATGTAGAAATTCTATGTTAGGTCTAGTTGTATTTCCTTTTTGTTTGTAACAGCAAATAGAACCATATTTTTAATAGTTATCTCAATGGAAATTGATGCTGAAACAAAATATAAAATTTGTTTGTTCCTCATACTGACCTGTAGAGGTCTCACTTTATCATTAATCTGGACAATCCAACTATTGGAGCAGATTTCAATCATCCTAAAAGAGCTTTTCGAATATCTTAAACTGTATCCTGGTTTTTTTTTTTTTTTTTAACCTCCCGAAGCTCAATGGTGATCACTGCAGCCAAAGAGCAATTACCATTGAACTTGGTTCTCAATCTTGGTTGTCAAAATGTAGCTACTGTAGGATGGGTTAGCAGATGTAGGACTGATTGTCCCAAAAAATAATATAGGTATAGCTGCTGTAAGACAGATTGCCCCACAAAACCAATTGAGATAGAAATGGGGAAACTACAAAAAATTAAGGTAGCATCTATTCCTGTCAAAGATCATCTACTAGGTTTGGAATGATATTGAGTGTCCACTCACTTAAAGATTACTGTTTTGTGCCCACTCATGTTTAAGAAGGGAAGAAGTATAACACCTTCGTACTGTGGCACAGAGGATTTTTATCTCTCTTTGTAATTCTCTTGTCAGGATATTTATCATTTTTTTCCAGTATATATATTTGTGACATCTGCTTTTAATGGTTTTTGTCATCATTGCAGATAAAAGAGTTGAACTCTTATGTTGCATTGAGGAAAACGTAAGTACAACCGTTTGCTTTCTTCAGGATCATGAGTTTAGAGTTTGTACAGTCTGTATTACAACTGTTGTCCAATCATCAACGGAAGTTGGTTCATAAAAACTACAAGTATAAATGAGTTATTGGGGAAAATTCTGTTCGTATATCTTATGGGTGCTCTTGGCCTTCATGAATACTAATCCAAACAATTGATCGGATTCGCATTATAGAAACCAAATTCGAACCGCCAGTAAAATAAAACAGAACCAATCCAAATTGGAGAGTTCATTTAAGTGTAAGAGTTAGAGAAATAATGTTTGGGTATATGAATAACCTTGGCAAAGTACAAAAACTCCAATTTGATCAGTAGGATTTAGACAGAGGGAAGAGAGCAGTGTGTTGGTATGTTATGTGGTACCATAATAGTGATCTGTAGGAGGACAATAGGTTTTCTCACCCTATCTGGTTTGCTTGCAGGTATATGAATAGCCTTGGTAATAAAAAGGTTGAACTCTTTGATATGGGAGCGGGAGTCAGTGAACCTACAGCTGATGAAAATGTTCAAGTGGCATCATGTGAGTTTGATTTCTAAAATTGCTTGCTTGTGATATAAAATTGCTGAGGCACAAAAAATGGATATGTAGGAATATATTGTTATTTGCCTTCTTTACTGGCATGTTCCCTTATTGATGTGTCTTGCCATGTAGCCATGTCAAATCAAGAACTAATTGATGCTGGGAAGAAGACAATGGATGAGACTGATCAGGCTATTAAACGTTCTCAAATGGTAAACGGCTAATGGACATGCTTTTGATCAATTTTTTTTCCTTTTTTGTTGTCTGAAATTTGAGAGTGATGTTATAGGTTGTTGAACAAACAATTGAAGTGGGAACCCAAACTGCCACCACATTAAAGGGTCAAGTAAGTATGATTCACTAATCATCTGAGTAATCTGTCCTCTCATCATTGTAGCCTTCTATATACTGATTGAGAATTGTGCAGACTGATCAAATGGGCCGTATTGTTAATGAGCTAGATACAATTCAGTTCTCAATTAAGAAGGCCTCCCAGCTCGTGAAGGAGATTGGAAGACAGGTTAGTTGGCTGTTTTCTGCCTGAAGCCAACTTCCTTTTCATCCGTTACCATAAACTAAAGTCTTTCCCTTTCTCCTCAGGTGGCTACAGATAAATGCATAATGCTATTCCTATTTCTTATCGTCTGTGGTGTAATAGCCATCATAGTAGTGAAGGTATTGACTCACATTAAATCACAACATAATTTCCGACAATGGCAATTTAACATTTTTTGCTTACTGTCTATGAATTTTCAGGTTGTCAACCCCAACAACAAAGACATCAGGGACATCCCAGGATTGGCACCTCCAGCTCCGGCAAGGAGGCTGTTATCTCTGCAAGCACCAGAACATTTCTGAGTAGATTCATCATTTCTTGCTGGGAAGAAGTCATCGCCATCCAGATTTGATGATTCGGATTCTTGTGGATGGCAGGAAAGGGTGGGAAGACTACTTCTGAGTTCTGATTGTGGGTGTTGACTTGTCTTTTTTTTTTTTTTTTTTGGTTTCTTTTCATTTTGATATATTCTTGCCAGAGATGTGCATATCGGTTTGTGATTTCTCTCTGTAAATCATATACAAGCAATTTTTATTTTTTTTTAATTTAGCGTTGTTTCAAATTCTATGTTGTGGCTTTATGTAGACTTTCGAAGACTCGTTCCGGTTAGGAGGACAATAATAGACGCTCGGCTGTGTAATTTTAGATCCATCATTATGCAACCTATCGAACAATGTGTGCTCATTCTATGTGATCAGGAATGCTGCGCATTCTCAAGTGACTTTAAAGATTCTACCCTCTCTTCATCTGAGAATCCGAGCTCTTTCACGTTTTTAAAGATATGGCATCATGTGTACGCATAATAGGTCTAAATTTGTTCTTTTATGACTGGCTCTCTCCATTCATGTAACCATTATTTATGATACGATGAATCGACATGCAAAACGCAAGTACTGGTTTATCTGAATATCAATTCAATTAATACAATAGCTGAACTGAATATTGTGTGTGATTACAAAAGGTCTGCTGCAAACAACTATACTAATTAACAAAGTCAAACTCTACTTAAATTGTAATTCTTTCCCAGAAAGAGGGAAAAAATAAAATAAAAGAAAATGCCCCAAAATCAACAGCCTTGATTATATAAATGAGCCCTCACCACCCAATTATGGGTTCTAAGCTATTACTTACCCTAAGCAGGAAAACCATGCATGCCCATGTTAATGTTGTATAACCAAAAGAAATAACTGATGAGCTGCCATTGGCCTTAAACCTGAAGATCCATTCACTAATAAAGAATATTCTCCCTTGCAATAGGAGGCTGATGTGTGCACTAGAGCTTCGGCTTCATCTGTCTGTTACTTGTCTTCTCCGATAAATCTTTAACATGAATTTTATATACTTGGCTCACAGATTATACACCATGGTTGCTGACCTGAGTACGGCCAATGTGAGATAACCTTGATGATGCAATCAGAGGTGCTTCTTCATCGATCTGTGGTTCGGAGTTGATATTCCCTCCATTGTTGTCGCTGCTGTTATTAGGATTGAATATATCTGATGATTTCTTCTCCAACTTCCAGTCCTGAAAAAATGGAATAGGAAATGCATTAGAAGAACAAACAAAATGATCAATTAACAGCATACACTTTATAAAACAAATGAATAAATAAAACCCCAACAACTACTCAACTATTTTCAGATAGGGAAAAGAAGATCTCGTGTATGACAATATGAAGGATTACCAATAATACTGACCTTCGCAATTCTATCAGGGATACTTTCAACAGGTAGTTGAGATGATGCACGGACATCCTTAACCTTTATGTAGTTGTACATGACAACACCACATAATGCTGCACAACAAAACTGATTACTTAGTCAAAAGCATTTTTGAAAAGAATAACATATGATAGCATCGTAAAACTAGCACATGTTATCTAAAACAATGAGTACCAATTGCATAGCCAATTATGTTCAGCCCAGTTATTGTAGACTCTGGAAATATAACAGTTGAAAGGGCTATGAGTATCCAGTCTTTTAGAACACCAGCAACTCTTATAGTGACGGCTCCAGTTCTTCCAATCACTAAGAATATGGAGAAGTTCAAGGCCAAAGCACAGAGAGCATTGGAGAAGAAGATCCAGAAATTGAACTGAATCTGTGAAACTTCCATCATAGGCTTCTCCAACAAGTACCAAGGCACAAATAGAAACACAAAACTGCACAAACAAGAATCACATAAATGTCAATCCTTATTCCTAACCAATCAAAGGAAACACAACTGTTGCAACAGGGTATTTTACGCAACTACATCCTTATAAAAAGAAAAACTATTGTGGTAATAGAGCAGTCAAGCATAATATCATTAAGTAACAGGAAGAAAAGATTGCAAACTCGAAAAGATCCTGTAAATAAATCAACGGAACATCTAATCACATTGATGCATTTCACTTTTTTTGAGGAAAAATGTTGAGTAGAATGTATTTACAAATAGAGATTTACAAACGGTTAACATGTTGTCCATTAGCCCCAAAAGCTCCCCAAGAATTTGCAAATAGGAGAGCATCTCAAAAAAGAAAGTTTCTATCTTGAGGTATCTACATCTTAAATAAAAGCAAAAACCTTCCCAAAAGACAAAATCGATCCAAAACTCCTTCCCAATTTCAAAGTTTGAAAAAAAAAAAAATAGTTTCTTGAGATTCTTTGAAACCACATTCACACTCACTTTCTTCACCAAATTTACACATATCTTTTTTCTTTTTTTTTTTTGGGAAAAACTTTATACATATCTTGCAAAATAGACAAAACTATATTTTAATATGTAAGAGGAAAAAAGGAGTATTCTAAAGGCATCAACAGGACAATACCTGCATGGAGCTATGTAATACAAGCTGGTAATAGGATTTAGAGTCAAGCCTTTCTTTTGCAGAAGGACTTGCGTTAAGACCAGCCTAAGAGCTTCTGCAACGATGCCAGTAACCTGGTAGAGCGTGCCGACTATATTAAAATGAATTTCCCCATATGAGGAAATGACGACTCCAACACTGACCAGCACCATGTTCAAGAACACATCCAATCTTGCTTTATCAGTGCCACATAAAACTGCCATGAAAAATGTTGCCACTGGCACTGCAACATCAAAGCACTACTATAAGCACCCATTTATCAGCAGTAAAGAAGATATAGTAAAAATGAACAATATATAAGCACTTCTATTCACGTACTTAGAGCTTTGAGCATCTGGATGAAGGCTACCGATATGTGCAAGTAAGCAGTGTTACCAAACCTATGAAAGTACAAATAGTCAGAAGAAATTGTTCTTAGTATTTATTTACACCATATACAATTGACAACTATTAAACAGACATTGTACTGAAAAATAATAACAAAAAACTTATTAATGAATTTTCGAGTAGATTGACAAAGGAATTTATGCAGCTCGTAAATCATTAATACTTGCTGCATATATATTGTTCGGTGTCCTTAAACCGATAAAAATTATATGCATATATGAAGTAAACTCGGTCATTCCTCATAAGAATTAAACTACTAAGAAAAAATTTAAGTTTGTTCATCTACAATAACGAACAAGGTTAGAAACACATAAGATGCCCATAATGCCATGCCTCCCAATGGATAAAAACTCCAAACATTAGAAAAGAATGCCAGTTTCACCCAATTGAAAGCACTCACCAAAGACTTGATGCAAAGAAGGCACTTATTGGTACTACACAGGTTGCATATCTGCCGTGTCAAGCACAATATTTCAGGAGATTGAAGTAGGAAAATGAAGAATCAGACAAGTCATATTAACTCTTGGAAACAGATTAGTTCACTTACATTTCAAATGTCATCTTAACAGGAGATACAACCTGCACATTCAGATGAGAAAAACAGAAATTAAAACAAGAATTTTAATGAAAAAAAGTATAGAAATTGAGTAATAGAGGATTATAGGGAATGATCACTGATTTTTTTATTCTAGAATAAGGAAATCATCAGTAGTCAGAAAAGGAAACAAGAGGAATGAAACAAACAGAAAAAGTTGAAATTTATGCACCCCTGCAGAATTGAATGATGGCCATCGAAGAATATCCTGGAGTAATAGAGCCAAAAGTTTTTGGAAAGTCTCACCTTGAATACACGAACAAGGAAAAATGCTACAACTCCAGAAAATCCCATATGAATCATCGTAAGCGTTATGGGAAATGGAAAATTGAAGTATTTTGGAGAAAGAACCCACTGCAGAAGTTCAGAGTCATATTCAATAATTAGATCACTTAAAATTTGAAGTGAGACAAAATAACTCAGGTTTCACACTTAACTGCATGGACTGTCATACTACAGAAGGGAAAAAGAAAAAAGTCCTTATAAATGAAACTGTTCATAGCAAGAAACAAAAAAATGGCATCACACTTTTAAGAGAGAGACAAAAGTGGCTTATGCATACTAGTTCACAGCTAATGCAGACAAAAATGCAAGGTCTAATAGAAATTAGGCAATCACCAAGCACAGCAGACATAACCTATGAATATCTACAATCTAGCAGCACACATGATGACATGAAGATCTTCAGCATTGACTGTGGCAAAGAAATAATTGACAAGTAGGTTCATAGTAGTTACAGGACTCCCTCTAATTCCTATGGAGGATTAATGCATGCAGATCAACAAAAACAACAAGAAGAAGAGATTGAGTATGCTTAAGCATGGCAAGACACACAACATTGTGTTCTCATAATTCATATGGGAACCTATGGATGAATGTCAGAACATTTTCAGTAAATCAGACCACAAAAGTCTAAAGCAGTAAATACTCATAATGTCCTTTTTTAAATAAAAAAAATTAAGAAACCACACTCATTTAGTATCATCAAGTTAAAGATAAGCAAGGAGTAGGCATTACCTTGTTGTACAGTATAACTCCAGATGAAAGTAGGATGTAGATCAACAAGTACAAATAAGTCAAAACAAGAGGCTTGTTTATCATCATTTTCATCGCTCTTTTTCTCTTGCACCAAAAGAAAACGAGAAAATGAAACCCTCACTTTAAAACCTCTTAATCCACTGGCAGCTACAGCATCTTGGTTCTCAGACTAAACCATCAATATCCAGCAAACAAATTCATCTCCTCAACCATTACCAATTTATCATAAGGCTAAAACGTTGTTGGGAGTCTCTAATCGATTTAGACCTGAAACAACTCAATACACAAAAGGAAAGAACAACATCACTATAAGTAAGTTAAAAAGACAGCAATGCCAGCAAATCCCATCGACAAAACCTAAAAAAGGACACGACCCATGTGATTTTTTTGGCTCAAAATAGACAAATTTGCATCTAGGTCAAACATTTTCTGAACAATTAATATTTCCCAACATAGTACCAAGTCAAAAGAAGGGCAAAAAGAAAAAAGAAATCAAATTTTGATCTAAAGCAATGCGGAGCGGGATCCGATCTGAGTTAAAAACAAAAAAAATGAAATAACTTAAAAGCAAATCTGGTTACCCTTTTGAAAACCCAAGTGCATAGATCCAAAGTCGGAACTCAACGATCAATAATAACCAAATAAATGAATTTTCACAGAGTCGAGACTCAAAAACAGAGCAGTGAGCAGTAATAGATGCCTTGTTAGTATCTATGAAGACGAGTGAGAAAATGAAAACCAAAGGCTGAGGCTCTGACGTTCAGTGTGTCTGAAGAAGAAGAAGAAGAAGAAGAAGCACTGAAGCAACGAATTAAATGAACACAAGGCCGTACCATGTGAGCTACGGTACACATTCACACACCCAAACAAAATAAAATCCAACACCACCAACAACAACTCACCCATGTTTCCAACTTTTTTAGTACAATATTTTCAATTTTCTTATTAGCTTAGATACATACATACATACATACATACATACATACATACATATACATGACGCGTGCATGATATATCATCTTCAATTGGTGTGGAGGAAGTGAAAAATGGGCCCTTCATTTGCATCAACGGTTGTGATTTGATTTCGTCAAATATTAAAAGAGAAATCATTTATTTTTCCTTTAATAATTTGTATTATGGTTTAACGTTTACTGGCCATATTTTTATGTTACTATATTTGCATTTTCGTACAAAATAACGAAATTACTTTCTTCAATATGTCGAAAAGTAAAAATTAACGACGTGATACGCGGTACCTCTTTAATAACGCATCCATCAACTACCCCCCCTTTTTTTTTTTTTTTTTTTTTTTAACTATTATGACCATTTTATTTATAAAATCAATAGCAGTTAATATTTTTTTATAAATATCAATCGTCTGTCATTTTACCTTTTTAGGTAGCTGTTGACTTTTAATGTCGTCAGCATCATTATAACTACCGAATAGAATAACGTAAATAACTTGGAGACGACTGACGACTGTTAAATTATTGTAAAAATACAAAGAGTTGTTGTATCCTAATTTATAAATCCGTAATATCATCTTAATTTTTTAAACGTACACATTGCATGAATATAAACGAAATAATCCTCTTCCCTCCAATCCCATGAGAATAATGATCCAACCTCAAGCTCCTTGTATTGATCTACCACCACCTATACCAAGTGTACGTACAACTTTCTTTTTCTTTCTCACTTTTTTTTTTTTTAAATACTGAGCATTGAAAGTATTTTCAACTGCACCAGTTGATAAATTGTGGGCGCAATGAGAAATGATAATTTGTAACTAATGCTCGTCGTGCCTTCATGGCTACTTGGCCCAATTTGAGATTTTGGAGGCAATACCTCATGCCCAGGAAAGATGTTCTGGGCTTTCATCTTTGGCCCATTTTGACTGACAAGCTAAGCTACAACGATTTTGTTTGAATTAGAACAGTTTCAAAGATGTCCTCAAATGAAATAAAATAAAACGAATGATGTAATCAAATAAATTAATAACGAAAATGTCAAAGGGTGGATTTTGTCAGTAGACATATATAGAATGTATCTAAAATCGCAGCTAAATATGTGGAACACGCATGAAAATGAAGAAACAATAACGAGTTTGAAAATAGGATTAACAATTTAGGGTTTGGACCACAACTCATTGTCGCGTTGGTTGCATTATATTTACATTTTACACAGTCATGCAATGCAATCGTGGACCTTTTCTAGTTTAAGAAGATAAAATGAAGATTACAAATCTTTATTTGTAGACAAGTTTTTGGTTTATTTATTTCTAGCTAGCTAATTCGATTCATATCCTTTATTTATCTCTTTTGTTGACAATCTTCAAAAGCCTTTCCTCTTCACGACATTTGATGTCGATCGACCTTTAGTCTCATCCATATGTATCTTCATTTCTTTGTTTGTTTTTAATTATTATTATTATCATGAATATTTTTGAATCACGAGTTCTTTGTTCGTACGTATGGTCGCATCACTATGAGGGAGGTAGCCACTGACTTTTTTTTAACCATCAGTAATGTGATTGTTATGTACATCGAAGGGCACACCAGTTGTCATATAATTATATTAATACTTTTAAATTTATAACATCATTTATGTGATTGTATGTAATGTCAGTAGCTACTGACTTCTTATCATCAATAGCTGCTGACCTTTTACATAATTATTAATTTGATCATATGTGATCGTATATAAAACATCAACAAAGCTAACACACAATTCTCGTATAGCTAGCCAGCTTTGGTTTTTATATTTGGCCATCATCTTACAGGACAAAATGTATAAATTAACTGCACACACATTCATTACAAATTAACCCAAAACTTATAATGTAAAGAGTAAGAAAAATGGATCTCTTTTTCTTTTAAAAGAAGGATGAAGATGAGAAATTATTCTCCCCACCCCACCCCCCCCCCCCCCATTAATATTAAACGTGTTTTTTAAATTGTTCGTGTCCAGTTCTATTCATATCATTCTTTAATTCTTATTAATTTTCAAAGACTTATCGTTCATATCAATTATCATACCACTTTTATATAGTTATTGACTTTTTATACCACTCTTAATTTGATTTTTGTTTTTTTTTTTTCTGTAGCATCAATTATTATTGACTTTTTATACTGAAGTTAATATGTGATCGATCGTTATTTGACAATAACACATCGAATGATTTTGAGATGTGATATGGACTTCCATGTTTGGCTGGCCCTTGTTGCAGGAGAAAAGAAGTATAAATTATTTATATATTTGTTTTGTGTGAATTATCATCATAGAGAACTAAGCTAGTGTACATGTAGGATATTTCCAGGAAATCACAACCAAAAAGGCATACAGTTCGATACATGAAAAATGAGGAAACAATACCGATGAGTTTGAATATATATATATATATGGATTAAGATCTAGGGTTTGGACCACCAAATCCAATAGCTTCCTTTTACATGTAGGATCAAAATGAGAGCTAGCTGGCTCACCTAATCATTATATCTTAAATGGTCATAATATTGCATTTATGTATTGTCTTATAACGCAATTCTTTGCCAACTCATGTTCAAGATTTTTTCAACACAAATCAAGCTCTAAAACTGATTAGGATGTAAAGGAAAAGAGATGGTTTGAATTCGTTTAAGAGGATTAGATAGGGCGAAGACATATTGTTCATTAATTATTCAAGAGAGACAATTTTTTCCTTCTTCATTTTTTTTTTCTTTTGGCCCATTAATTCTTTCAGCAATCTTCAGATTTTTTTCCTTTGCATTGTATAATTTGATATTGGTTGAGTTGTAGAAAATAATAATTGACCTTATAAATGATTGAAATTAAAGTACTATTAAATTCCTCATATACTTCAAATATATTCTTAGACACAATTAATGCATGCATATTGAAGTTTCAACCATGAACGTACACTAGCTAATAGCCGTTCTTATCGGCGCCGGGTAAATATTATTCATAAATCCAGCCAAGACGAGGAAGAAGTTGAAGATGAGCTGTGAGTTAGGAGACCAGTGGCTGCTTTGTGGGAGCCTCAACTTGCCTAACCCCTAACATGCATGGAAGATTCCGATATTAACTCTTTTTTTTTTTTTTTTTAATGTTATTCTATCGTTTTGTGTTTATATTATACATGATCAAATCGATCCTGATGGCAAGAACTCCAATCATATTGTTTGTGTCTTTGAAATCAATGAGAACAAGAAACAAGGCAGCTGGCTAGGGTTTAATTTAACAAACCCCTAATCCTCATATAATTCGTAAACTTGGGCCCCATTTTTTAACATTTGCCCTAAAGATATTGGGACAACATTCAGGATACGAACAGCGAACGACATATGAAAGGCAGGTGAGGAACCTAAATGAGACTACCGTGAGTACCGTCTTGTTTTAATTGGCATATTATACTTCTGAACCAAATTCAAGGCTGAAGTTGACTCATGTTCCTTTAATTAATATATACAGCACCAGAATCATTTTATCCTATTCTTAAATAGATGTGCTTGGTAAATGATTCTATAAGAAGAATACATGTGTCCACATATTTGCGAAACAATTTGAATACCAGACCATGGTTTTTTTCAGTAATTTGAGTTGTAATTTTAAAATGGGGAATAATGTATGGAGCACGCTTACTCATAAATCGAAGTTGTCAAATTTGTTGCGTGCCCGAAACTACGTTAAAGTAAAATTCTTTATTAAAGTGTCAATTCTTAATGATCAAATGGGCAGCATCCTACAATTTGATTTTGTTTTTTGGCAGCATATATATAGCAACTGCTTTGTAAAAACAGCAACATATATCGATATATTAGCAGAAGTTCATTTTGTGCGTCTATAAATAAGATCCATCTAAGTTACATGCATGTACCTTACAACCCTCTCACATGAATAGTGAGTGGACCCACATTATTCACTATTCATGTGAGAGGGTTGTAAGGTACATGCATGTAACTTAGCATTAACCCTATAAATATATACAATCGCGCGCTTGCTTGCTTGCTTGCGTGTGTGTGTGTGTGTGTATATATATATATATATATATTTATCATCTGTCGGTGTCTGCACCGCTGAACAATTGATATATATATGTATTGACGAGTACTTGAAGAGGTGCAATGCTGATGCTGCTTCTGCTGCGCTAACATGTGTCGTAAATCTGAAGTTTTTCGAACAAAACCCTCCTTGGATTCGATGTGATTATACCATACTTACATTAATTATAATCTCCACTTTGAACTCACTTTTAAGCTTAAAAGTAGCATTTAGACAGCCTATTTTGTTCAGTTTTTTCTTTCTGGTGGGGGCCTGTTGTATAGATGTTCCAGATAAGTATTGAAGTGACTGTAAAGCAATTGCCAGAGTTATTTAAGACAACTATAAAGCACCATTTAATTAAAAAGTTAGGTCATTATCAAGACCCCCCCCCCCCCCCCCAAAAAAAAAAAAAACAAAAAACTAAATAACACACATTCTTTGACCGAATCATCAAAATACAATTGTAATAACAGAAAGAGAACTTTGGCTAGTTTCGTGATCTCTCGGTGATCATATTTCTTAAACTTGTAGACATAATGACATGTGCCATCTTTTATGTGGTGCGTAGATTATACACACACACACATGGCTTGTAACGGAGAAATGTCTTATTATTGACAATAATAATATTGATGATGATGATGATGATGATGGTGCTGGTGGGCTTCATCTATAATGGAGTCTTCTGACTATTGATCCGTAGTTTGAAATGTGAAGCAATCTGACATGTAGGCTCTGGTTTGCAGGAAGTTGAGGCTGCAATGGACCCATATCAGCTGCTAAGTTTTGAAAAAAAAAATTAAAAAAAAAAAGGTAGAACAAGATTGCTCTAAATATACATCATTGTATAACCAGTCCCTCAAGCTACGTTCTAGTAGTAGTATCACAAGCATTTTAGAATGGATGGTGAATTTCAACTGTTTCAGAATTGGATATCAAATCCTCTTTTGTTAGTGAATTCTGTTTATTTATATGAAAATTGAAAATGATGATATTAATTCCCCTTTCTTCTTCCTTTGAATAGCTAAAATTCACTGACAAAAGGATAGTGGGCTTTAAATGTTCATTTTAAAAACAATAAAAGTCTAAATATTCATTAAGACAAATACTAGACAGCCTCTGTGTTTTTTTCTTTTTTTTTCTTTTTTCGATTTTTCTTTTTCTTCCTTGCATGTAATATACACTTTCCTTGGCGTCTCACACATTGATATTGAGGACTTTCGTAGACAAGATAATATTTTGTCCTAATTATAAGCAATCCAGGACCACCACCAAAAGACTAAGCCAGTAAATGATAAAATGCAGAGTAGTTAGTTAAATGTCCAAGGATGACAAAGCACTTTTTCTGACTCTGAATTATTTGTATCTGGTTGATTCTAGTATTTGCCTCTCAATACCAACAATGAATAAAATATGATTCCTTTTATGGGAATTTTCACCCGTTACAACTTATACCCATTAAAATAAATGATAAGAACTTGAGAAGGCAGTGAAAATCTTATGTAAATTTTCTTTTTGTATTTTTGGGTTGTTTGGTGGTGGGGACTGTTGTTGATTCTTCGACGTTCATTTCATTTCATTTCAAACCCTTCAGTAAATATATTCACATTTCCGCATCTCAATTTTCTTCCCCACAAAAAAGGGCAAAACCAAAGATGATGACTGATGGGTCATTTTTGGGCACATAAGTCAATCACAAAACCTGGTATGCGGGGCGGTGGCCAATCTGTTTCTTTGACTCTAACGTCCTAATCCTATTCTAAACTATATTATTATTATTATTATTATTATTATTATTATTATTATGTTAATACCAAGTTTCCAATTTCGCTAGCAAACGCATTGTGTATTGAAAAAAGTGAAACTTCACAGGACTCTAGGGAAATTTTTTTGAGAAAATTCATTATGAGTTTTGAGTAAATTAGGTGTCGAGTCTGTTCAATTTGACCTTTTAATTTAACCTTTTCTCTAACTTACGCTTATCACGCTGGTTACTTCTTTCCTGTAATCATAATCCACATCATTATGATTGTATTAATTTTTAATTATATATTAATTAATGTTGACTGCAAAAGTTTCTTTTTTTTTTTGTGACTTTGATAAAATTATAATTTCAGGAAAAATGCTTTAAATATTCCAAAGGTTCTGATTATTTGTCACTATCAAGAATGAAAAATAGTATTTTTTTTTATTTGAATTTTAAAGAAACAGCAACGAAGGCTTCAAACTCTCTCTTATGTATGCTTCTCGTTCACTGATATATAATGTGAGGCATTTCTTTACTTGTTACCTAACACTGACAACTTCATTTTTTTCTTACAAATTTGTGGATACCCACAATGGAAACTCTCGCAAAAGCACTTAAATTTAGAAACTTTGACAATGTCTTTGATCTGGGTGTGTCTGAATTTGCTTATTTTCAACTGGGTTTGTGTTTGTTTTGCTTAAACCGAGCTAGCGCTTGAATTTGATTCATTTTTTGACGGGAGAAAAAAAATAGATTGCTGCTTGCTGAAGGAGTTGACTCAATCCAAATCGAATCAGGTTTGTGTTCTATTTCCAGTTTGTTGCAGTTGTTTTTGGGATTTATCGGGGTCCCTTAACACTGAAAGTTTTGATCTTTATTTGCTGTTTGTTTGATTATGTCAAAATGATATGTGAATTGTATGTGTGTGTCGGCTGTGCTGGTATTGAAAAATGCAACGTGCTTTTCCCTTTTAATTATGATTTTTTTTTATCATTTTTTTAAAAGTTTGGTAGTCGGTGGAGTTGATTAATGGAGAATTATGAGCTTCTTTAGCATCTTCCTCTTTGGATTTTGAGAAGTTAAATGTGGTTCTAATTTTGCTTTTCTTATTTTTCTAGTTCTCTGTTTTCTCTCTCCATACTTGTTTTGCCCCCCCCCCCCCCCTTTTTTTCTGTCTGCTTATGTTGATTCCTTTAGGATATAAATCAAATAGTATGCGATGTTATCCAACTTTGGATGTGGGTTTTGTGTGAAACTTGTTGATGAAGGGCATCCATATTTTGTTTAGAATTCAGGTTTGTGTTATTGTCTGTTAAAAGGAACCTTTGAAAGAGCATTTAAGCTTAATCCCAAACCCAAGTGTTGAACCCACCAAAATACTTGTGGTTCATACCATGTTTGCCGCTTACATTTCATTTTTGATATCGCAGGTGTATTGGCATATATAGAAATGGCTTCTGATCTTAACAAGAGTCTATCAAAGACTTATATTGGTATGCAGTTGTGGGTGCTAATTGTGATCTGTTTGGCTGTGGTTTTTGTGGTTATTCTTGGTGTATCGCTATGGCTAACATTTCGAAAGAAGAAATCGAGAAGAGCTAATGACATGCTCCCAGTGAGCCGTTTCCCTGTTGTTTCAGAGGAAATTAAAGAGATAAGAGTTGATCAAGTTTCATCCAGCAATGGTGGTTTCTCTGTGCATAATGAAAAGTTCAATGATAGGGAATCAGAGAAGGTACTGATTCCCCAGGAGAATGGTGATGACAGTGTGCAATCAGGGTCTTTCAATAATTTAGAGAAAGATGTTGTAGGGTCTCAGTTGGGTGAAGAAGGGGGTAACGGAAAGGTGTCTACCTTTAGACCATCATCACATCCTTTGACTGCACCTTCACCTCTGTCCGGCCTGCCTGAATTTTCACACCTGGGCTGGGGTCATTGGTTCACCTTGAGAGACCTACAATCTGCAACCAACCGGTTTTCAAAGGATAATATTATTGGTGATGGGGGATATGGAGTTGTTTATCGTGGTCAACTGATGAATGGGACTGCTGTTGCAGTTAAGAAGCTTCTTAATAATCCGTAAGTTGCCTATGAGCTTACAACATTTTATCCTTTCCTTTTTTCCTGTTAGCCACCTATTGCGTGTGGATTTTAATTGATCATTTAAACTGATTTTCTTATAGAGGACAAGCTGATAAAGATTTTAGAGTTGAAGTTGAGGCAATTGGGCATGTGAGGCATAAAAACTTAGTTCGACTTCTGGGATACTGCATTGAAGGAACCCAGAGGTACAAAATTCTTTGTATTCTTTCATTGATTTGCAAACTTAGGTGGATTGCCTTCACTTAGCAATTTCTAAAGTGGACCTAATGGATGGCATGTCCAGAATTTACTGGGCGGAGTTGATATGGTCTGTGTTCATCCCTTTGCCTTTTTGCTGCCAAAATTTCAGGATATTGGTATATGAGTATGTCAATAATGGCAATCTAGAGCAATGGCTACGTGGAGATATGTGTGATCGTGGATATCTTACTTGGGAGGCTCGCATGAAAATTCTCCTTGGTACTGCTAAGGCGTAAGTGTGCTCATTCCCTTTTTCCTTCTCTCCCCATCAGTCCTCCCATAGCTGAATCTGAGTGCTTAACATGTCTTGTTGGCGATCTTTGTAATATATTGCAGGCTGGCTTATCTCCATGAGGCCATTGAACCGAAGGTAGTGCATAGAGACATAAAGTCAAGCAACATACTGATTGACGAGAACTTTGATGCTAAGATATCTGATTTTGGTCTAGCCAAACTACTGGGTGCGGGAAAAAGTCATATTACGACTAGAGTTATGGGAACCTTTGGGTGAGTTCTCTCTCTCTCCCTTACCTCCAGTTACCTTGCAAATCCGGCGATGCAATAGTTCATTTCTTTTCTTCCCTCAACCCCCTCCCAACCATTCATTCAGTATTGCCAGTGTTCCTAAGGTTGATAGATTAGTTTGGAGAAGGTAAAATATCCTTGTTTAGGAAATAATCATCTTGTTTTTCATTTGATTCTGGAGTGATTTTTCAGTTACGTTGCTCCGGAATATGCCAATTCTGGTCTTTTGAACGAGAAGAGTGATGTTTATAGCTTTGGTGTTGTGCTCTTAGAAGCAATTACCGGAAGGTATCCGGTTGATTATGGTCGCCCTCAGTCTGAGGTATGCAACAAACATCTTCTTTTCCAAATGAGTGTTGAAATTTGTAGTGCTAGATATGCTGCCCTTGTTGATGAGTAGTTCTTGATACAATTCATCACATGGTGATGAGTTTTAAGTGTGTAATTCCTATGACACAAAAATCATTGGGAGTTTGTTATAGCTCCATCAACTGTCATCCTGCTGTGTACATTATTTACTATCTTCCTCATAATTGAACTTCCTGTATAAGTAACTCAACAATTACAAATGCCTTGACAAAATTCTGTTGGTGGTTTCTGTAGGTTAATCTGGTTGAGTGGCTCAAGATGATGGTTCAACTCAGGCGCTCAGAAGATGTTGTAGACCCAAACATTGAGACTAGACCATCAACAAGTGCCCTTAAACGAGCGCTTTTAACTGCTTTAAGATGTGTTGATCCAGATTCTGACAAAAGACCAAAGATGAGTCAAGTGGTTCGCATGCTTGAATCAGAGGAATATCCTATTCCACGAGAGGTTTGATTCTGCCCCTTTACTCTTGAGCAATAGCTAAGTTGACTAAGAGGAATAAAATTAAAAACTGTAAATATGTAATGAAAGGAGCTTCCTTTTCTAAAAAAAATTAGATTTTGATAGAACACCTTCACCCCCTACTTGACAAGTGACATGTAGTATGCAATTTTTTTATTTATAATTGAAGTTCAGAAAACTGTTTAGAGACAGACACTGATATCTATCCTGCTTTGGATATTTAGGATCGAAGACGCCGAAGGAATCAAGCAGGGGCCTCAGAGGCTGAGTCTCAGCGGGAGAGTTCTGACACAGACAAGAATGAAAATCCTGAGTCAAGATTGAAAACTAGAAGAAACCAGCAGTCGTAGACCTTGGTCCAATTCATTTGTAGAATCTGAGTTTGAGTGTAAGGCAAAGGTCTTTTCTTACATTCTTTCGACCTTCCAAAGTCTTAAAACAGCCAAATATGGAGATTAGAGGCAGGAAAAGGAATGGGGCAATTGAGGGATGTCATATAAGCCCATTTGGTTTAATATTTACTTCTTGAAGAGAGAATTACTTTGTATCTGAAAGCTGCTTTACTTTCTAGGAAAATCTTCTTGTTAGCATTTACACTGTACAGGTCTTTTGTTGGTTTCTATATAAATATATTTAAACCTTAGAAAAAGTTTTCTTTCGGGTTCTAGGTGCTTATTTCATTTAGAATGATGTTTGATGGATTGCCCTAGTGGCAAGAAGGGGGAAATGTTTAAAAATGAACATTTTATTTTTGAGTATGCGCGAGTATCCAGATCTTGGTGACTAATGATATGAACTCAGTCGCAAACCAAGTTATTAACCAAGGCTTTGTTGTTTTAGTTTTTCGGTAGTCATGCTTTCAAAGTTGAGCTATTAAAGAATTTAGTTAGAAGTATTTGGTAAGTATTGATAGCGTAGCTGACGAGTTCTTACAGTTGTCAGCTATGCATCCTTTTTGACAGCATTCATTTTACAGTCGAGTGGTTTTTAAGCCACTACACCACAGATTTCCAAATAGGGACCCCCAATCTCGCTGTTGGGTTTAATACACGAAGCCTTTGTATCATTAGGTTTGTCTTTGAGGCAAAGCATGGTTGATGGAACTTGCTGCGATAAACAAGCAAGACAGTAGCTTTTCATGCAAGGTTCATCACCATTCCTCCCACCCCCCCCCCCCCCCCTTCTTTTTTTGGGGGAGGGCATTATTGAATGTGCCTTTTGAAGAGGGCACATTAAGTAGGTGGCATGATTTGTAGGGGTGGGCATTGGTTTGGTTTAGTTTGAACCGAATTGAACTGAACTATATTATAGTAATTTGTTTCGGAGCATAAAAACCAAATGGTTCAAAATTTTTGAACCATTTGATTTTTTATTTGATTTGGTTTAAAACTAAACCAATTTGCAGAACCAAACGATTCAAGAAATAATTAAAATTTAAATTAAAAAGAGAAGAATATTTAGGTAAAGAAGTTAATATTTTTATTTGTTAGTTAATACATGTGATTATATATCATAGCATACACTTTAATTTATTCTATTTAATTTGTTGGTGCTTGGCTAATGACTCACTTTGACTTGAAAAGATACTGTAAGCATTGTGTATATGGAAGTTAAAGGATAAAGAAACGGTGATTGGGAGAGTGCTACGTTGGTATTAGAAGTTTGAAGTTTCTTTTGTAATATGTAGTAGATTTCTAAATTATTGTTGGACTCGTGTTAATTTACTATTTTTAAATTTTGTTAAGTTGTTTATCATTTATAGATTGATAGAATCAAAATTATTGTTGTGGTAATGTTGTATTATTATTATATCATTTTTTATTGAATAATGAATATACTGGGTGAAACCAAACCAAACCAAATCAAACTATTAAACCCAACTGAACCAAATTGAATTAATTTGGTTCGGTTCGGTTTTATAATTTGATTCCTATTTGATTAATAAATTCATGAACTATTTTCATGTGGGTTTAGTTGGGACTAGATAATGTCAAGAAAAATATTTGTCCATTTATAATATCTTCCATAATTTATTACACCATTTTATTTATAACTAAAAAATTATTTATTTATTGTTTTTAATTAAGTAATTTATTTTTTATTCATGATTTACTTAAAAGTTATTAATTAATTTATTATTTTAATAATTTTATTTAATAAATGATATATCTCATTTGAAATGAAGTATAATTTAAATAATTTATACTTCTTTATTTGTGTGTATATTTCTTATTAGTTTTATTTTTAATTAATTATAATATTTCTTGTTAAATATCTATAAATAGTTGATATTTAAATTCAAATATTAATGTAAATACTATTTAATTTCATGTAAATTTAATTTAGCACAATCCAATATGATATTATACTAAACATAAGTCAACACTATATATAATCCAACTTAATCTAATCCATTCTAATATAGTCCAATTCTAATAGCTAGTCAAATCCAATCCTGTTTGCCAAACATAACCTTAGTGTGTTAAGTTGGCAAATAGTCATAGAACAAATGGTTTAAAGTATATCTTAAGGATAAAGATTTTCTCATGATCTGACCTTTCATGAATTTTTAATGATCTTATGTTATATGTATTTAAGTGATAGAATATGGATAAAATTTAACTTCTTCATTTTCTTTATTTATTAACTACCAATCACTCATGTGTATTTTTACTTCAGGAGGAGATGAGATCATGAGAGAATGCTAATCCATATCTCAATCATTCAAATATTTTGAAGAAGTTTACAAGTTGCACAATTATGAAAGTCAAGATGCAAATGCTGAAACAATTCGGCTTAACAAGAAGCTCCAGTAAGTGATTCCGAATCTCTTAAAAAACCTAAAAGAAAGGGGTGATCTTGTCACTTGCATAATTGAATATATTTGAGAATTCGATGTAAGCACAAGGAAAAGCAAGAAATCTCTCAGGCAAGTACCAAAAGTTACATCGATATTCCCCATTTACAAAACAAATTTCAATGAAAATGCATCCAAAGAAATTTGCATAATTGAATTATTGGTGGCAATTCACAAGTGTAGTAGTTCACTTTGAGGGACCTGAACGAGTGTTCAACAGAGGCTGGAGGGCTTTGAGTATGATACCCATATTTGGACGAAAATCAGCTTCATACTGCACACACAAGGCAGCAACAGCAGCCATCTGTTCCCAGCATGTTAGAAGAATAACAAATTGATTACAAAGACTGAATACCAATCAAAATCTGAGAGAATAAAAGTTGTCCAATAGTCGATTAAGCTCATTTGATTACATTCACAAGCCAACTGACCATTCTAATGGGCAATGCCTGTTTATATTAAACTCTGCAAAAGAAATGTTCGAGCATTCACTGGTTTTAAACTTTTTCTTCCTTACCTTTGCAATTGCCTTGGGAGGGTATTCTCCACCGAGTTTAGTATCAACACACTGCTTCACCTTATCTTCACTGAGTTTCGGTGTTGCCTAAAACAATTCAAAATTACAATAATCAGCTTGAATGAAAGCTTTGAAATCAATGATCTCTACCTACCAATCATTTTGAAGATGAAAAATATGTGTAAACAGAAAACTAGTTGCTGGAAGAAAGAAAATGAGATGAAGTTAGTACCCATGTTACAAGGCTCTGCTGTCCCCGTGGCAGGGTATGATCAACGGGTTTTCTCCCGGTTAAGAGTTCCAGCAGGACAACTCCAAAGCTATAAACATCACTCTTTGAACTCATCTGTCCAGTCATAGCATATCTGCATCCAAAATCATGAAACTTAGACCCAAGAATTTCTTGGCACTTCACAAAATACAATTAAAAGGAAGACAATTTGCCGAATCAAGGTTTCAAGTGTCAAAGTAGTTCACACTGTGAGTCCATTGACTGCCTCATATTCACATGTTTAGGGTGGTGGGCAAAAAGCCTGAACGTTCCAGGTGTTAAATGTACAAACCAAAATTTCCTTTTCCCCATCTTCTCCCACTAGCACATCATCTACTTTTGCAAGCCAATAAGTACACACATTGATATTATTGTACAAGATGAGATATTTTATATTTGTTGCAATCATCCATGTAGTGGCTATTTCCATGCGGGTGGGGGCACGGGGGTGGTAAAAGGAAAAAACTAGCAAATGGTGCCAGCCTAAGCTTGACTTCTGTGTCTTAACTTGCTGTTGGAACATCATTACACATAATGAAATTTAAAGTTCCATTTTAACGAGATACAAACAAAGAAAGACGGAAAGCAAAACATTTGAAGAGCAAAAGAAGAGCTTACTCTGGAGCATGATAACCAAAGGTTCCAAGCACACGTGTGGAATGTAGACGAGCTGCTGCATCAGGGGCTTGATTTGACAGATCGAAATCAGAAATCTTAGCAATATCATCATCAAAAAGTAGTACATTGCTGGACTTTATATTACGATGGATGATACGAGGCTCAGCCTTTTCATGTAAATATTCAAGTCCCCTCGCTGCTCCAACAGCAATTTTAACTCTTTGTGCCCATGACAAGACTGGACCCGGCTTCGCCCCTTTGACACCTTTCTTTCCTATTTCCACAGATCGAAAAATGTTAATTTGATTACCAAGGATAGGAAAGAACATCAGTAATTTGAAAATTCCAATAATACTAAGCTTTCTCACATATGAACTATCACACAGAAACAATAATATGATTTTTGAAGTCATTTCCCAAATTTATTTATAGAATAAAACTTACCATGGAGAATGTCATGAAGAGATCCTTTAGAAGCATGCTCATAGGCAAGCACACGAAGAGGTCCATCAACATAATAACCAACAAGCTCAACAACATTTTCATTCTTAAGTCTTGATACCATGGAGACCTATAAAGTCACGGCGGCAACAATTATATCTAAATCAGAAAGCAGCACGCATTGTAACGTGATAAAAACAAAGCAATGAAGATAATGTTTCAAGGCCGAACCTGTGCTAGAAATTCTTGGTCCGGTTGCTTACTGGAATCGAGCTTCTTGATGGCTGCAGCACGCCCACTTCTTAGAACACCAAAATACACTCTTCCATATGAACCCTCACCAATCAAAGAATTTGTACCAAAATTATCCGTTTTCTCCTTCAGCTCGTCCACTGAAATGACAGTGACAGCTATAGGTTGAACAGTTACGGTTTTCATTTCTTTTGCTGGAGCTTCTTTCACGTAAAAACCTCCAGGGTTACCGGCTGGGTTATTTGGCACAAATGGTCCGTTTTTAGAAGCTTTACGGATATCATCTTCTTCACAACAACCAAAGCAGCTCATGATAGTTTCTCCTCAGTCTAGATAGATAAGCCAAAGTATTTTATTTAACTTGCAAATGAAGAAAATTCAGCACTTGCAACATGATTACATCAAATAAGGGTGACATAGATTTCAAGAG
Organism: Citrus x clementina; assembly: GCF_000493195.1. NCBI lineage: Eukaryota > Viridiplantae > Streptophyta > Magnoliopsida > Sapindales > Rutaceae > Citrus > Citrus x clementina. Next base: position 216,775 of record NW_006261964.1, read on the forward strand.
CGCATTATCACTAACAGAATTCAATTGTTCAAACTCTGTTGGAGATTCAATAGTAACCCAAAAAAAGAATGAATAATTTACCCAGATTAATGTTGCTTTTTGAGTTCATAAGGCACAAAATATTAATGCTAATGAACCAAACCATTTTGAAATGTCATAATCACAGAGCATGGGACATGAATAATGACCATGTGGTGGTTCTCAGACTCAACCAGGTGGCAAGAAGTTCTAAATTAATATTAGAACGATTATTTTTTTTTTTAAATTATTCGACACCTAAGTTAAAATTGACACATTGAATTAATAAAAGTAACTCCGTTTTCCACCATATAAAACAGTAATAAGTGTAGCGAATCTTGTCATGATCAACCACGTCCAGTAAGTATCATCCAAATTAGCCACCCAAAAGAAAAAAAAGGGGAAAAGAAAGAAGATACATTATCAACCAGAAAGCCATATCAGTAACGAAAATTTCTTGTAACTAATACAAAGGCAATATTACAATACTATATATTTCATTGTGAGTCAAACTAATACTTGATCAATCAAGAAAAGAAAAGTCAGCTAAAATATTGTTGTTTACAATAGTTATTCATATGAAAGGAAGCCAGAGAATCATACAATTAAAAAAGGAAAAAAAAAAAGTAATTTATTTGCTCTGTTTTCTCTGCAGACAACATAAAGAAAGAAAGAAAGAAAGAAAGAAAACATGTGAAAGCCAAGTGCGCAAAAGGAAAATGATAATCAAAGCAAGAGGGAAGAGAGCGGAGAAAATTCTCACCTCGCAATGAAGAGGACGATTTTGGTCGTGATTTAAGGGGTGGCTGAAGTGCACAAGATGATCAGATTCACAGAGAGAGAGAGAGAGAGAGGCGTTGGTTCGACTTGGAGAAATTAGAGAGAAAGTTCAGTTGATTGAAAAGAGATTAGGAAGATGCCTTGCAAATTTGTCAAATTGGCAGGAAATTGTCCCTATAGCTTCTTGGCAAAGCTTTGAAATTTGTCTCCGACTCATTACTCTCTTTTGTACTTGCTTCCGACGTTACATAGAGAACCAAAACGAAAATTCCGCGTTTTACCCTTTCCTTTTTTTTTTTTTTGACTAATTACAAGTAGACGACGACGACCATTACTGTTGACTTTTGGCTACAATTATTTATTTATTTATTTATTTAATTGCAGACCCAGTCATGAATGATATTGGCTGGCCAAAACAAGGAGATATGAGCCACGATCTAGTTAGTACCGTACTCGAGAAGGAGTCGTAGTAGTAGTGTGTTTGCCAGTGCCCCTGTGCCAGTGCCATATATCATTTCTGTTCCAGTTTCTGTTACTGTTGGGTCAAGAAAAGAGAGAGGGGAAAAAAAAAAAAAAAGGCCAGAATGGATCAGAACAGAGCCCCAGAAAAAAGGGCAAAGGGAAAATGGAAGGCTGGTTTGGCACTTAGCAATCGACAGACAACACAACAGGGACGAGACTTGAGTTGAGTGCTTTAAAGCTTAATAATACATGCCATGCATGCATATTAATGAATAGATAAATGTAACACCCTAGGTGAATCCCACATCGGTAAAGCACGGGAGAGATGCTGGGTTTATAAGGGGTGATCCATACTTTAATTGGCAAGACGCATTTTGGGGTGTATGGGCGCCCCAATAACAAATCCGTGCTGGCCTTGTTAAGGCCCAAAGCGGACAATATCTGGTTAGGTCTGGGTTGGGTCATGACATTATGGTATCAGAGCGGCTCCGCGTGTCCTCTTGAGCGATGGTGGGGCAAACCTCAGCGAGGACGCTGAGTCCCCAAGGGGGGCGAATCCCACATCGGCAAAGCACGAGAGAGATGCTGAATTTATAAGGGGTGATCCACACCTTAATTGACAATGGTGGGGCAAACCTCAGCGAGGACGCTGAGTCCCCAAGGGGGGCGAATCCCACATCGGCAAAGCACTGGAGAGATGCTGGGTTTATAAGGGGTGATCCACACCTTAATTGACAAGACGCGTTTTGGGGTGTATGGACGCTCCAAGAACAAATCCGTGCGGGCCTTGTTAAGGCCCAAAACGGACAATATTTTGCCAGATCTGGGTTGGATCATGACAATAAATCTTATGCCTACTCGAAAAGCAGCAATGAATATTCGTACTAGTAGTGTAGTATGTTTGTGCTGGAATTAGCTGGCGCATGTAGTGGAAATTATCAATTACATTACTGTTACATCCCACTTGGATTTTGATTACTAGTTTGAATTTATTGTTTGTACTCTTTAACTCTTTATGTTGTTTTCTCACAACAATTATTATATTAATTTTTATTCTATGTACCTTTGATATTTCATTCATTCTAAGAAGCCATCATAGGAAGCAACAAGCTTTGTTCCTCAAATTAATTTGATTGATGATCTTCTCTTCATGTTCTTCTTTTGATAATTGATATACGTAAAATAACTATTATTGGATTTGGCTCTCTCTCAGTGTCTCACTCTCGTCATAATCAATAAAGAACATCGACATAATAAATTAATAAAGATTCTAACTTTTTTTTTATGTGAGTCTTGCTAAATTATATTTATTGTAACTTACATTCTAAGTAAAACAAAATAAAAATTACACATGCACCGACCTGACCCACCACTCACATCATTATTTTTACATATTTTAGTTAAGATGCAAGTCGCAAAAAATGTAACTTAACAAAATCTTTTTTATATTGACTAACACTGACACTTGAAGTCACACTCCAATTTCAGTGTGTTAACTTTAAAATCACAGCAGCTATATATACGTATATGGTTACTAGGCGATCATTTTTGCTACAATATTTTGTATAGGTTTGGTGGTTCTTCAAAAAATCAAGATTCCGACCAAACATTTGTCCACTTGTTTTCACGATGTTGGTCTGAATCTTTGATATTTTGACGGACCGCCAAACCTAACTAGGAAGCAGGAATCTTTGCGTTGGGTATTTGGCCCAGAGCTTGTTTTCATGATGTTTTGTTGCATCAAAAGTTAGCCCTGTGACCAATGGGCTGAGCCACGACTGTACACAGCCACTTTAAAATCCTTTTAAAACCCCCTCCTGTACGTGTACCCCATTGTAATTACATTGAAAACTCATTCTCGTCTAAACACACCCATTTCCACTTCCACCCTCACTTTTAAATCACTGTTAAACTCGACAAGGATTCCATTTTTTTTTTTTTTAAATTCTTCTTCTTCTTCTTCTTCTTCTACTTCTAAAAGTCGGAAAGCGGGTGAACTTCTTAGTCGTTTGAAGTGTGTAACAGTCTGCTATTCTACTAAGAATAGCAACAACTTCCACATTCAAAGCAAGAAACTGGCAGCTTAACCAGATTTGACAACAATATATTGTTGAGAGGGATGAAGATCAACATCACGAAGAAATCGAAGAATTTGATCACAACGAATCGTAACACTCCATTCGTCAAGTTTTTGCGATCGATCTTATTATTTGCAATGAAGAAGCGTCCTGAAGACAGAACATATCTTACCTAAGCTCTTGTCTCCCCCTCAACAATCAATAGCAAAATCCAAAAAGATGATGCAAGTTGATTGGTTAAAAATGTCAATTTATTGAACGAGAGTTTTATTAGGATTTTAAAGGGGGTGTGGCGCTATTTGAGCCCACCAATTTACTCCCTACAGTCTACGCCCTTTTTTTTTTTAAATTACAAATCTTATTATCTAAATATTTTTTTAAAAAAAATTAATTAATCAACCATTTCTTCCCTTTCTCTTCTCAACTTCATAAATTTTCATCAATTCATTCACATATATCTTTTTAATTGTAAATAATTGTATCACTAATTATGAGAACAAAATCCACCGTTTGGAAATGAGTATTAACAAATTTCTATCAGCCATAAAAATTAATGAATATTAAGAAATTAATTCTTACCAAAAATAAAAGCTAACGAATATTAAGAAAAAAAATTCTTATATATAGAAAGCATGAATCATAGATCATGATATATTAAAAAATGTTAAAAATAAATTCAAAAGAGAGAGAAATCCAGTATTTAGTTTACAAAATATGAGAGTGAAGATAGAATATACAATTATAAGGTGGGAAAAAAAAAATGATGAGTGATGAATAATTTTAAGATTTTAAATTTTTAGTAATAATTTGATTTCTTAAAATGGATGCAGAGAGGGATTTAGTGAATTCAAGTTGTTCTATTCTTGTTAATACCACCACTCGTTATGAATACCCCATCTTTTGTCTTATGTAGACCTAAAAAATATTAGAAGAAAATACACAAAATCAAAGGAAATATAATTTTAATACATAACCCACCACCACCGTCACCGTGTTGAGTTTTGAATGAAAAGGACAGGAAATAAAATTTTTACTCTAATGATTGAATTTCTCTTTTCCTTCTACTTTCTAATTTGTCAGACATTGATTAGGTCTAATAATTACATATACCGTTGTACGTTGTTTTTATAATATTCTCTGCAATTCTAAGGGCTCGTTTGGATTATTTTTTAGGAGTATTTTTGAAAAGTTTAAAAGTAATTTTAAAAAGTAAAAAATTAATTTTGATATTTATAAAATTTTTATAAAGATTATTTTTAGTAAAATCATCCCATTCATGAGTAGTTTTTTAAATTTGATTTTAAGAATTATTTTTATACTTAATCTAATTATATATATATATATATATATATATATATATATATATATAAACTCTTTTATATATTATAAAAATCCAAATATTACTTTAAAGAGATTATCACCACCACCATCATCATCAATTATATTGAGATAACAAAATAAAAAATAAAGTTAATAATAAAATATATTTATTTTAATTATCAATTATTATATGTAAACAATAAATAAATAAATATATGTATATTTTAGTTGGTCATAATTTTGGAGTCACTATTCAAAAATTCAAGATGTAGTATTTAAAGCTATTGCAATTAATATGGATATTACGGTCAAATGGAAAGGGGGGGAAATAAAAAACACTTTCTATTAATTAAGCTTTCATATTCTTGGTCCCAAGTTTCCTTTATGGCTTTTTTTTTCATAAAGATAATGAAAAGGGAACGACAAAAACTAAATTGGTTTGAAGGTGACGCCAAGCTTTGTCCTAAAAAATGAAGAATAATATTTGTCCTAAAAAATATCGCGAATGAACCGAGCCACTTGTTGTTTTATCGTTTCCTCATTACCAGCCAACTGCTTTTTTTCTATTGGGACCAAGCCAATGCCCATATATTCATTTTAATATATATATAAAAAAAAAATGAACAAACATTTATGCTCGATGAACTAACTTGTTCATGAACTAACATTTATGCATGCTCGATGGTATGGAGAATATATATATATATATATATACAAAAGGGTTAAAGTTTAGATGAGAAGCAACTTTAATTCCTTAGCATTAGCGACTAGCAATGTGTTTGAAGTTGACCGTATAAGCATCCATCCATCGCGGCATCGCCCATGTGCTTGCTGGGTGTGCGTTAGTGGAGAGCAGTTAATGTTGATTAATTGATAGCCGAATAGGAATAGGAGGACGACGACGACGGCCCTAGCTAGCCCGATCAAAAAATCTTGAGAGAAAATTAATAAATTAAAACAAGAAGAGAAGAGAAGAGAAGAGAAGAGAAGAGAAGAGAAGTTATATATAAATAAAGTAGAAGGACATGCCCTTGGCTCCATCCTTGCACAATGCACCCACCATTCACGTGAGCTGCCCAACCATTTGGTCTGCAGGGACCGCATCATGATCGATCATATGTTATAGTACTACGATTAATTCTATTCTAAATCTCCATTTAGGTTTTGTAAATTCCTCGTCAATTTATCAGAGACGCACCGTGCCAAGTATAATATGATTGGTGTATGGATAAGTGCTGCAGCCTCGAGACTGTCATTGCGAACAAAAAGAGACCTGCTGAAGCTGCTGTACCCATGATCATCATGGATCATGATAATGATGGAATATTTACTATCCTAAATCGAAAATAAGCTAATTAAATAAAAAAATGATGATATTGATGGCTGACCCATCAGCTGACAGACACATTGATTTAAGAGAAACAAAATTACCAACAGCGGCATCTTTTTGGTTGAAAAAAAAGAATTGGATATTTTCAATATAAGCCTTTTTTTTTTGGCTTTTTATTACTAGTGTAGCTACACACACTCATAGTAATTAGAGTAGGGTCCCTATTTTGTAGATAGAGAATTTTAATTTTGGAGGGCATCACGTCTTGTTTTGGTAGTACAGGATATGTTCTTGTCGCCAACCATAAGGCCACAGTCCATACTCCATATGTAGTCTTCCCTTGGCAAAACGGAATCAGTAAATGACATAAACGGAATTAGTACAGGACGAGGTGACATAAGCATGCAACTGCACCGCTTCACTACTCTCGCATCTCTGTCACTCTGTCTGTGTAAAGATTAATTTGGCTATATATATATATATATATATATATCAAGGACTCCCCAATTACAGTTAAAAACTTTCTCAATTCTTTTTTCTTATTTAATTATTATTATTATTATTATTGATATTAAGATTCTAGTTAATGAAAGATTTTGACATGTGACTAAGATGTGATTAACTAATTACTTTTATACTTTTTTAACAAAAAAAAACATAATTAATTAAGAAACCTCATACATACATGGTATTACAGATAGCTAATGCCTTTTAGTTTGAGTATAGTCTCCTTCTTTTTAGACTAAGATATTTACAAGAATAGAATCAAATCTCAACATTAATCTGATCTGAATTTACCCACGTTTTTTTTTTTTCTGGTAATCAATCTTCTACCTTGACCAATGAGTCAATGACCGACCACCATCACAAAGATAATTAGTTTGGATTTTTGTAAATTATAATCCCTTGATTCATTTAAGTTTGGCTAACAAAATTACTTAAATGCGTCGCGCAGTGAGAGGCCAAACTTTTTGTCCCACAGGGAGTTTTAGGAAAGTAAGGGTGGTAGCTTCAAAATCTCTTTCTTTCTTCTAATCAAACAAACAAGGGCTCCACCGAACTGATGACTATGAATACTCTCAATCACCTTGTCCTGCTCCCTTCCTCCTCTCAATTCTCAATATTGATGCCGTGAGTATATGATGACTTTACAGTCTTGCGGAACTACAGCAGCGCAAATATTTGCAGTCACACTCATCACTTTTGTTTATATTTTCTATTTGAGTCAGTTGTGCTTTAGTAGTAGCTCACTGTTATATTCACCGACATAAGTAAATTCAGCTATGAAAATGAAACCATAAACTATTAAATATATAACTACAAATTTATAAGACACTTAATTAGCAAATGTTCGTTGCGGCCAAAGAATAAGCGAGTATTTGTATTTTATCTTTTAAACTAATTTAGCTTCTTCTTCTTCTTCTTTTTTTTAATCTTTTCTTAAGTTAAAAATATGTTCATACAATTACAGTTAGCACAATGGGTCATCAAGTCATGTTCGTGTCGAGTTAAATTTAGGTCAACCCAAACACGACCCATTTAATAATTGGGTCAAAATTTTGAAACCCTAACCTGATACGAAAAATAAACAATTACCCAATAATCCACTTAGTGTTTGTATATTTAACAAAATTTATATAAAATATTTGTACACTATTGACACTCACACACCAAATATTACACATTTATACTATTGACGTTCTAAATATATATAAAAATTTTATGAAAGAAACAGTGTATATGTTAATTTTTCTAAAAAAAAGGAGAGAAAATCATGTCTAATAGTTGAGTTTTGATAATAAGAACCTCTAAATTAAAGCTCTGTTTGGTACAATTTTTTAAGTAGAGTTTTTATTAGAAGAGCTTTTATAAATAGAGTTTTTACTAAAAAAAAAATTAGTTGTTTGGTTGTCAATAAGAGTTTTTATTAAAAATTTATGAAATTACTTTAATAGGCAAGTTTTTTAAAATTATGTTATGAAAAAAAAATAAAATAAAATTGTCAAATAAGTAGAGATATTTTAACATTTTAAAAAAAATTTCAACATGTACTCTCAAAAGTCCAAAATTTAAACTTTTGTTAGTAGAGACAAAATAATTTATTTAAGTTTCAAAAGGTCTATTAAAAAAACAACGAAATACCAACAAAAAATATAATAAGAGATTAAGAGATTAAATAAGTATTTATGATTATTAAATAAAGTCATAACAAACAGTTACTAATTTAAAATAAAAAAATATAATTATGTTATTAATCAAATAAATAAGTCAAGAATATTAACCTCTAATACAATAAAAAATTATGTCAAACTTGTATTCAATTCATTTAATAATAATATCAAATTTTACTTATTTATGCACATTTATTTATATCCTATTCACATGGAATGACCGATTTTACCAGCTCGCATACGATCACCATTCAATGCATGTCATGTACTAACTAAATAATAATAATCACTGATTTTCTTTTGAAAACAAAAAGTGATATAGACTTTGTTGTGAGGCAAACGACGTGAAAGGAGTGGCATCCAAATCTGTTTCTGTTGGGAACGTGTGAGATGCAGTGTACCACTTTTTTTAAATTTTAACCGAAAAAAAAAAAGAAAAAAAGAAAAAAAGGTGTGAACTTAAAATGTGAAAACTGAAAAAGTGAAACTCGTTCTTCTTCTTCTCGTCGTAGAGGGGCGGGACAGCCTGACAGGTAGCAGAAGTGACGCGGTGAGACATCCAACAGTTTAACCGCAACAAACAGTTAAGGATTCCTGCCAATGACAATTTAACACGTATTATAAACTCACCACCTATTTCGGCTTTCACAATGATAGTAACAAAGTCACGGTGTGTCATGTGTGTGTGCGCTCTTTCTAGAGAGAGAGGGAGAGAGAGAAGGAGGCTCGAGACTGAGTGCGAGGGACACGGTGTGTGTGTGTGTGTGTGGGTGGGCCTTAGATTCCAATCCAAAATCCAAAAGTTTGCTTCGCGTCAATCAAATAAATAATAATAAAACGAAAAACCACCAAATTTCTTTTGAAAAAAGAAAAAAGAAAAAGAAAAAGTGTATTGTATTGGATTGGATTGGATTGTATTGTGCCGCCTACTGTTTTGTATTGTATGTTATGTACTACACTTACTTCTTCCGACACTGCTCTTTTTCTTTCTCCACTAAAACCGCATTTATTTTTAAAAAAATATTAAATTTCAATACCCTCTCTCTTCTTCTCTTTCCTAACTTTTTTCCTAAATTTCCCTAGCTTTCCTCCTTCTGTTTCTCTCCTCTCTAATTTTTCTGCAGTTCTCTCAGGTCAGAAAGGTTGAACTACTGGCTAACTGGGCAATTTCTAGGCTATTCTTCTTTCTTTCTTTCTTTCTTTTTTAATTTTTTACTTTTGGTTACTAATTTTGCATGAAAGTTGTGTGCTTTTGAAGTTATTGAGTTCAAAGTTGTTGTCTTGAGCTTATTATGATGTAAAATTTCGCTACTTTCAAGTATATTGCAATTCTGGGGTCTTTGCTTCTGTTGATTAGTGGGAAATTTTGGCCATGTGGGCAGCTCTTGTTTGGATCCATGGATGTGCCGATGTGCTGTTTTCGCCTTGCGGGTTACCTTGGCCGTGGACTGGATGTTGAGTAACAAATTTCTGAGTAGTTAAGCTACTGCCTTGTGGAAACAAGTTTGATCCCTTTTTTTTTCTTCTTCATTCGCTTCTTGTACTTCTTCTTATTTGTGCTTGTGTTGGTTGAATTGGAATCTGGTTTATCTGTTTATCCCCTTTTTTGTGGAATCATAATTAATGGAGGCTAAATTTGGGGGCAAGGTTCAAAATTTTTATGGGCCGGTGGTGTCGGATTTAAAAGCAGTTGGTAAAAAGACCTTGGAATGGGATTTGAATGATTGGAAATGGGATGGTGATCTTTTTACTGCTAGCCCTTTGAATTCTGCACCATCAGATTGTAGAAATCGGCAGTTATTTCCCGTTGGGCCTGAAATACCGGCAAATGGGGCTCAGTCGAATTGTTCATCCTCTAGTTCGGAGGATAATAATGTTGGGAATGAGAAAGGGAAGAGGGAAATGGAGAAGAGGAGGAGGGTTGTGGTTGTTGAAGATGACGAATTAATTAATGACCAAGGTGGGTTGCTTAATTTAAAGCTTGGTGGGCGGGTTTACCCTGTAACAGATGGGGATGCAAAGAGTGGGAAGAAGACTAAGATTGTTGGGACTACTGCAAATCGTGCGGTTTGTCAGGTGGAGGATTGTAGGGCTGATCTAAGCAATGCCAAGGATTACCACCGGCGACATAAGGTTTGTGATATGCATTCAAAGGCAACTAAAGCACTTGTGGGAAACGTTATGCAGCGATTCTGCCAGCAGTGTAGCAGGTGAGTGGGTTACTTATTTGGCCATATTTGTTTGGATAAATGAATAAGGAAGTCCATAATTTTTGTGAATAATCAACCGTGGTTAAAATCAGTAGTTGCTTTCTTGTGCACATCCTCACTGAGTTAAAACAAACAAAATTAGTTCTGTCGACCTGTAATAATTTGTTAATGTTGTTTAAATTTGAGTAATTCAGTGTTGATTGTTGTGATAGAGAAGGATTTTTTTTAGTTTTCTCCAGTTAGATGCAACTTGGTTATACTTATGGGCAGGTTTCATGTTCTTCAAGAGTTTGATGAAGGGAAGAGAAGTTGCCGGAGGCGGTTGGCTGGCCATAATAAACGAAGAAGGAAAACACATCCTGATAATGTTGTCAATGGGGGCTCCCTGAATGATGAAAGGAGCAGTAGCTATTTATTGATTAGTCTGCTGAGGATACTTTCAAACATGCACTGTAAGTATCTAATCTGCTGATTCTTACTTTTCTGCTTCACTAAGATGACAGAAATAGGTTGCGTAGATGGTATCACTGCTATTGTGTTATTCTGCACTTATGATTACATATGAAATTATTGAGGACTGCTAGCACATGGTTTGCCAAGTTACACCCCATTACCCTTGTGTCAGAAGATGCTGTATGAGTTTTTGACTGATTCTCATGTGCAGAAATTTAGAGAAGGCTACTGTTTTAATTAGGTTATACAAAATCTTAAAATGACTATAATGGTTAAACTTTGGAATTCATAAATTTATCATAGAAATCTTACATATTCAAGGACCATAAATCCACTATGGTACTTGGTTTGTAGATAGACACTTAAAATTCTAGTCACCATGCAATATGTAGTCTTCTGTCAGGATCGCATCTTTTGTTTTGTTGATGGCAGTTTATTGAAGATTGTGGCCTAGTCTTAGGAATATTCTAAATTATTTGCTTCCTGATGTGGATTGTTCATTTTGTTGATCTTCCTCAATCAATAATAACTTCCATAGATCAGCCAACTTCTCTGTAATCTGATAGTGCACCGTTTCCTCCAATGATTATTATCTTAATCTTTAGGCAAATCTATACCATATGATCTAGGACGGTTGGAAGGGTAATTCATATTATAAATTCCTGTAATCATGTAATAGTGCTAACATTTAATCTCATTTTACCTTTTTGTCTGTTCATCAATGTGTACCTTTTCCTCAAACACTTTCCGCTTCAGCTGTCATTGGTAGCATATATATTTTGACTGCGCAGATTTTTCCTTCTATGAATTGCAGCAAATAATTCTGATCAAACAAAGGATCAGGATCTCCTTTCTCATCTGTTCAGGAACCTAGCTGGTGTAGTTGGTACCAGCAATGTAAGAAACTTATCTGGGTTGTTGCAAGGATCCCAAGGCTTGCTGAATGCTGGACCGTCTAATGGGAATGTTGAAAAGGTACCGGATCTGGTTTCAACTGGTCCTGAACCTTCTAGGCCCTCTACTTCAGCCTGTATGACGGATAATCGCATTGGATTCTCAGAACCAATGAGATCTGTGGGCCAATGTGGGACTGTACCTGCTTCTGATTTATTGCAGAAAAAAATATCTACCAATGATGCTCATAGTGGAAGAGTACAACCTCTATCAGCTAGCCAGTCCATAGAGATGTTTCCGTCAAGAAGCAGCTTTTCAGCCAAAGCAAATGAACCAGAAGCTACGTTTGGGAGGAGCAAGATGAGTAATATTGATTTGAATAATGTCTATGATGATTCACAAGAACGTGTTGAGAATCTAGAGTTATCTCATGCCCCTGTAAACCCATGCCCTGTATCTCTTTATTCCCCTTTATGGTTACATCCGGGCTCTAACAAGTCAAGTCCCCCCCAGGCTAGTGCTAACTCAGATTCAACTTCTAGCCAGTCACAATCTAGTTCCAGTGGAGAGGCTCAGGTACATTATTTATTACAGTTGCATATCGTCGCTTTTACCTTTTAATTGAAATGGGATATTGAGGAGGCAAGCAGAATGCTCAAGTTTATGGAATTTCCATTTCAGGGGTGACCACTGTTTATGGCTCAAACTCAGCTCTACATTGATTCTTTAATATTTTGTATTTTGTATCAACAATGTCATTCCGGAGTATTGTTTGAAGTTCTTGGTTCTGTTGCACTCTAAATGAGACAATAGTGATAAAGCATGCTTCGGTACAAGTATCCATGATCATTACCTAGGCCTCAAATGATTGTTTCTCTTGACCACTCTCTCTTTTTTCATTTTACAGAGTCGTACAGACCGGATTGTCTTCAAGCTCTTTGGGAAAGACCCAAATGATTTCCCTCTTGTATTACGAAGACAGGTATTTTCTAGGTTCTTGTTCGCCTGCAAAATTCTATTTGATAGTTTTCCTGATAGATAACTAAAATTGGTAGAACATGTTCTATTTTCAGATCCTTGATTGGTTATCCCACAGTCCTACAGACATTGAGAGCTATATAAGGCCTGGCTGTATTGTACTAACAATATATCTTCGCCTGGGTAAACCCACTTGGGAGGAGGTATGCTGCTATATAGTTCCTGAAAGAGTGATTTGATGATTCTTGTTTAGAGAAAGGACAACTAGTTTTTCTAACTGCTTTTGTTTACAGCTTTGTTGTGATTTGGGCTCCAGTTTGAGGAGGCTTCTTGAAGGTTCTGATGACTCTTTTTGGAGAACAGGATGGTTATATGCTAGGGTGCAGCATTCTGTGGCATTTATATATAATGGTTTGCTCTCTCTCTCTGTCTCTCTCAATCTATCTGTCTATCTAAGCACGCATGTGCGTGGGGGATGAAAGAGCTTTAAAGAAATCCCCTTTCATGTTGAGCTGGGAAAACTTAGAATTCTGCTGTGGTACTGCAAGTATAAGACAACATTTTGTTCATTTTTACATCTGTGCTGCAGGTCAGGTTGTTTTAGACACACCTTTACTTCTTAAAAGCCATAAAAGTTGCAGGATCTCAAGCATCAAGCCAATTGCTGTACCTGTGTCAGAGAGAGTTAAATTTGTAGTTAAAGGCTTCAATCTTTCTCGGTCTACCACGAGGTGATCTTCATCTTCTGTGGATGCACCATTTTATTAACTTCTGTTGTTGTACCGAGTAGAATAGGAGACAATAGCATCTCATGTTTCAGTGTCTTTCTTTTTCTCTAAAATTAGTATAATGGAATACTCTTGAAACTATTCCATTTGCTTCAAAATTAAAAAGTCTTAGTATATTCTGATTTCAGGTTACTCTGTGCCATAGAAGGAAGTTATCTGGTCCAGGAAACATGTTATGACTTGATGGGTGGTGCTGATACTGTTAATGAGAATGATGAGCTCCAGTGCCTCAGCTTCCCTTGCTCTATACCAAATGTCTTTGGAAGAGGATTCATTGAGGTTTGTGCATCTTCTGGTGTTTCTCATTATGAACCGAAGTCCTTGTATGGTGTTAGCATGAATTCAAAGTTGTAGAATACAGAGATTAATTATCCAGTCTTTGTTCATCACGTGCCATTGTGCTCTTTTAAACTAATGTATTTCGTTTCCAACATCTGAATAGGATATCGACTGATGGCTAATAGAGAAAAGGCTAGTGGGGTTGGGTACTAGAAAATCATTGTTTATTCATCTTCCATTCTTGTCTATATCCCCTTTTATATGTCTGACGTGAGGTTTTTGTCATTTGATTCTATCAGGTTGAAGATCATGGTCTCAGCAGCAGCTTTGTTCCATTTATAGTTGCAGAGCAAGAAGTGTGTTCTGAGATTTGCATGCTTGAGAGTGCAATTGAGGCTGCTGAGATTTCTGACGACTTCCAGAAGATTGCTGAGAAGACAGAAGTTAAGAATCAAGCGCTGGACTTTTTACATGAAATGGGTTGGCTTCTTCACAGAAGCCACATGAAGTTTAGGCTGGGTCACTTGCATCCCAACTTCTACTTCTTCCCTTTCAAACGGTTCAAGTGGCTGTTGGAATTCTCAATGGAACATGATTGGTGCGCCGTAGTGAAGAAACTCCTGGGCATTCTGTTTGACGGAACAGTTGATACAGGAGACCATACTTCCTCTGAGCTTGCAATATTAGAGATGGGTCTCCTTCACAAAGCAGTCCGGAGAAATTGCAGGCCTATGGTGGAACTATTGTTAAATTATGCCCCCGATAATGTATTGGATAAACCAGGATCTCGGCAGAAGCAACTGGTGGACAGGGCTGGCGGCGGCTTTATATTTAAACCCAATGTTATTGGGCCGGCTGGATTGACTCCACTTCATGTTGCAGCATGTAGGGATGATGCAGAGAATGTGTTGGATGCCTTAACTGATGATCCTGGATCGGTATCATTCTGTCTCTTTCTGAATCTCTGATTGAATTTGTGGTTTTGCATAATTTCTTCTTATTTTTCCATGTTTGGGCCTCTTCAATAGTGCTTATATGAATGTTCTTGTTCAGGTGGGGATAGAAGCTTGGAAGAGTGCCCAAGACAGCACAGGTTTGACCCCAAATGATTATGCAAGTCTGCGAGCCCACCACTCATATATCCATCTAGTGCAAAGGAAAATCAACAAGAAATCATCAGAAAGTGGGCGTGTGATCCTAGATATACCTGGTAGCATTGTTGACTGGGATTCCAAGCAGAAACCGTCGAACGGGAATAAATCATCTCGAGTTCTCAGCTTGCAGACTGAAAAGATCATGACCAAAGTGACGCAGCAGCAATGCAGGTTATGTGAACAGAAGGTGGCTTATAGAAACATGAGATCATCACTGGTATACAGGCCTGCAATGCTCTCAATGGTGGCCATTGCAGCTGTCTGTGTTTGCGTGGCACTGCTCTTCAAAAGCTCACCCGAAGTTCTTTATATTTTCCGGCCATTCAGGTGGGAATTGCTCAAGTATGGGTCTAGTTAAGGTAGTTATTATACTTATTAGTTCCTGCAGGCAGCATGCTGGACTTTTTTCTCTTGCCCTCTTTTTTTGTTTCCTCCTCCTTCATATGAAGCGCTAGAAGTCCTGCTTATTTGTATGGATTTAGAAATTCAGAGGAAAAATAAGTACTGTATATGTGTTAAGGATAGCTCATTTCAATTATATATACAATGAAAGTTGGATTGATATCAAAGATGAAAGATATTTATAGTGTCCAACGCCAGTGTCAAGAGTATAAATATTAAATTAATTATAACGCATTATTCTTTATGGTAAATTATTTTATGAGTATTTTTTGTGATATAAATTTTTTATTATAAATTATAAGTGTTTAAAGTATATTTTAAAGTGTAAATAACATTGTCCATTAAACATCTGTCACCCCGACTTCACTCGTGAGACCACAAGAAAAAAGTTATAACAAAATCTCAATCCTTCAATTTTATATCTCAAACACAAAATTCTCACCAAAACAACATCATCAAGGTATTATTTGTCCACGGTGGCTACGTACTCATGGCAGCAAGCAAGAAATAACAATAAAAACTACACCCATGTCCCCAAATTTTGTCAAATAATGAAATAACAAATAAGGACAATGTTTTCTACATTTCTACATGCTCACATGAACTACAATAATATCTAGAATAATTCTTTATTTAAACACGTGTGAATTAAAGCAAACTTGGCGTTCATTTTAAGGTAGAAGATGCTCTAACGAACGATAAAAAAAAGATCTTTTGAAAGTGCTTTAACATTAACCTTCTGAGACATAATCATGGTGTTTGCCAAATGGCTAGACAGACTAGAACAATGCTAATTTCTATTACAATGCTGTTTTTGCAGTATTTTTCATTACTATCATTGGCTGGCGGTGCATACTTATTAGAAATGATTTTTCACATAAAACTTTGATGTATTATTAAGAGTATATCGTTTAGAATGGTTTTTTTTTTTTTTTTAATATTCTTCTTTCTTTTACTTTTCATCTAAAAGCTAAAAACTGTAACTGCAGAATTATGTCTGAAGAAAGTATTAATGATCAATCACGTTACGATATACAATAACAAGCAAGCAACGAACATGCATATATGCTACAAGTAAACTTCTCGACTCATTATAGTGGGAATTAGTTTCAAACTTTGAGTTGCTTGCACAGTTCTTTATCATTTATTATGGAGTCGAATATTCACTGCTTGTATCTTGAATTAATCAATTATTTCTTTGTACATCAAAGTGATGATTTGGCAAAGAAGATAGAGTCTGACCCGATGGAGAATAAGTGGCAATCGCCAGTGAAGATTGGTAATCTTTGGCCCCCACATTGTCCTATTCAACCACATCTTCGAAAAGTGATCATTTGCCAATTAGTGTATAGATGTTTCTACAAATTGCTTATGTCGCCATTTTTCATCCACTTCATTTCTAACAAAAATCTCCTCATCCTTTTCCCATTTCCATGGCCTTTCTGGTTGGTTCTTTGGAGGTGTCGTTTACGTGTAAGGCCCCTCACCTGATGCCATAACTTTAAGCGTTCACTCATTGCTTGTAATCATTTGTTTATGATTTTAGAAACGAATATATTGTTCTACCATTTATTAGTTCCATTTTTCAACTTGATCGAACATGGACCTGAGTTATTCAAATATTATTCTTTTTTCTTATAATTACTAATAAATGTCTTCAACAAGTGTGAAAAATATGGGTCTATTTTTTTCTTCTTCTGAGAATTGTTTACTAAGAAAATGTTACATATGTTGTAGAGCTTTGATTGAATATACAAACTTGATGCTTAAGAATGACATTTGAATCACTACTACTAAGAAAGCACCAAAATTAGAATGTGGCAATGGTTGCGACAAACCTAGCTTCTGAAGAAAAATTGTATAATTTTGTGCTTATGGTTTGTGGATTACTTTACTCATTAGCACGGATTCGGAGTAAGTTGTATAACTAATCTTTATCACAATTCCTTCACATATGAAATTAACGTTTTCATTTTTTCCTGAATATATTGATGCAGAAAGTTTATAAATTTCATGAGTTTGTCAATTTTCTAAAGAACCAAAGCATCGAAGAATCGAAATTTTTTGGACAAAACCAAAACAGCAATAATGGAGTTGGTCATGTCACGTAAAATAAAATAGTAACAATAAGCTGGCATAGCAGCAAAAAGCAAAAGATATACAATTAACTCTATCGCTGCTTCACACATTATAGAATAGTCGAGATTGTAGCATATCAGACAACAAAAAGAAATCCCCAAATTTGCATAAATATGCACCAACCAGTTCTATAGCTACATCAACTCTGTACATGTACAATGAACGCATCCAAATACTTCCCCACAAAGCAATAAAAGATTTGAAAAGAATTGTTGCAGCAGTTTTACTTTGAGCCATGTAGATAAACCAGCAATGTGCCTTTTCTTTCCTCATTGATCAGTGATTCCGCTCGTACGGCCTGTCTCAAACTTAGAAAAGTCGAACTTTATAGCACTTGCAGTGGCTCCGCATCCTCAATCAAATATTTTGTTGCCGGTGGCCCGATGCCTCCGAAAGCATCTGCATTTTTTCTTGTTCCAAAGCATAGACCTTGTCATTCATACCTTCCTTTGCATATGCCTCCATCATGATAGAGAAAGTTTCAGAGTCTGGTCGACAATGCTTCTCTTTCATTCTTTTACAAACCCTCTCCATCTCCATTAAATCATCTGCCTTTATGCATGCTGATATAACCGCATTGTAAAAGGAAACGTTCTCTGCTATCTGAAGCTTTGAAGCTAACCTAACACTGCTAATAACTTTATGGAAGAGCCCTGCATTAGCATATCCATTAATTAGACAACAAAAAGTCTTGGTGTCTGCTTTCATGCCCTCAGCATGCATCTGTTCAAATGTGTACTCCATGTGTTTTGCATCTCCCATGTCTGAAAAAGCCTCAATCACATTGTTATAAGTTGAAGACGTCCATGGAAATTGAAGCTTACGCATGTATTCCATCACAGATGACATCTTATCATACATCCTTTTCTTCCCATAAGCACCAATCAATATATTAAATGTCCTCGTTTCAGGGTCAATACCAAAGTTACGAAACTTTTCATACCAACGCTCCATCATATCAACCTGACCCTTGTTAGCAAACACACTAAGGATAGTATTCATCGTCCAAACATCAGGTTTGCAAGTTGCACTCTCCAACATCCCTGAGAGCACTCTTTCCATTTGATCAAACATTCCTGCCTTTCCATACCCACCTAACACAATGTTCTGTGTCACTGTATTTGGAGTTACCAATCTTTCATCCATATCTTGATACAATGTCTCAATCAACTCAAAACGCAAAGCATCAACACAAGCCTTAATCAAAGTACTATAGGTATAAACATCCGGCTGACAATTAGGTAGAGTTTTCATTTGATTAAGTGTAGCAAAAGCCTCATCAATAAGGCTGTTCCGACAATAAGCAGCAAGCAGTGCCGTGTAAAGTTCAGGGGTGGGCTCTATTCCTTCTTCGACCATTTCATTAAAGACCTTAAGGGCAAGCTCCGGTTGCCCAGATTTTCCAAGCAGAACAAGGAGCTTCATATAAGTGCCCTCTTTTGGTTGATAAAAAGGTTGCTCCTTTAGCATCTCAAACACCTAATCCATACCAATAATGACAGCACCACTCAATTATTGTTGTTTTAAGTATCACTAAAAGGCTACAGTGAGAAAGATTTGTAACTCTTCAAGAGTCATTTGTTGGAGCATTTATTTAGCAAATCAAAAACCCAGAAACGAAATATGAAAAAAAGAAAAAAGAAAAAAGAAAAAAGAATTGAATTGAAATTGCTAACCTGGAGGGCTTGAAACCACTGTTTCTTGAGAACATGATCAGAAAAGGTTTCAGCAACGGTGTTGACCCAAGCCTTGGCTTTGGCTTTGCGCTCCAGTTTCTTCTTGAGATTCTTAATGGGAGTTCTCTTCGAACGGTACCCAGGTATCGATGTCTCTGATACTCCAGGGTACTCTCCTTTTTTCCAGAGTCTCTTTTTGGCAGCCACCGCTGATTCTGAAGAAAATGAAGTGTGTTTGTTTGTACTAGTTACCGAGCAATGAATGAGGTTAAAGTTTGGAACTTGGGCTCTGTGTTTTTTGGTCTTCGTGTCGTGAGGGTGAGGGAGAGGAGAGGGAAGGAGTGAAGAGGAGAACGAGAGAGGCGCTGATGCTGATGCCATGCCCATCCACTCCACACACTCTCTCTGGCTCTGTCGCTGTGACTATAAATTCGCAGAGGACACCCTATTAGCGGAGTTTAGCCTATAGAGTAAGGACTAGGAAATGACTTGTTCACCCTTGTCTTCCATTCTTGCCTATTATTTCATTCTATCAGTGCATACGACTTATAAGCTTTGGGGACTTCTGTTTTTTTTTTTAAAAAAAAAAAAAAAACTTTTTCTTTTATTATAAATTATAATTTCCTAATACACTACTAAACATTTTAACTGTATACGATCCTAAATTCGTATGATTAATAATACAACATAGTCTCACAATTTGTGGGATATACCACCCATTTACAATCAATAGACAATTCAGTCCAACTCGACAAATGGCTCAAGTGGTGTTTTCATAGCTTGCTGAGTTGGGTGGCTTCAAAGCTGTCTTGTACATAATAGGAGTAGAATTAATTTCCTTCATCTGCTTCAAACAAATATTGTCTACATTACGATCTAGAAGTTCTGCATGCCAGCTGCCACATCAGAAAATTATCTCTTGTTATGCTGATCCTTTTATTTTGTGTGTGTGTGTGTGTGTATGTATATGTATATATCTATATCTATATCTATATTTATATCATCACAGCATAAACTTGAAAGAAAATCATCAATTGTTCTCTTTGTTAGTTATTTTCATATGCTAAACTCAGATAGGGCTAAACCCAGATTACGGTATTATAGAATTTTCCTGACAAATAAAATTATACAAATCAAGTTAAAAGTTATTCATTAACTACTGATAGCTGAAACTTTCACTAATTTAAAAAATTCATTGAAATAGACAAGTAATTAATCTGTAAATGACTTTCTAGAAAGAATTTTTTTTTTTTTTTTTATGAAATAGATGCTTTGTTTGATGAAATAGATGCATAAATAGAGATGGCAAACGAGTTGCTAATATCACCAAACTTGGAGCCGAGAAGCCGCATATGTTCATGAAGAAGCTCATCAAACACATTGAAAATTATAACCTGAGATTGTTGCACAGGATTAGAAAGAGAGTTGACGGGTTTACTTTATATAAAACCTTTTTGTTTCCGCTTCTATGCATATCTACATAAGCAGAGAGATATACATATAAGTTGTCACACTGATTTGTAATTAATTAATTGTGCTTTACAGAGTTGGAGTACGGTTGCCTACGATGGAAGTGAGATATAAGAGTCTTGGCGTTGAATCAGAATGTGAAGTAGTTCATGGGAAGCCTCTCCCGAGTCTTTGGAGCACGACCAAGAGCATGCTTTCTGTATATGTGTGTGTGTACGTGTATATATATATATGTGTGTGTGTGTCTATGTATTCATGAACTTCTCTGACTTATCGGCAGAGTCACTTTGTGGTTTCTTATGTTGCTGGCAAACAGCTAGCTTGACTCTCAAGTTATTTATGTTTGTCACAGGGTTTCACTAATCTGTTAGGTCCAAAGCAAGAAGTAAAGATAAAGTTTTGAAAAATATCAATGGCATCATAATCCTGGAAGGTGGACCCAAAAATTCCGATACTTTTAACGTCTTCACTTCACTCCTCTGAAATTTTTTATGAGTCATATATAATATACGTTCGCTTAGTTTTGCTCTTGCTCAATGCTCATTGCAGGATGACATTATTACTCGGTCCTCCAGGGTGTGGCAAAACCACATTGTTATCTGCTCTCTCTGACAATCTTAGCCATTCTCTCAAGGTTTCGTGACCTTAGTTAATTTTGTATTCCATTCTTTATACTTTCTGGGATTTGCTTGCATCTTAGGTTTTTGATTTCTCTAATACAGGTGTCAGGGGAAGCGTCTTACAGCGGATACATACTGGATGAATTTGTCCCTCAGAAAACATCAACTATGTAAGCCAGGATGATCTGCATATTGCGGAGATGACAGTGAGGAAACTATTGATTTCTTTGCACGTGGTCAGTGTGCAGGACATCGAGCTGGTAAGCACACTTTGGTCACAAAGAAATGGTGATTTTTCTATACATGGCTTGCCATCTGTTACAAATCCAGTAATTTGTTGTTTAAACTTGAAGAGATCCTGATGGAGGTCATTAAACGAGAGAAGCTGGTAGGGATTTCCCCAGATCCTGATGCGGATGCTTACATGAAGGTACACATAACATTTTTGAATTACTATGTATCTTCACCATGCCGCTCAAATTAATTCTTCTAAAACATACATTGCAGCACCAAAAACCGATGTGTGAAAGTGGATAACTCAGATAGATAGTTTCTCTTAATTTCTGCAATAGAGTATCCCTGGGGTATTGAAGATTAAGGCCAATTATAATCCAACAACATGGATGCTGGAGGTTTCTTCTAAGGCTAGAGAGACTCAACTTGGTGTTGATTTTGTACAAATCTATAGGGACTCAACCTGGTACCACTGAGTAAAAATCTGGAATCAGATTCCAGTGTTTGGCTGGTAAATTACTCTTCAGCGTTTTTGACTGTAGGGAGAATAAGCAACTGTTAAAGCAATTGAGTTCACCATCTGTTCAAAGGATTTCCATTTTCCTACCCGTTTGCATCAAAATGGTTGGCAGCAGTTCAACACATGCCTCTGGAAACGGAACTGATGGTATATTGTTTTGGCAGCAACGAAAGAATATGCCAAAACAATATGCCAAAACAAAATCCTTCTTATCCTTTTTATGTGCTATGTCTCCGCTGTATGGTATATTGTTTTGGCAGCAAGGAAAGAAAATGTAGTCAATACAGTTGTACTGATGTTCTCACATTGCATTACCATGATATCTAGGGTCATAAATTCCTATTAGGAGAAAAAGATGTTGATTTAACTAAATTTATATTATTCAACTTTGATAACCTGCTACTTGTTTTTTCAGAAAAAAACCAGCAAGACCGGTTCAATATAGTTGGTGCACTGTTCATATCAGCACTCCTTTTTGGTGTAAACAACTACTCATGAGCTCTACCGCTTGTTGCAACAGAGCAGAGAGTCTTATACCGAGAAAGATTTGCAGGAATGTACTCCCCATGGCCTTATTCATTTGCACAGGTTCAGTATACTTTAAAAAAAATGCATTTTCATAACATTATACTGCTTTTACTTTTTTCTTTGAAGTAATTGAGATTTTGACATTGCACGTGGTAGTTGAGGTTCCTTACTTGTTCATTCGAGCAATCATTTATGTGATGATCACATATCCTACGATCGGTTTTTATTGGTCAACATATAAGATATTCTGGTCATTTTAGAGCATGCGCTGTAATCTTCTATACTTCAACTACTTGGGAATGCTGGTGGTAGCACTGTCACCAAATGTTCAAGTGGCTTATATTTTGACCTCCTCTTCCTACTCAATGCTCAATCTATTTTTTGGGTTCAACATTCCAAAACCAGTAAGCTCCTATCTATCTTGTTCAAGTGCATCAAACTTTGATTGCTTCATGCTAATTAGTCATGTCAAGTTGAAGTGATTCAACATTATTTTAATATAAGTTATGAACAAATTAAAGTCCGTATGAATATAACAAAAACAATCGAGGCTGATGTAAGAGAGATTATAACATTTTTCAAGTTTTTTGGATTGATATTCTGGACGAAAACGGTTTGTCGTTTCTTGAGCAAACGGCTAACCGTTTAAGTCCAGAGAGCATGTTTGCTGTTCTGGATAAAACGACTCACCGTTATTGAGACAACGGCTAACCGTTTAAGTCCAGAGAGTATGTTTGCTGTTCTGGATAAAACGGCTCACCGTTATTAAGAAAACGGCTAACCGTTTATTTACAGAGAGTAACATATTTGATATTCTGG
Source organism: Citrus x clementina (assembly GCF_000493195.1). Lineage (NCBI taxonomy): Eukaryota > Viridiplantae > Streptophyta > Magnoliopsida > Sapindales > Rutaceae > Citrus > Citrus x clementina. The sequence continues at coordinate 240,098 of NW_006261964.1, forward strand.
AATAAAACGGTTCACCGTTTATTGAGAAAACGATTTTCCAGAAAGGCGTTAATTGGAAAAACGGTTAGCAAGAATGAAAATTTCAATTGTCAATCGATACAAATTCAAACCAAAAGAGTGTCTTCGAAGAAGTACCATTTCTAATGGTTGTATTCTTTTAAATAAACATCTTCTTCATTAAAGAAAGACACACAATTAGATTGATTATCAGATTTTGTAGGTTTCATATATGTTCTGGAAATACAATCTTTTTTACTAGAGATTGTATTCAGGATTTGATATATCTTGGAGGTAATTTGTCAAGAAAAACTCTATAGCAAACCAAGATTGATGAGAGCAAATAAAACCTTAAAGGAAAGTGTGCAAACACGTCTCAAATCCTAAAAAATTTTATTTGTTCTTTGCCTCCATATTCTTATTATTCTCTAACAGCTGATGGTATTGTTGTTTGTCCTTGCAGTGACTTCCAAAGTGGTGGATACGGGTGTATTACTTTTTTCCCACGTCTTGGGCAATAAATGGGATGTTAACTTCTCGACGCGAAGATATTGACGAAGAAATATTAGCATTTAGTGAAAGTAGCTACCCACCGTCTTAAATGATTACTTTGACTTTGATCATGATATTTTATATGTTGTAGGTATTGTGCTTCTAATCTTCCCCATTGTATTTGCTTTTCTTTTTGCATACTTCATTGGAAAGCTAAACTTCCAAAGGAGATGAGCGAATGTTATAGCGTTAATGTATTCGGTGTCTGTTTGTGTGTATATGAAAGACTAATGCTGTAATGTGTGAGTATTATTAATTTATTAATTTAGTGGAGTTGTAAAAGCTTGAAAAATAGAATGGATAGTCTTGGAACGAACTTGTTGATGCGAGATTCCGGTTCTCCTCGTTCTACGACCAGGATCTCTGCTCGATCAACTTCCCCACGACCAGGAGGTCTCCTAGTAATGCTTCTTCTCCAGAGATCCCTGCACACACAGACAAGTCAGAGTACGCCGGTTGTTCTCCCGGCGCAAACCCTCCGACGCTCAAGTCAGATATCAAGGTTCGGGGAACGCTTGCCACAGGTCTTATGACTTTTTCGTGGTTTTTTCCTTTTATCTCAAAAATGCTAACCCTTTTACCTTCGTTGGCTACCTTTTTATAGGCTTCCTCTGAATCCCAGTTTTCCGCTTTTTTCGAGACGGTCTGGGCCTCTGACTGCTGCGTTATGGGCAAACGGGGGATCTTGCGTGTTACGCCATGGTTCAGGGGAAAGCGTGGCTGTCGTGGTTCTGTGAGATCTTGCGTGTTACGCCACGGTTTAGGGGAAAGCGTGGCTGTCGTGGTCCTGTGAGACCTTGCGTGTTACGCCACGGTTCAGGGGAAAGCGTGGCTGCCGTGGTCCTGTGAGACCTTGCGTGTTATGCCACGGTTCAGGGGAAAGCGTGACTGTCGTGCCTAGATTCTCGGGCTGGAGAGCATGTCTTGCCAACTGCCATCAATCGGGTCTCCTCGCCTATCGACCTCTAGCCGGAATGGCCGTATACCTCTTATAGGGAATTGGCCTCGCGGATGACAACATCGTGGACGAGCAGGATATTTCTGCTCCTGTTCCTCCGCGCACCAGGCTTTTACGGAACACACCGGTTCGCAGGACTCTGCCATCAGATATCTGCTCGTCATATCTGCTCGTCATTCCTGGTCTCGTCGACATATTTATCCCAAACAGTATCTCTCCCAAACACCGGTCCCCCAGTTTCTGGTGTTGGGTAATGTAGTGGACCAGCAGTGGAAACTCGACAGCACTCGCTCGCGTGGGATTGGAAAAGGCTGCCAAGAGTCATGTCGCATTTAATTGCGGACGAGGTGACGTGGCAGAAATCCCCCCCTCCATTTGTGTTGATGCGAGATTCCGGTTCTCCTCGTTCTACGACCAGGATCTCTGCTCGATCAACTTCCCCACGACCAGGAGGTCTCCTAGTAATGCTTCTTCTCCAGATATCCCTGCACACACAGACAAGTCAGAGTACGCCGGTTGTTCTCCCGGCGCAAACCCTCCGACGCTCAAGTCAGATATCAAGGTTCGGGGAACGCTTGCCACAGGTCTTATGGCTTTTTTGTGGTTTTTTCCTTTTATCTCAAAAATGCTAACCCTTTTACCTTCGTTGGCTACCTTTTTATAGGCTTCCTCTGAATCCCAGTTTTCCGCTTTTTTCGAGACGGTCTGGGCCTCTGACTGCTGCGTTATGGGCAAACGGGGGATCTTGCGTGTTACGCCATGGTTCAGGGGAAAGCGTGGCTGTCGTGGTTCTGTGAGATCTTGCGTGTTACGCCACGGTTCAGGGGAAAGCGTGGTTGTCGTGGTCCTGTGAGACCTTGCGTGTTACGCCACGGTTCAGGGGAAAGCGTGGCTGTCGTGGTCCTGTGAGACCTTGCGTGTTACGCCACGGTTCAGGGGAAAGCGTGGCTGTCGTGCCTAGATTCTCGGGCTGGAGAGCATGTCTTGCCAACTGCCGTCGACCGGGTCTCCTCGCCTATCGACCTCTAGCCGGAATGGCCGTATATCTCTTATAGGGAATTGGCCTCGCGGATGACAACATCGTGGACGAGCAGGATATTTCTGCTCCTGTTCCTCCGCGCACCAGGCTTTTACGGAACACACCGGTTCGCAGGACTCTGCCATCAGATATCTGCTCGTCATTCCTGGTCTCGTCGACATATTTATCCCAAACAGTATCTCTCCCAAACACATTTGAATTTCAAACCGACGGTTATGAGGCCCTTGGGATTCGGCGCAGTTATATGCTGGCAACCCAAGAGTCCGTCCTCATTTGGAAAGCCAAATCCTCTCGAACGGCATATTCACCATTCACTCCGTCTCCGTCTACGTCTCTGTTTCTCTGGCAAAGAAGTTCCGGCACGAAGCCCCCATCCTTGCCTTTCTCCGATTGAAGCAGTACTTCAGGTATTACTTCTCTCTCCTTGGTCTCGAATAGTTTGTAGATAACTTCTTTTTTCTTTCGTTTGGGTAGTAGTTGGTGGTGTTGTGGTTAGAGTTTAGGGAATGTCGAAAGGCAAAGAGAAGGTCATTGAGGTTGATGACGACGAATTGGACTTCCTGCCTAGTCTGCTCACCGATCCCGCCTTTGACCCCGAGGTCCCCTTAGAGCCTATTAGGTCTAGTGTCAGGACTAGTGCTAGAAGCATGTCTCCCCAAACGACCTCTACGAGCGGGAGTAATGGTGAGGATGGATCTTCCGACTCCGAGGATACTTTGAGTGAGGGTCGAGGAGATGATTCTGGTGAGGCGTCCCCATCAGGAGCGCCGCGACCAGAGGGGAGGAGTACAATAGGAGGTAGAGCCCTATCGCGGGATTATGCTATTGATTACATGACGTGCACGACCACGTTTGATGAGCTCGAGGACCTCCGGCTGAGGTATAGCATTCCTGGCGAGATACCTCTCAAGGTCCCGGGAAAGAAGGATGCCCCCAGCCGGCCTCCTAGGGGATATGTTACCCTGTATCTGGACAGCTTTAAGTACGGGCTGAGGTGTCCCTTGCAACCTTACTTTGTCCGGATACTTAACGGGCTAAATCTAGCTCCTGGTCAGCTGAATCCCAATGGGTGGAGAGTGCTCTCTGGTCTGTTCATATTGTGGGACAGATGTTGCCAAAGCGAGCCCAAGGTTGATGAGGTGAAGCACCTGTATCAGCTAAAGAGCAGCCCCAAAGATGCCGGCTGGTACTACTTCCAATCTAGCACCAAGAGCAGGAAACCTATAACCGACCTCCCTACTGGTGGTGGTGGGAATTGGAAGAGAAAGTTCTTTTTTGCTGGGGGTCCTTGGAGTCAGGTCGCACAAATGGACGGGAAGGATTATCGGGTCCCACCCCGTTTCACGGTCCCAGGTTGCCTGCTCGCTCCAGATGCCTTGTATCCATAATTGTTCTTGTTTTATTGGCTTGTTTCTAACCAAGTGTCTGTTTATGTTGTAGTTTCTTGGGGCGTTCATTTCCCACTCCGACCCGGCCAGCTCAAACGGGTTGAGGCTGTGCTAGTCAATTCCTGCTAGAGCCGGGAACTGTTATCCACATACAACTTGCTCGAGTCTCGCTTAATACTTCCTGGCCATAGGATGGAGGACGCTGTGATTGGGGCTCTGACCCGAAAACGTTCTCGACCTCCAACCACGAAGAGGGACGAGAGTAAGGATGCCCCTACCGCAAAGCGGGCCAACATCGTGTAGCAGGCCCCACCCTTGAAGATTTTACCTCCGGCTCCTGTAAAAGTCGGGGAAGCTAGTGGAGTAGCCACAGATCCTGCTACCTCTTCTCCTCCTGTCGGGCCTTGATCTCGCTTACCTGACAGCCGAGCAGAACATCTGGTCCCTTACCTCAATGAGTTAACTAAATCCGTGAGCAAGAAGGACCTGGAGGCCTTTGACGGCCGCACCTTGGGTGAGCTGGTGGGGGCCATGCAGCATAGCGCTTTCCACCTCAGCTGCATGACCACCTATTACAAGGCTAAGGTTGGCCGCTACGACCGGAAGATGAAGGAGGATATCCAATCGGCGACGAACAGAGCTGACGTTGCCGAGAAGAAAGCAGGGGAGCTGAATCTCGAGAATCTGAAGCTGATAGAGCAAGAATCACTTGCTCAAGCAAAAGCCATTACCCTCGAGGAGGAGTTTACCAAGGTCAAGGAGGATCTGCAAAGGCAGAAGGCTATGTATGAGGCTCAGCTCGAGTCTCTCCGTGACTCCCACCGAGCTCAGGTCGAGAACTTGGAGAGGGAGGCCGACAACCAGTACGACCAGGGACTTCGGCATTCCTATCGTTGCATCATGGCCGTCCTCGGGAAGCAACACCCTGACCTGAAGATGGATGACCTTGCAGCTGGTGTTGCTCGGCATATGGATGAGGAGGCGGCCAAGGAAGATGCCGAAGGGGTAGAGCCGATCGTGATTGAGGAGGAAAACTCTCCTCCTCGTGCAGTCCCTGCTGAAGTTGGCGAGGCGAGCACCCCCCCGGACGCAACTGGCGATACCCCCCCCCGCACCTGAGGAGGTCCAGCCAACCGATGCTGCTCGGCTCACTGATCCGCCGTCTTTTTGATATATTTCTTTTATTGTAATGGACAATGTTCATGAAGATTATCCCCTCTGTTAATCATTAACCAATTAATAAAAATGTTTTTTGATTACTTTCTGGTGTTGTAATTATGAGTTAATTTTCGTTTGAGAATCTGCTTGTCTTTGTCTGGACGAGCAGGTTCCGGCTTGGCTCATGGTTTTGCCGCATGCCTTTTAAGATTTTTCAATGCTTGGGATTCGGTTTGCCTTCGCGCGGTCGAGCAGATCCTGGCACGCTTGGCTTCGGTCTCGCCATAAGACAGGCTTTGAGACTTGGCGAGCCTTTGCATGCCTTGGGAATTTCTTCGAATGTTTTGGAGTCTGCTCGCCTTCTCGTGGTCGAGCAGATCCTGGCACGCTTGGCTTCGGTCTCGCCATAAGACAGGCTTTGAGACTTGGCGAGCCTTTGCATGCCTTGGGAATTTCTTCGAATGTTTTGGAGTCTGCTCGCCTTCTCGTGGTCGAGCAGATCCTGGCACGCTTGGCTTCGGTCTCGCCATAAGACAGGCTTTGAGACTTGGCGAGCCTTTGCATGCCTTGGGAATTTCTTCGAATGTTTTGGAGTCTGCTTGCCTTCTCGTGGTCGAGCAGATCCTGGCACGCTTGGCTTCTGTCTCGCCATAAGACAGGCTTTGAGACTTGGCGAGCCTTTGCATGCCTTGGGAATTTCTTCGAATGTTTTGGAGTCTGCTCGCCTTCTCGTGGTCGAGCAGATCCTGGCATGCTTGGCTTCTGTCTCGCCATAAGACATGCTTTGAGACTTGGCGAGCCTTTGCATGCCTTGGGAATTTCTTCGAATGTTTTGGAGTCTGCTCGCCTTCTCGTGGTCGAGCAGATCCTGGCATGCTTGGCTTCTGTCTCGCCATAAGACAGGCTTTGAGACTTGGCGAGCCTTTGCATGCCTTGGGAATTTCTTCGAATGTTTTGGAGTCTGCTCACCTTCTCGTGGTCGAGCAGATCCTGGCATGCTTGGCTTCTGTCTCGCCATAAGACAGGCTTTGAGACTTGGCGAGCCTTTGCATGCCTTGGGAATTTCTTCGAATGTTTTGGAGTCTGCTCGCCTTCTCGTGGTCGAGCAGATCCTGGCATGCTTGGCTTCTGTCTCGCCATAAGACAGGCTTTGAGACTTGGCGAGCCTTTGCATGCCTTGGGTTTTTCTCGGTTTCGAGCGAATGAAATTCCGCGACGTTCCATTAATGGCAGGATTTGACTTACATGAAATTGTTCGGACATAAAGCGTAAAAGATAAACGATAATGAACATGAGCGAAAATAGCTTTCAAATGTGAAAAAGTCTTACTGGAAGTACTTCCGGAGGTGTGCTGCGTTCCATGGGCGTTTCACCTCGTGGCCGTCCGCGCGGACCAGCTTGTAAGCTCCGGGTCCCGCTATCTGCTTGACTCTATATGGCCCTTCCCAATTCGATCCCAGCACTCCTTGAGTCGAATCTTTGGTGCTCTGATTCACTCTTCTCAGTACCCAGTCTCCGACCCTGAATTGCCGTATGTTCACCTTCTGGTTATAATACCGAGCAACCCTTTGTTGGTAAGTTACTGATCGCTCGGTTGCTTGCTCCCTCCTTTCCGTTAGCAGATCAAGATTCAAACATATCTGCTCGTCGTTCTCCTGCTCATTGAAATGACCTGTCCGGTGTGTGGTCGTTCCTATCTCAGCCGGCACGACCACTTCATGTCCGAAAGCCAAAGCGAACGGTGTCTCCCCAGTTGCGGTTTTGTGGGTTGTTCTGTATGCCCATAGCACACCTGACAGCTCGTCAACCCAAGCGCCCTTTTTTGCCCCGAGCCTGATTTTCAGAAGCCTCTTGATGGTCTTGTTGGCTGCTTCTACTTGTCCATTCGATTGAGGGTGGGCAGGCGAGCAATACTTCAGCTCTATCCCGAGGTTCTGGCAGAAATCCCTGAAGCTGTGATTATCGAACTGCCTGCCATTATCCGTTACCAAGGCATAAGGGATCCCGTATCGACAGACCAGGTTTCTCCACACGAAGTCTGTTGTTTTCTTCTCTGTGATCCTGCTAAGGGCTTCCACCTCTATCCACTTCGTGAAGTAATCTATAGCAACTATTGCATGTGTTGCTGCTCCTCGTCCTTTTGGCAATGGGCCGATCAGATCAATTCCCCATTGAGCAAATGGCCAAGGGGAGGCCATGGAGGTGAGTTTCTCTGGTGGTTGGTTGGAGAAATTTGCAAAACTCTGGCAGCTTGCACAACCCCTGGTCTTCTTTTGCGCATCCTGGTGCATTGTCGGCCAGAAATATCCTTGCCTTAGAACCTTGTGGGCCAGGGACCTCCCGCCAGAATGATTTCCGCAAATTCCTTCGTGTACTTCTCTCAGCACGTAATCCGCGTCGTCCTCATCCAAACACCGAAGGAACGGTAGTGTATATCCTCGCCGATACAGTACCCCATCGATCATCGTGTATCTCGAGGCCTGGGCTCTAATCTTCCGAGCTCGCAGCTTATCTGGTGGTAATACCCCGTCTCTAAGGTATGAAACTATCGGGTCCCTCCACGAGCATTTTTGTTCTATCCGTAACACCCCCAAATTCTGTTCGATACTCGGGCTGGACTTCACCTCCAGAGGGACCGACTTTGGCATTTTTGGGTCGGCTACTGCTGCCATCCTCGCCAAAATGTCTGCTCGACTATTCTGCTCCCTGGGGATTTGTATCACCTCCACGGCCTCGAACTTCCCCATCATCTGCCTGACTATTTTCAGGTACTGTTCCATCTTCTCCTCTCTTGGTTGGAATCTTTCACTGACATGATTCGCAACCAGCTGGGAATCGGTTCTGATCTTAACTCTGTCTGCTTTCACGGCCTTAGCCAATTCCAGACCTGCTATCAAGGCTTCATACTCTGCCTGGTTATTTGTGGCTGCAAATTCCAACTTTACAGCATAAGAGATCTCCTCCCCCTCTGGGCCTTCTAGGACAATCCCTGCTCCTGAACCCCGCTCCCCTGATGACCCATCCACAGACATCTGCCATATTTGAGTTTCGTCATTGCCTACAGCTGCATCTTGTTGATCTAAGCATACTTCGGGCTCTGTGAATTCAGCTACGAAATCGGCCATTGCCTGGGCCTTTATCGCCGCGCGGGGTTTATAGTCTATGTCGAACTCGCTCAGCTCCACAGCCCACTTGACGAGCCGACCAGAGGCATCTGGCTTGTGCAGAGTTTGACGCAATGGCTGGTTTGTTATTACCGAGACCGGGAAGGCTTAGAAATATGGCCTCAACTTCCGAGCAGCAACCACAAGGGCAAGTGCCCATTTCTCCAACGGTGGGTATCTGGCCTCAGCGTCGAGCAGGGCCTTGCTGGTGTAGTATATCGGATACTGAACTCCTTCTTCCTCTCTCACCAGAACAGAACTGGCGGCCCGATCCGATATCGCCAAATACAGATACAACTTGTCCCCATCCCTCGGTGTGGACAGCAGCGGAGCTTGCTGTAAGTATTGCTTCAAGTTTCGGAAGGCTTCCTCGCATTCGGGGGTCCATTCTGTTTTCTTTCCCCTCCTTATCACTTGAAAGAATGGCTGACACTTATCTGTAGCCTTGGATATGAATCTGCTCAACGCCGCCAACCTCCCCGTGAGGCTCTGCATCTCCTTCAGGTTACGAGGAGACGTCATTTGCACAATCGCCTGGATTTTCTCGGGATTTGCTTCAATCCCCCTATGGCTCACCATGAATCCCAGGAATTTCCCTGACTCGACCCCAAAAGCACACTTCTCCGGGTTGAGCTTCATCTTATACTTCCTCAAAAGCTCGAATGTCTCCTCGAGGTGTCTGACGTGTTCCTTCGGGATTTTGGACTTGGTAATCATGTCATCCACGTACACCTCCATGGTTTTCCCGATCAACGGCTTAAATACTTTGTTCACCAGCCTTTGATAGGTGGCCCCAGCATTCTTGAGACCGAATGGCATCACCCTGTAACAGAACAAACCTTGGTTAGTGATGAAAGCCGTGCTCTCTTCATCCTGCTCGTACATGGGGATCTAGTTGTATCCCGAGAATGCGTCCATGAAGCTAAGCAGACCATGTCCAGCCGTTGAATCTACTAGCTGATCGATCCTTGGTAAAAGGAAGCTGTCTTTTGGGCACGCCTTGTTGAGGTCTGTGAAATCCACACACATCCTCCACTTGCCGTTTGCCTTCTTTACCAGCACCACATTTGATATCCATTCTGGGTAACTGACTTCCCGAATGAACCCTTCTCTCAAGAGCTTCTCCACCTCTTCATTTACAGCCTCATACCTCTCCTGGTTGAAGCACCTCCTCTTCTGCCTTACTGCCCGAGCACCTTTCTTTATTGCCAGCTTATGACACGCTACCTCAGGGTCAATCCCCGGCATGTCTTCATGTGTCCAGGCAAACACATCAGCATGAGCCTGTAAGCATTTCACCAACTCCTGCTTTTGCTCTCTCTTAAGTCTCGACCCGATTCTGATCGTCTTTCTCGGGTTCTCTGGTCCCATGCTCACTGTTTCCAGATCCTCCACAGGTTCTTGTCTGCCAGTCTTGTTTTCCACTCGGGTATCGAGGGGCGTTATCTGCATTGCCTCCCTTGCTGCCGAGGAGTAGCAGCTTTTTGCGATCCTCTGGTCTCCTCGTACCACTCCTACTACCCCATTCACCCGGTACTTCAGAGCCAGATAATGGTTGGACAACACCGCTTTGCTCATCCTTAAAAATGGCCGACCTAGGATCATCTGGTAAGGACCTTCCTCATCCACTACGACAAAGTCCAGTATCACTGTTCTTTCTGTCGGGGGGCTCCCAATTGTGATGGGCAGTTCGACCACGCCCAGAGGAACCAGTTTCCCTCCCCCGAACCCCTTCAAGGAGGTGTTGGTGTATTCCAACTTTCGGTCGGCTATTCCCATCTCTTCTAGGGTTGACTTAAATAACACATCAACTGAGCTCCCTGTATCAACCAGTATCCGGTCAAACTTCTTACTAGCGACCGTAGCCCTGATGACTAAGGCATCCTCGTAGGGGTATAGAATCCCTTCCTCATCCTCATCCGTCCACATGATTGGCACTTGCCTGACTCTTGCTCGTTTGGCTGCTGGGGTGTTGAGGAGTACCTCTTTACTGGTCATGGCGTACCTAGCATAATTTTTTCTCGATCTGTTTGAATCTCCGGCCAACGTTGGGCCCCCAGCTATCACCCTTACTGCGGGCTGCTCGCGCCTCAAGATTCTATCACTCTGCTCCCCTTCATCTGTCGTGGCCACCATCGGAAAAGTCCCATCCATAAACTCGTCCAGGTACCGATTTCTCACCAAATCTTCGACCTGGGTCTTGAGATCTCTACACTCTGTTGTGGTATGGCCGTGGGTGCCATGGAACTTACAATAACGTCCCCTATCCCTCCTGTTGGGCAGCTTTGTTATTGGTGTAGGGAGGTGCAGCAGCCCTCGATCCTTTATGGCCTCGTATATCTCATCCAGGGACATCTTCAAGGGAGTGTACCGCCCATAGTCCTGGTTCTGGTCGATCAGATGCACTGCTCTTTCTCTGTTTGCCCCGCTCTGAGTTGGGGGCGGTGGAAGTACTTCTGGTCCGCTCGTCCTGCCACCGTGGGAATGTTGATGAAGGCCACCAGATGCCGGATCATTTCTTGTCCAAGGTTCCCTAGCTGGGGAACGAGGAGGTTGCGCCCTGCTGCGCTGATACTGTGGTGGCCTCTGAGGAGGCTGGTAAGCGGTGACCCTACCTCCTGCTCCACTACTGGAGGCCTGGTGGTCCCTCCTCCTGATCGGCCCATTCCCTGGTAATGCTTTCTTCTCTTTCCTCCCCAACCCTTATAACTGGTCTGTCTTGATCCGTGCAGCCTTCTCCTCTTCAATCTCGATGTCTCTTTTAGCCTGCTCGTATGCTGCCGCATACGTTTGAATAGCTGGGCTTCTCAAATTATACCACAGCCTTCCTATCTTCACCCCTTCTTTCAATCCCCTTAACGCCTGAGGGTGGTTGAAGGCTCCCAAGTCGAGGACAGCCCGATGAAACCTCTTGATGAATTCCCGAAGGGTTTCTTGCTCCCCCTGTTTCATGCTTTTCAGCTCCATCATATCATCTTCCGGTGACATCGCCCCACTGAACTGCTCTGCGAATTCCTGGCACATCTGCTCGAAGGTTTTAATGCTGCCCCGAGGAAGTTTCCTGTATCATTCTCGTGCACGTCCCTCGAGGGATAGTGGGAACACCCTGCACCTTTGGGATTGAGATAGTCCTTGTACCCCAGTTATGTCGTTGAAGTGCTCTATGTGCATCAGCGGATCGGTTCTTCCCGAGTATCTGAGGTCGAGGAGGCGGAAATCTCTCGGAATAACTGCCCTCATGATCTCCGCTGCGAGCGGCGATTCTCCGTCCAGCATTATCCTCCAACCAGGGGCTCTGTTCCTCCCTTGCATGTCGTCAATTATCTGCGCTAGTCTGCGCACTTCCTCCTCCAGCTGCCCCGCACGACCAGGGTCACGTGCTGCAACTTGATCCCGCTCTTGCTCTACATCTTGCAAGTGTTGCCTCAACTCTGTTTCCTCTGCATTCACCACCCCGTCGTCCGCGTCACAAGTCTGTCTTACCGGGGACCGCTCTCTTTCTCTATGAAATTCTCCCCGTAGAGGTACGTTACCCCTCTCACCACCAAATCTCCCTGTGGTTTGACTTCTCCCCGCATTATCGGGACCTGGTGCCACTCCACCACCTCTCACCCTTCCTTCTTGGGTTACCCTTCGCTCGTTCCGCAGCTCATGCAGGATGGTTGTCAAGGTCTCCATCTGCTTTTCCATCCGTTCCATCCGGTCGAACATGACTTTTTCCCGTGCTTCGCTGACTATCTCCCTCAGCGTCACGGAATCGTTAAGCCTCATATCACCCCCTTGTGCACTACTTCCTCCTGTCTCCATTGCTTTTCGCTTACTTCACCCCTCTTCTTGCTATCAACAGAAGCTTTTTGCTCTGGATCCCCACAGACGGCGCCAAAATGTTGATGCGAGATTCCGGTTCTCCTCGTTCTACGACCAGGATCTCTGCTCGATCAACTTCCCCACGACCAGGAGGTCTCCTAGTAATGCTTCTTCTCCAGAGATCCCTGCACACACAGACAAGTCAGAGTACGCCGGTTGTTCTCCCGGCGCAAACCCTCCGACGCTCAAGTCAGATATCAAGGTTCGGGGAACGCTTGCCACAGGTCTTATGACTTTTTCGTGGTTTTTTCCTTTTATCTCAAAAATGCTAACCCTTTTACCTTCGTTGGCTACCTTTTTATAGGCTTCCTCTGAATCCCAGTTTTTCACTTTTTTCGAGACGGTCTGGGGCTCTGACTGTTGCGTTATGGGCAAACGGGGGATCTTGCGTGTTACGCCATGGTTCAGGGAAAAGCGTGGCTGTCGTGGTTCTGTGAGATCTTGCGTGTTACGCCACGGTTTAGGGGAAAGCGTGGCTGTCGTGGTCCTGTGAGACCTTGCGTGTTACGCCACGGTTCAGGGGAAAGCGTGGCTGTCGTGGTCCTGTGAGACCTTGCGTGTTACGCCACGGTTCAGGGGAAAGCGTGGCTGTCGTGGTCCTGTGAGACCTTGCGTGTTACGCCACGGTTCAGGGGAAAGCGTGGTTGTCGTGCCTAGATTCTCGGGCTGGAGAGCATGTCTTGCCAACTGCCGTCGACCGGGTCTCCTCGCCTATCGACCTCTAGCCGGAATGGCCGTATACCTCTTATAGGGAATTGGCCTCGCGGATGACAATATCGTGGACGAGCAGGATATTTCTGCTCCTGTTCCTCCGCGCACCAGGCTTTTACGGAACACACCGGTTCGCAGGACTCTGCCATCAGATATCTGCTCGTCATATCTGCTCGTCATTCCTGGTCTCGTCGACATATTTATCCCAAACAGTATCTCTCCCAAACAGAACTTAAGGTATAATATAATGGATTCTGCTAGGTTCCTAATAATTTGAACTTATGAGTTTTATAATACATATACATATTGTTACTCTTTGAATCTTCCCTGATATAAATGTTGTGGTTAGTTTTTAATTCATATTTTTACTTCCATGCACTCTTATAAAATCATTTCTTTATATTAATATTGTTCTCTAACACCTGAATTTTCTTGCAAAAATTCGTTAAATTATCAAAATAAGATTTTCAATTAGGTTACTTTCTCTAGGGCTGACAAGTTTCATGACAACAACAGCGTTTGTAGTCCAACGGTTAGGATAATTGCCTTCCAAGCAATAGACCCGGGTTCGACTCCCGGCAAATGCATTGACCGCAACATCAATCCTCAAAATGTGAGGGCTGATTCCACTGCTCTTTCTTTGGAGAAAAAAATAATAATAATTTGATTACGTGTATATATGAGAGAAACATTCACATCAGCAGCACCATATCACAGCAGTAAACTAGTACAGCAAATCTGATTTGAGCACATAATATACTTGACCTTAAAAATAAGGTATTCTTTTTAGCATATAAAAAGGCAGTCAAGCTGAATAATCTTATAAAATAATGCCTTCTAAATCTACCTCCTTTGGTAATTTAATTTCCCTATGCAGTAGGCAAAAAGGATTGCAAAAGCAACTGGAAAAGCAATGAGGACAGCAGCTACAAGGCCTAAACGATCGTGATGAAAACCATAATAATCATGCAGAAAGGAACCAACTGTTTTGTGCTCCCCAAAAATCAATATCTCTCTCTTCATGTCTCCATATTGTGATGTCAAGAGGCCAGTGAGGGACCAAGATGTGGGGCAGATCCAATAGCACCAAATCCACCACTTGGGTATTTTCTGAGTATATGAAAAAAAACTCCACATTTATTACCCTTCCTTGGATATGCATTGACATGAAATGAAGAAAAAAAGAAAGGGATTTTGAAGGTACCGGTCCTGGTAAAAGGAAACCTGAGAAAAGATTCAATATAGTGTAGATTGCAGTTGCTAAAACTGAAGCTATTTCGACCCCTGGGCATACTGAGACTGGGAACATTCCCAGATATACAAAGTATAAAAATGTGCACAGCGTTGCATAGAAGTACCAGAAGACCTTGTATGCAGACCAATAGTACCCAATTGCTGGATATGTAATGGCCACATATATAATTGCATGCAACATTATGTAAGGTATTTCTATGGTTACCTGCAGCACCCAAAATGATTACTTATGGTTTCATCAGCAAAAAATTTAATCATTTCATAACTTTCTAGGTGGTGTGTCAAACCTGTGCAAAGGAATAAGCCCATGGAGAGTACATTCCGGCAAACTTTTCGCGGTATAGAACAGTGCGCTCAGTTGCAACATATGGAAGTACTGTTGAACAATAGTTTACTCCCAAGAATATGACAGCAATGTACATCGATCCAAGTATGACAATCAAATCCTCTTCTTTATTGCTTCAGAAGAAAGAAGTTTATTAGGCTAGCGTTGATTACAAAAATGAGCATTTGAAGAGTAGGACTTACATTTCCTCCCCTTTCTGCCAAACAACTGCACCAAAAAGCAGTGCTGCAAAGATCATAAAAACATAACGAGCCATGTTATATTCAGGACTTCTCCAGTATGATAAGTGTTGTTTCCACAGGCATGCCAGATACTGCTCCATGCTACTTTGAGGGTAACGAGTGGGAAAGCGTAATTCTTTTGAACCTGGCTGTGGTTCACTCAACCGGTTCACCAACTCTATGGTTTGCCTAAAACCCATATAAAATATAAAATTCATTACCAGAATAAAGTTCTTACTATTAATGCATAGCCTCATGTAAGAAGCTTCACTGAAGCATTCATTTATTAAATGTCAATAAGTTTTGCTTTTGATACTCACTGATATAGAGGTGACTTGAGATAAATTTTGGCAAAATCTAACCCGAGTTCTGCTTCAGTTGATGCAGAAGTGACTTCTAACATCCATGTTGCTGGGTTGTAATTAGCTTTGATTTGTGGCACCCCTGAAATACCCTGTTTGATGGGAAAAAAAAAAAAACAACGAAAAAATCAGCTGCTTCTGGTAACTCTTCATGCTGTGGATACCTATGGACGTATAAACATTATGGAGTACACTAATGTTGTGATCATACTTGGAAGTATTCAATAAGTTTGCTTGAATGACGACCTAGCATCCCCGAGTAAATAATACGGCCTCCTGCTTTCATTAGAAGCAACTGCATGAAATATGAATAGAGAGTGTGCATTAGAACTAGAGGGGATTTGACGATCGGTAATTTCAGGGAGGGAATAGTTGTAAAACCTCATCAAAAGCCTCAAAAACATCAATGCTTGGTTGATGGATGGTGCAGACAGTCGTTCTTCCTGTGCGAACGACATTCTTAACAGCGCGCATGACAATGGCAGCAGCCCTGGCATCTAAACCTGATGTGGGTTCATCCATGAATATTATTGATGGATTTGAAACAAGCTCCACCGCAATAGTTAGCCTTTTTCGCTGTTCAGTAGACAGGCCACTTTGGCCTGGTATGCCAACTAATGAATCTTTTATATCATCAAGTTCAATTGTTTCAATGACTTCTTCTACAAACCTCTGCATAATTGATAGAAGATACTGCTGTGAGTTCATATATTGTAGAATTTTAGGTAGACAAACTATATCGCATCCAAAACTCATTTCACTTGAATGTTTTTGCGTCTTACTGCTTTCGTCTCTGAATCAATCTCTGGTGGCAACCGCAACCAAGCTGAGAATTTAACCGATTCTTCTACTGTAATTTGTGGAGAATGTATATCAGTCTGCTCGCAGTAACCTGATATTCTGGCAAACGTCTTCTGGACTTTAGGATACCCTCCTACTCGTATTTCTCCTTGGATAATTCCACCCGTTTTCCTTCCAGAAAGAACGTCCATGAGAGTTGTTTTGCCGGCCCCACTGACGCCCATCAGCGCTGTTAGAATTCCAGGCCGAAATGCGCCTGTAATATCATGAAGTAGCTGAAGTTTCTTCTCATTGAAACCCTGCTTTCTCATTGCCTGTGCAGGAGTAATGAGGTTAAGAGGTAACCAATTAAGTTCATGGTCCTTTTACACATGACAGAAGGGCTGCACTTAATTACCGGAGGGGTGTCAACAAAATATCGCACGTCCTTAAACGCCATTGTTAGTTGCTCGAATGGCAGGACCATCCCTGTTTAACAAAACACGTTTCCTT
Source organism: Citrus x clementina (assembly GCF_000493195.1). NCBI lineage: Eukaryota > Viridiplantae > Streptophyta > Magnoliopsida > Sapindales > Rutaceae > Citrus > Citrus x clementina. The sequence continues at coordinate 256,408 of NW_006261964.1, forward strand.
GCATTAGTGGACAAAAAATGCTTCAACAACCATTATAAAGTGGGATGTAAAAACCAATCTCATTTCACCACTTATTTTACTTTCTGATTTAGTATGGGGAAATGCAGGTCGATTTGATTCTTCGTCTTCTTTTCCTTGTAGTTGAGAGAACCTCTCCTTTGATATGATGGCTCGGGACATCTTTGGAGCTGTACCATATCACACACGGTATTTAGTTTACAGTAACTCTTTTAGGTTCATGCATGTTGTGTCAATTGAAATAATCAAAGAAACTTACGTTTCAAGTAAGTCAATGCTAAGATAAACCCGAGATCAAAAAGGATCATGAATCCAATCAGTGCTGCTACTGAGATCCAGTAGAAGTAGCTCTCAAAGTTCAAGCCGTGACTAGTTAAAGTATACCTCCCTATAGTTGTATTTTCCGCAATAGCCTACAAAAGAGAACGAATCAAGGCTGTTTGAAAAAGTTATGTCGCTTAGCAGCAGCACAATTAATGTCGAGGAACTATTTCATCTTCAGCTCACCTTTTGCCAGCGGGGAGCAAGGAACTCATTCAATGATATACCTATTTCCCCATATGTCATGAGTGAAATCCAGAATCCCCAGCTCAACCAAGGGGGTAAAGAGGCTGCCAAGGAAAATTTTCTATCAACGGTTGTATTATCTCCCCATATTTGGAGTAAAATGACCTATGGATTGACTTACATCGTGGAAGAATGAAACCCCCAAACAGGAACATTAGCACCAAAGCCAAAGAACCAACTGTTGTTGCAATGACCATAGTTTGGAAAGTTGAAGCAAAGAGACGACACATGGATGTCGAGGCTAGATGCAGAGCAAATAGAAGAAAGAACTGGCAGAAAAACCTGAAAACCATATTTAAAATCTATTCAGTGGCATACGGATATCTTTCCATTACAATTATCAGCAATTCTTACCGTTCTATTTCAGGGCTATAGCCAATAACATAGTAAGTTAATGCCGTCCAGATAAGAGCTTCAGCCAGTGAAAGCGGAATCTTTAGGATAGAAGCGGGGAGAGAATAAGCCCATGCCGGGTATAGAAGGAATGATCTTTGTCTGTAAACAACTGGAAGTCTAGTAATAGTCAAGGACAGTTCTGCTACTCCATTAGTCATAAGTCTGACAATTGCATAATACAGGGAACCCATCATAAAATTTGCATGCATCAAGTCCAATTTCATCTGAGTGCGTATAAATACTGTCATTGTAATGATTGCAGTGATGGCAAGCTGAGGAATAAGCGAATTCACAATGTTAAGTTTGAAATATTTGAGTGTTAAGCTGTAAAAACACCACAAAAGTTGTGATTACCTGTGCTGTTTTGAACACATAGACAAACGAGTTTCGTTTCATCAGAAGCAACTCTCTAGACATGCAAGCTTGGAATAGTTCCCACTTGCTTAAGGCGTGCTTGCTAAATGACAAGGCATTTTTATGACACTGCGATCTGTCGTATGGTTTTGAGAGCTCCTCATCTAACCTTTTTCCTAGATAACTTTCTTTGAACATCTGAGAGAATTGATCAACTGAAACGTAGCTGTAAGGAATGTCATTATGGCGCCAGTATTGTGTTTGGTCCTTCTTGGAGATCACCTAAATAGTTGAAACCAAAGTGTGAGATGATCAATGTCGAATCAAAAAAGAGGGAAAAAGGCAAAAATTGTTTTTGCACCTCCTGGAGGAAGTCAGCAATGCCCTTTCTTTCTGGGCATCTGAAACCACAATCCTCAAAATATTGAAGAACATTACTGCGAGGACCGTGGTACACGATCTTCCCTTCTGCCATCAATATTATATCATCAAATAGATCAAAGGTTTCAGGTGCTGGCTGAAGAAGTGAAACCAATGCAGTTACATCTGTGATGTGCACCAATTGCTGAAGACAGGTGACTATCTGAAAGGTTGTGGAGCTGTCTAAACCAGTCGATATCTCATCCATAAAGAAGGCCTTTTGGGGACCCACAATCATCTCTCCTGCCATGTGAAATAGATTAGTCTTACTTGGTTGAGATTAATATTTCTGCATCGTGCGCAAAGAATGGCCAAATGTGCAAATGAAATGGAATTTTGCAGCATGAAGCTTAGTTTCTTTATGACCTGTCGTTAGCCTTTTCTTCTGGCCACCTGAAATGCCTCGGCTCAAAGCACTACCAACCGTTGTCTCAGCACATATATCCAGTCCAAGAATCTAGGAAGAAACAATATTGAAATGTTTGAGATACTCCATTCCCTCCAATTAACTATCCTTTTCTGATTGAAGAATAACATTTACCTTTAGAACGTAGTCTGTTTGAAGATTTCTTTTCTGTCCTTCAACCGCAATTGCCTGTAATAGTCGTCTTAACCTTTTTATTTCCATCAATAGTTTTGTACAAACAAAAACTCGAACATTAGTAAGCATACCTTCATGTAGGTATCAACGTCTGGATCAGGGGCGATCCCTGCTTCTTTTTCTTTTCTGATAACTTCCATGATCATATCTTTACACGGAAAAATCGAAATTGAATATCAAATTTGGTGTGTAACAAGAAAACTATACTAATTTTAAATTTTTTAAAAAAGGACCTTACCTGCTCTGCTTCCAGCACCCTGGCAGCGAGCTGAAAAATCAATGGTTTCCCTGACAGTCATCTCGGGTATATGCAGGTCATATTGGCTTATGTAGGCGGCAGTCTTTTGAGGAACAAACTCATCTAGCCTGTATCCATTGTAAGATATTTCCCCAGACACCTGTAAAAGCAAAAAGGAAGAAGTTTATTTATGAAGATTATAATGTCAAGGAGTGCACGATTGCAAACAAATATATGCATGTATGGATATTTTAATACTTGATCAAGACATATTGTGGGGATTTATTTTATTTTCTTAATATAAAGTAATCGGTATCTATCTTTACTGTATATGTAGACAGAAACGCACACAAACAAACAGATAGTGCTTATGATTTCCAGTATTATGCAGATCAAATGGTTTTTTGAAAGTTTAACCTTGAGAGTGTAATCCAGTTTTCCTGCAAGGGCCAATAACAAGGTGGTTTTGCCAGAGCTTGGAGGACCGAGAAGAAGGGTAAGCCTGCATCCAAATCCTTCAATGAGTGATGAGTGATTCCTTTTGTCGAAAATATGTATTCATTACTGCCAATATGGTTCTATAATTTAGCAGAATCAATACATGAAAAGATTACCTGGATGGCTTGATGATGCCACTCACATCCTTTAAAATGCTTATCTTGGCTGCTAGCGATTTGCTCGGTATTAGCTTTTTAAAAACCTGTACGTTAAGTTTCTTGCACAGTTTATTTTAAATGTTTCTTTATGATTATGAAAACAGGTTTGCACAGAAGTGAATCATTCAAAAAGTACTTACAGAAAAGGAGCTCATAAGAGAATTCCACAATGTAGGAAGAGGCTTCCCATGTACGATTTCGCACTCAGATTCAACAAACAGATTCTTGTACCTCACTTCCACTGTAGGTAGCTTCACATTCACTCTAAAAACAAAAATTCATTGGTTAATTCGACAAAATGATGGTTATGTGTATCATATATGCATTAAGCATTAATTATATATATATTGGTTTGACCTGTCTATTCTCTCCCTTAGTTTCTGCAGCAACCGGAGATTGTCATTCTCAATATTCTTTATCAGCTTCTCAATGAAGAGATGTCTTTCGACACCTATGAGCTTGGTAACATCGGTAACCTTCTTCCCTTCAGACTCATTTCTAGAGCTGCCATCTTCATTCTGATCACTTACATCAAATAGTGAGGTTCTAAGCCTTTTAAAAGTTGGCAATCTTTCAATTGCAGACCACTGCAGCTGAAGTTCATCATCATCCTCATGATAGCTTGATACATGCTTTTGCAACGATGACTTGATGTTTCCCCCTAGAGTTGTTAGCTCCATGAATTATTTGGCTATCTTCAGCTTCTGCTCTCAAGTCTTGAGCTAGCAGCAGCCTTCCTGATGATAAGCTTGTTGAAGCAATTAATAGGTAGGTGTAGTAGACGGATCAAGATATTCTTCGAATCTGAGCACTCCTTATTTTTTATATATTTTGTGCCACACTGCCACCTGTATTTTAATGTTAGTGGATGATTAAGATTTAATTACTTTTCTTTTTAATTTATTAACAACCAATCGTATTAACAGAATTTACTCAGGTAAAGATAAGATCAGGAGATGATTCTGATCCGTAGTAGACTAAGAGAATATATTAAAGCAGCAGGTTTCAAATTGACTGTAAGTGGTGATGAGTCCACAGGTGTAGTTGAATTGTCAATGGGCATACACAAAATTAATGAGAACTTTCTCGGTAATAAAGTATATATCAGGCTACTTTCTTATTTTTTAATGAAGAAAGCACTTTAATTTGTTTTGTTTATGGGTAGAGTTATTTGCATTATAAATATTACTTTGAATACTTTATTAATCTACACACTTATATATTAATTATAAAAAAATTAAGTTTTACTTTGTACACTTCAAAATTTAAAAAATATCCTTACTTAAATTTTTTAAGTTACTTAAAACACTAATAAAACTATTTAGCTACCAATTTTAAGAGATTTAACATATAGTTACAAGAATATAATTGAGCCAAGTTATAAATAAATTATTTAACATAACTTTAGTTACTATTTTTTTTTATGTTCAAATTTTGCACCCAAAATAACTTACAATGATAATATAATAATATTTCATAAATAATACAAAAAAAAAAAAGATAAAGAAGAAGAAGAAGACGAAGAAGATGGAGAAGAAGGGCCAAAGCAAATTTTTTTTTTTTAAAAAGTTCTTTTACAGTACTTGTGTTTCATTTTATTTTTTAAATATAAAAAATATCACATATATTTTTAGTAAAAATTTTCTTAAATTGACTTCCCTGTTATTCATTTAAATATTAATTAAGAAAGTAGAAGTAGACTTTTTAGGATTTAAAGTATGAGAATTATAAATATAATAATGAGTAAATTATATAAATATTTAAAATAATTATATAATATTAACATATAATAAATTATAATTAATTTTTAATATATATTTTTATTAAAATTAGAATATTAAAAGTAATTTGACCCTTTGTTTATTGATTGACATTCCCTTGAATAGGAAAGTTAAAAACTTTTAAAACTTCTTTCTTCTTTTTTAATGTCATTCTTGTAGGCCCATTAAGCCTTTCTTGTTCTCTTGGACCCCAAAGCAATTTCATCATTTCCTACTTTTTTTAATTTCCTTTTTCATTTACGACACAAAACATATCAAATGAAATAAACAAAATCTTCTTTACACGTACGCCACGCCCTTTTATAGTGACATTACCTTTGTTTCCAACCGCATCATCGTTATCATTCTTCTTCGTGCAATCCTCGCCATTACCTATCGAATCCTCAAGTTTCCGATGTGATTCACTTATTAAATGAATAATTGATTCATTTCGTTTAATTCATTTAGTAATTGGTTTAGTAACATTAATAAATAAAACAAATAAAATCTAAATTCATTTACTATTCATTTATCTTATAAGAAATGCATAACGAATCGAATTGAATATAAATTAGTTTACAAAAATATGATTAATAAATAAAAATTAAGTAAAATAAAAGATAAAAGACTTTAAATTTATAAAAGACTTTAAATTTAACATCCAAAAAAAAAATACAAACTTACTATCATTTACAATTAATATATTAGCCTTCAAATTTTAAAATTTTTTTATACATATTAATGGATAAATAAGTAATCTAATTCGACGAATAATAAATGAACTTTAAACGAATGGATCATAGTCGATTCGTTTATAACTCATTTATTAAATAAATTTTAAATGAATAAACATCAATGTCCTTGACCTAGATTCGATTTGTTTAATTAGCGAATTGAATCAAATTTATCAATTTATTAAATGAATCAATTTTTTCAAACCCAAACTCATTTAATTTGCATCGAATCGAATGAAATGAACAAATCTTAACCTAAATTACCACTTTTACTAGATAACTAGATATCTCTTCAAAATATTTTTGGAGTAAATTTAAATATCATATTATACTATATCTATAAATTATAACAATTTTTTTAAAAAATAAAATAAAAAGAAAAATACAACACGTGTTGCATGCAAAGATGGTAGAGCCCAATTGCATTATTGCTTTACAAAAAAATTTCATAATCCAAGCAAATCTAAAAAAGTTGTGTGGGTTCTACCGACTTTCAGCCAAAGAGAGTTTTAAATACTGTAACAGATTGTTATGTTTCTGAATTACTGTTCTTTATTATTATTATTATTTTACATAAGTGAGATTATTATTTTTTTAATTATTTAGTGGATTCATCACGGTATTAGTAATTTTTACGTCTTAGCTTAAAGGTGTATTAAAAACTCAAGATAGTATAATCAACAACTTGCAAAGTGTAATTAAAAAAAAAAAGTGATGATATATATCCCTCAAATAATTATAAAATATTTAAATTATTTTTAAAAAAAATTTAAATGAAGAAGAATTTTGAATAATTAATCAGTTAAATTTTTGTTATTAATTAGATTATTAATCTTCAATTAAACTGAAAATAATATCTTTATAGTATAGTAATTTACTGGATTATCAAATTTAAATCATTTACATGAAATTATTAGAATTGAATATTCAGCAGTAACATCCTATACAATCTCTAATCACCTCTCAAATTATTATGCCTCTGATAGAATCCATCAAACAGATTTCAAAAAGAAAACATGTAACAGAACAGAAGTATCAAAAAGTAGACAAATATAAGAACCAAGAAGCCAGGATCTCAGCCTTGGTTGAATTAAGCTTGAAGTTTGTCCCACTTTTTTTTTTTTTTTTGATAAGGAAGTAAAGCTTTCCATTAACAGAACTTTGACAGTAACAACGAAACATGATCTGGGAAATTTTCCAGCCAAATACACTGATTTTCAACTTCTAAAGCTTTCTTTGCTACAGAATGAGCAGCTATATTACAACCCCTTGGAGCAAATTGAATTGATGCTTGGCTCTGGATCCTAAGCTTTGTCTGGATTTCAGCAATAATCCATTCAATTTCTGCCTTGCTTTCCTTTCTGTTTAGTGACAGATCCACCACCTCCTTTGAATCTGACTCAATGACCATTGGCACACAAGCCACCTGTTGAGCAGTTTCAATTCCAAACAAAACAGCTTTCGCTTCCATACTAGCTACAGTGCCTCGAAATTGAACATTTTGAACTGCTACTGCCACAACCCTTCCCCTGGAGTTTCTTACAACTACTCCCAAGCCTGCCTTATGCTCTGAAACTTTTACTGCAGCGTCCACATTCACCTTAAAACAGCCATTTGGGGGAGCTGTCCATGTTTGCTGACTGATTTGCCCATGCCTTGAGATTGCTTGATCTTTTGAAATTTTAACCCTCTTGAAAGACTCTACAATAGCTGCTGCTCGTGCCACTGAAATAACAGGATTCTCGTCTTTGCCATAAAAAATAAAACAGTTTCTGGAGTACCAAATCGCCCAACAAACAGCAATAATCAATTCTACATCTTTCTTCGTTCTCTTTGAAGCCATTTCTTGGAGAAAACTCAACATGTCTTGATGGGGCATCTGCTTAACCTCCTCATAAAACTCTGTCACTTTCCACACCTTTCTCGCAGCCTTGCATTCCAATAAGGTATGGAAGACATCTTCACTTCTACAACTACATCTTTTGCAAATTGGGTCCATTATCACTTTCCTCTTCCACAGATTTGTTGCTGTTGGTAACAGATTTTTTGCTGCTCTCCACATAAAGACTTTAACTTTTTCAGGGATCTCATTTGCCCAAACAACCTCCCAGTGAGTTCTGGTAGTGTCTGAGCAGCCTGGATTGTCTGAGAACTTTTGCTTCAAAGCTAGCTGGTAGCCACTTTTGACAGAGTAACTTCCATGCTTGTCAAATTTCCAGATGAGAGTATCTTGCTGAGGGGTTCTCGGCAAAGGGGTCTGCAAAATCCTTTTTGCGGCTTCCTTCGAGAAGTGCTGGCAAATTATCTCCTCCTTCCAGTGATGTCTCTCATCTATAAGGTCAGCAACTACAGTGTCATTGGGGAGCTCCATATGCATGCCATGGCTCTTTAATTCATGTTTTTGAATCCAGTTTCTGTTGTAGATTGAGATTTGTCTCCCGTTGCCTATCCTCCACCTCAAACCCTTATGGAGCACTTGTCTACCCCAAAGAATACTTCTCCAAACAAAGCTAGGTTGTGACCCTAATTTTGCATCCATAAAGCTTGTATGCTTGAAATATTTTGCCTTTAAGATTCTTGCCATTAAAGATTCCGGATTTTGGAGAATTCTCCACCCTTGCTTAGCAACTAAGGCCTGGTTAAAGCTAGAGAATTCCCTAAAACCCAGCCCTCCCCTGATCTTGGCATGGCATAACTTCTCCCATCTTGTCCAATGGATGCTCTTATGAGTATCGGATGAACCCCACCAAAATCTCGCTATAGCCTTTTCAATATCATCACACAGGCCTTGGGGGATTTTGAAAACGCTCATAGCATAAGCCGGGATTGCTTGAGCAACAGCTTTAATCAAAACTTCTCTCCCTCCACTGGAAAAACACTTGCTCTGCCAGCTTGACAGCTTACTCCAGACCCTCAATTTTACATCGTTGAAGAAGCAAGTCTTCTTTCTCCCCACCATAGCTGGTAAACCAAGGTATTTTTCATGCTTGGATACAACATTCAACTCAAAAATGCTTTTTACTTCCTCTAATTGGCCTTGTTTTGTATTAGTGCTGAAGAACATCGAAGACTTGTCGTAGTTGAAAACTTGTCCCGAAGCTGCTACATAACAGTTAAAAATGTTCTTCAAGTTTCTACAGTCAGCGCTATTGGCTCTTGAGGAGACTAAGCTATCATCCGCAAAGAGGAGATGCGATACTGAGATGTTGCTACTGAACTTCAGTCCATGGATAAGGTTTTTGTTTTCTGCCTGCACCATTAAGTTTGAGAACACTTCCGCACATAAAATAAACAAATATGGGGAAAGAGGGCATCCTTGTCTCAATCCTCTTTGGGGATGGATGAGACCATTAGGCACTCCATTGATTAGCACTGAAAAGCTAGCCGTAGAGATACAATTCATGATTAAGTTCACCCATTTTTCAGAGAACCCCATTTTGTGCATTACACTTTTGACAAAACTCCACTCAATCCTATCATAGGCCTTGCTTATATCAAGCTTGAGGGCTACTAGGCCTTCCTTTTTTCCCCTACTTAGTCTAATCTTGTTTAGGCATTCATAAGCTATGATTACATTGTCGGTAATAAGCCTATTTGGAACAAAAGCACATTGAGTAGGGGATATGAGGTCATTTAACACTTGCTTAAGCCTGTTGGCTATTGTTTTAGCGACTATTCTGTATATTACATTACAGAGGCTAATCGGCCTGTATTCAGTCACTTTCCTAGGCTTTTTAACTTTAGGAATCAAAGCAATAAACGTATGATTGAGTGGTGTGAGATTACCTCCCTCGTTTAATATGTGCAGGCTGGTTGTGATGACTCCATCCTTGACTGAACTCCAGTGCTTTTGAAAAAATGCTGCCGGGAGCCCATCTGGGCCTGGAGCTTTCGTGGGACACATCTGAGAAAGAGCAGCTTCTACTTCTTCTTCTGTAAAAGGCTGATCTAGGTGACTTTCCATATCCCCTGTGATTTTAGTAGGCAAATCCACAACTGCTGCCGCTAACTGATCAGCTGTAGGACTTGTCGTGGTGAAAATGTTTGTGAAGTATTCACTGAACATTTTTTCCACCTCATCAGCTTCCTCAAGCCACCTTCCATTTCCATCTTCTATGCCACAAATTTTGTTCTTCTTTTTCCTCGCAGAAGCTTTTGAGTGAAAAAATTTCGTGTTTTTGTCTCCCTCCTTTAGCCAATCTGCCCTTGATCGCTGCTTCCAGAAAATTTCTTCATCAATCAGCATGCTGTCAATCTGATGTTCTACCCTCTTGATCTCATCTCCCTGCTCATAGTGGCTGAACCCCTCTTTTAAAATTCTAAGCTTCTCAATGAGCTGCTTTAGCTTTTTTTCCCTGCCCTTAAATTCCATGTTGCTCCATAGTTTCAGCTCTGCCAGAGACTCTTTTGATTTTCGCTTAAAGCTTTCAATCGGGTTTCCTATGTTCCAGCAGCTTACTTCCTTCCATTCATGCTTCACGATGTCCCTACACTTCTCGTAGGGGCTCCACATGTCCTCGTAATGAGGTCTAGGGTAGGTTTTTTTTTAATACCTTTGCCCCTTCCCGATTTCTATGATCTTCATCAAGATAGGGATGTGGTCTGAACTCCAGGAAGTTAGATTCACAGCCGCATTTTCTTCATAACTAAAGCCCCAACTACCATTACATAAGAAGCGATCCAACCTTTCTTCAATAATGTTTGACCCGAATCTCCGATTGGACCATGTAAACGGATACCCCGTGCTCCCTAAATCCTTTAAATCACAATCCCTCAAAGTTTCTCTAAAATCGTTCACCATGATAGCTCTCTTCTCTCTCCCTCCTATTTTCTCATTTAAATTCAACACTTCATTGAAGTCTCCAAAACATAACCATGGTAAAGATGATAGAGTAGCTAACCTTCTCAAGAGAGTCCACGTGTGCTTTTTTTGGGCTGATTCTGGATGACCATATACTCCGGTACATCTCCAGTAACTCCCGTTTTCATTTTGAACTACTGAATCTACATGGTGTTGGCTGAATGATTTTATCTCCACTTTAACCTCTGAGTTCCACAACAAAGCTAATCCACCCCCCAATCCTTCCCTATTGACTGCAAAACAGTTCTGGAATTGAAGCTTATTTGCCTTCGCTTGCATTTGCTTTGACATCAGTTTTGTTTCACAAAGAAACAATATTTGAGGCCTCTGCTCCTGCACCATCCGCTGGGTTTCTCGGAACGTTCGATCTTTCCCCAGCCCTCGAACGTTCCAACTTATGAGTTTCATGGCTGTCGGCGGGGCTGTCCTCCAGCCACCGCCGATGTTTCCTTTGCTGCATTCTGAGGCTCCCCTCTTAGCTCACCATGCTCATTTTCAAAGGTTAGCTTCGTAGCTGCTGCCCCATTTCTTTGAACCCGTTGTGAAATTTCAAGATTTTGTGGGCTGTCTATTTTTCTCTTTTTTCCCCTTGGGCTTTCCCAATTCATTGAGCTCATAGGCCTTTTTAGGTTTGTGGACCCCTCCATTTTACCTCCAAATCCTTCCACGTTTCGAGCTTGGAGCTTCCACTTTTTCCTTTTAAGTTTTTGTTTCTCTACTTTCGGCTCATTTTCTGCATTTTCAGTTTCCGAATCCATTTGGGCTAGGCTCATGTTTGTTTTTTGTTGGCCCTCTCTAACTTCCAAAGCCCCTTTAATCTCATTCTTTCCCGGCTCGAAAACTCCCTCTTTTTCCAGCCCATGACATAACACCATTTCTGGTTTTTCTTTTTGTGTTAATTCTTCCCTCTCTTTTTTGTTCCCCCCCTTATTTCCCGCTTCTACATCCACCTCCCGATGCACTGCAACCCCCTCTGCTGCACTTTTCTGCTCCTTGCAGCTACTCACTAGCTCACCATGTCTTATACCATTCTGCATTAAATGTGTTTCCACTACCATCTGATCCCCACCCTTTTCGATTCCCAAACTATCCGGACCCGGAGCCAAAATGGGCTGGTTCAGGTCATCTCCACTGCCTGGTTCAGCTGTTTTTTGGTGCACTCCTTTCTCTTTATTTGTCCCCATCTCAGGTTTTGTAGAAGCTGGTTCCTCTGAGCGGAACCTGCTTGATTCTGCCGTCCATCTATCTCTCCCCCTGCCTTGCTTTAGTTTCTCAGCTACGGTATTTGCTTTTAGCCATGGGCCATAAGCTAACTCATCTTTTGACTGGGATTTGTAGTAAAAACACTCTCGATACTGATGTCCTATTCGCCCACAGCAAAAACAAAAATCAGGCAGTCTTTCATACATCACACGCATTGGAATATCATCCGCATCTTCCTCTTCTTGTTCTAATTCGATGATTTTCTTCAATGGCTTTGTGATATCTACGGATATTCTCAATCTCAGAAATTGACCAAAGCACTCTCCTGCTGCATCAGTTTCTACTTCCTCTACTTTTCCAATCACTTTTCCCAGTTCTGCCGCCATATCTTTAGACATACACATGATAGGCACATCATGGATTTGAACCCAAAATGAAACGTGACTAAAATCTTGCTTTTTTATATCTCCGATTCCTGTTGGTTCAGTTAGGCCAATGAGCGCTCTATCGAAATGCCAAGGACCTCCCACCATGATACTTCTCTTGTCCACCTCTGACCCAAATTTGAACATGAAGACGTTTTCTCCCAGTTTCTCTATTTTGACTTCTCGCGAGGTTCTCCACACCCGTTGCATTGCCATTTTTAAACCTTCTATGCTAACTTCTCTCGTGTGGAGCACCTTCCCAACCAAACAACCCGCCAAGATCTTCTCACCATTGATCTTCATTCTGTTTTTGAAAGAGACTCTCCCCCCTTCCTCGTCGCTCAATCTTATTGCTCTGCACCTCTTAATTAATTCCTCTGGATCCATTACTTATATGCAGCTTCTTGCAGGAAATACTTAGCATTAATAGATAGCCAACCAACTTGACTTTGCTACCAAATCCCCAAGACTTGTCGAATATCTGACTACAAAGGTCCCTAGGCCCTGGAAAAACCAACAACTAAACTAAAATCCACTCACTTGCCGGAGTGACTTAACAAAGTCATGACAACTCTACTCTCACTCTCATCGATATTTGTTTTCAGAGAAAACCCATAAGGAGAGGGAATAAGTTTCTAAGTTTGTCCCACTTGAGTGGCTTAACAATCTCCTATGTTTTTCCAGAATCTGCAATATCTGAACGCAACAAAATTGAATGTTTTCACTGACAATTTTCCAAAGTCTAGAGCAGCTTGAAGGACTTTTGTGATTTGCATTCAGAATCAGATGGGAGTTAACCCTAACAGTATTTTCAGAAATTAACGCATGCTTCCTAAGCTGAAGATCCTGGTATTGGAAGATCTCCCAGAACTTGATGATGCTGTGTTATGTACAGTGGCAAAGGAGCAGAGGAAATGTTGCTAGCTTAGTGTGGGACTATGCAAAAACCATTAACTCTTTTTTATTCACTCTTTGTTATGTGTATGTTTCAATCGATCATGATAGTATGCATATAAATGTGATAAATAGTTAATAGAAAGGAGCATGTTGAAATTTACCTCTCGCACATTATGGATTAGTATAAATTATTTTAATTGCATATATTATATTAAATTAATACGTGATTAATGTTAAATATTAAGTAGGAGTAATAATATAGTCATAAACTCTTGTACAAATTTATTTTGCACAAAGTGATGTACCATGATTAAATTAGTTGAATTAAATATTTTTTTGTCTACATGAATTGTTTTTATTATTTTGTATTTTTATTCAACCAATGAATTAGTGCTAAATCAATTTATACAAAATAAATTTATATAAAAATTTGTGATTGTATCATCGCTCTATTAAGAAGTAATTTTAATAAACTCATTCATTAAGTGATTAAATATTATGTTAATTAGACTAATTTTTTCATATCCTCTATATAATAATATATTATGAACAAACATAATCTTTAATTGTATTATTTTAGCTCATAATATAATGATAATTTTATACTAATAAAAAAGAAGTCCTTACACTCAATCACAGTATTTCAGTGATTCAAACCCATTGGGCTCACTGTTCACATATACAATTGATACTGAGGCCAAGAATGTAGAGCACCTTTCTCCTCTCTTTCCCTACCGATCTCTTGCGTGCGTGCGCAGGGTGTTGTGAGAGTTGAAGGCAGCAAGTTTTGAAGGGCTGGATCAAGACAGCAGCAACAAGTAGAAGCTTCACATCAAGCTTCAAAGCGTGGCTAATCAAAGTATCAAATTGGGTCTCTCTCTCAAAATTGCGTTTTGTTTGGAAATGCTAGGCTAAAGGACTTAAAGCTTGAATTTGTTTTAACAGGACGATGTTCCAAGAGCACTAAATATCTTCTCGTGCACAATTCACAAAATTTCCAGCGACTCCACGTATGGCACCAGACCTGAGAATTAGAGCACTATCAGCAAGATTTAAAAATTTACAGGATTACTCGGAATTATATTTGCAGGCACTCCTCACCGAAGAATAAGTACAAGAACTCCCCAGTTTTTTCTTTGTGCAGTGACATCTATGTATTATGATTGATTTTTATTTAATTTTTTTTATAACATTCTCAAGAACGTGATTTCCTGCTGATAATTCATAACGTCGTCAATACCATGTGCTTTTGTCATGGCCCCACAATCTCCAAGGTGTAAGGAAAAAACTTCTAAACTTCACCAAACAAATAGATTGGTTTGATTTCACAATGTGAAACCATGACTCTGCCTTAACAGAGCATTGAGCGAGATGAATCACATACACAAATAAAAAAAAAGACATCAGTGTTCACACCATTTGCAACTCAAAGATCTGCTCATTCGTGTTTTATTCATCAATAAAATTTCAGAACAATTCATATCCACCTCTCAATTCATTATGCCTTGCATTGAGAATCCATTAAACATATTTATAAAAAAAAAAAAAAAAAAAAAGGAAAAGAAAAAGAAAGAAAGAAAGAAAACATTCATGTAACTGAAACAAAAGTAAAAAAAAAAGTAGACATATATAAGAACCAATGAGAGGCCAGCAGCTCATCCTTGATTAGTTTAAGCTGGAAGTTTCTCCTACTTGAGTGGCTTAACAATCTCCCAAGTGAAATCAGGATCATCTCTGCCAAAGTGCCCATAAGCGGCAGTCTTCAAGAACCTGCCGTTGCCACCCCTCTTGAGATCAAGATTAATAGAAATCATCCCAGGCCTAAAATCAAAATTCTCCTTCACAATCTTCAAAATTTCCTTGTCAGGGATCTTCCCAGTCCCATAACTATCAACAAAAACTGACAAAGGCTCGGGCACACCAATAGCGTAAGAAACCTGAACAATGCATCTCCTGGCAAGCCCACTTGCCACAATACTCTTAGCAGCTTGCCGTACAATGTAAGCACCGCTTCTATCAACCTTGGTAGGATCTTTCCCTGAGAAAGCCCCACCGCCGTGTGCCCCCCAGCCACCATAAGTATCAATAATAATCTTCCGGCCAGTGAGCCCAGCATCACCGTGAGGGCCACCAATAACAAAACGGCCAGATGGGTTAAGATGGAAAATAGTTTTGTCATCCAAGTACTTGTCAGGAATCACGGGCTTGATCACATGTTGCTTGAGATCTGCAGCAATCTCATCATTAGTTACAGTCTCATCGTGCTGAGTTGAGATAAGCACAGTATGGACACGAACAGGAACCCTGGCGCCATTCTCATTGTAATACTCAACAGTGACTTGTGTTTTGCCATCTGGCCTCAGCCATGGACAGGTCCCATTCTTCCTCACTTCTGTAAGCTTAGCACCAAGCTTTGTTGCAAGCACATGACTCAAAGGCATCAACTCAGGAGTCTCATCAGTGGCGTAACCAAACATGTGACCCTGATCTCCAGCACCAATCTCCTCAGGCCGCTTTGTGAGATGCCCATGGACACCCTGAGCAATGTCAGGGCTCTGCTGTTCAATATTAACAAGAACTTTGCAGTGATCAGCATCAAGCCCCACATCGTCCGATGTGAACCCAATCGATCTGCATGTATCACGCACGATTTTCTCGTAATCCACATTGGCCTTGGTTGTAATTTCTCCAAAAACCATGACCATGTTGGTCTTTGTGCATGTTTCACATGCAACTTTGCTGTCAGGATCCTGAGCCAAACACGCGTCCAGTACTGCGTCCGAAACTTGGTCACACAGCTTGTCCGGGTGACCCTCGTTCACTGATTCTGATGTGAAAAGAAATGTTTCCATTTTCTTTAATTTGATTTAACCTGAAAAAGATTAAAACAACATATACAATAATATTTTCAGAAATTCATTAAAACATTAACAAATATCTCGTGCTGAGAGTAGAGAGATGTTCAAGCTATGGTCATCAAGCAGTACCTGAAGCTGCAGCTTTTACTTTGCAGGAGGCCGTGGTGTGAGTACAAATGGAATTGAAGGTGGTGATATATAGGAGGTCGAGGGGAGGCTCTGGAACGCGTAATTTCGGCCAGGTTCATTTCATTGAAAGATGGGAAGTAAGCAGCCCAGACGGTTGATTTAGAATTTCCAAGTGGATCTCAGCCGTTGATGTCGCTCACTGGGGTTCGGTGAGGGACTAATGCCAGCTACCAACCCCGCGTTATTTGTTGGACTACTTTATGGTTCGAGATTTTAGTCTCTGACATCCCTAAGGTTTTACGAATTTGAATGCAAGGGTCTAATTTATTTACTTGTATCAAATAAGTCTCCAATTCCTATGAAAATTACCCCAATATCCTTTAATTGTTAAGTTATACATATGGTCTAAATCTTATACTTTCATAAGTGTAACAGGAACATTTCTTAGAGAATCACCAAAATGCTATTCAAATAAAATTTTACTATTTCTTTCAAGAACTTCATTAATAAAAAGAGTTTCAAAAGGAATAGTTCTAAAATAACTCTTTAAATGAAATTCTTTAAATCTTTCTCTTCATTATTAAAGAAAGATAAGTATAATTTCATTTGAAAAATCTTATTCAAAGAGTTTTTAAAGCATTTAATCTAGTACTATATCATTTTTTAATAATAATAATTATTATTTTAGTGGAGGAAAAAGTTTGATTAAAATAATATAAAATTATTTCTATTTAAAATTTTTTTTAGGAGATGACTTATTTTTTTACTCTTTTATTTTCTACGTAAGTAATCAAATAATTATTTGAAAAGTTAAATAAAAAAGAGTTTTTTGGCGATGCTCGTAATTAGTGGGGACCTATTTAAATAAACAGATAAATTATATGTTGTTTTAGGAAATAAGAAAACTCGGATCCTTCCTCAATTGAACTAAAAAATAAGACATCATTCATTACTCGCTAATACGCCTTAGATTTTGACTAACAATAGCTTTTAAGACTTTGTTGAAAAGGAAGGACTTGGCTTGTCTTTTGGGTATGTGTTGGCGGGTTGGTGGCTTAATCGAGTTTAACATTTGTCTTCTGACTGCTCTCATATTTTGTGGCACCAAATCTTGTTGAAAAATCTTTTACCTTTTTTAAATGACAATTTAGAAATTAAAGAAACTATATTATTATTTCGGCTTTAATGTTATTATATTCAAGAGATGTCATTTCTTTCTTCTTTCCACAAAAGTCAAAAACTGCATGCATTTCTAGATCATGTTATTATTGTGTTTTATTATTAACTCACACACCGATTAAAGTTTTAAAATGTATTACACATGCATGAATTTAAAATCTTAATACATCAATATTGTATGGTATGCGCTTGTAGACTTATTTGTAATCTATAATATATATATATATATATATATATATATATATATATATATATATATATGTTTTGGAATCCCATATTTTAATTAAATTTTTAGAAAACTAAAATATCCATAAAGAAATGTATTATTAAGGATAGAAAATTTACATTGCTCTTGACATCCACCCATTGAATGTTTATTATCCTATCTTATATATAACTCTCAACCCTACATCAAATTTTGGTTCATCATAAAAATTGTTTTGATTTTTGTTAAGACTATATTATGATGATTCAACTTTTCTCTCTCTCTCTCTCTCTCTTTTTTGGTTGTAAACCATCCGGTGTGCCGCGACCGTATTGGACCTCGATTAATCCGGATTCGGAATGTAGTCACAGTTAAAACTTTTTACCCCTCTCAAATGGTGTGTTTAGTAGAGATCGAATCCGAGAATTCTTCTTACAAACTCAACCTGCACTGTCAACTGAGCCATAACCATTTGGTCTCTCTCTTTCTTTAGTTAGGTGAAAAGACGAATGAAATAAAGAATTATATTATTGACGGAATAAGAAAAAGCTTAACTTGAATATACTACAAATATATTATTGGCGAAGGAACATGGATTGAGCAAGAGGAAGATTAAAAGAACAGTACTATTTAATTATTTACTGACATCAAGCAGTGGTCGAGGGCTTATCAACGGTTGGAATCTCTCCAAATCACATGAGGATTTTGGGATTGAATAGAAGGTTCACGGAAGTCACGTGCTTTCAATTAGTAATTATTTTCTCTCATGAAATGGACGGCGGTCTTTGAGGCTAATTATTTTTATTTGAGTGGAGAAAATATGAAAAAATAAAACTAAAATATTAGAAAATAATAAGCAGAATAAGTTAGCTAGTAAGAGGTTGTTTGTTAAATATCTTAAGTCTGAAATTTTATTAATTTCATACATTTTTTAAAATATATTTGTTTGTTTTTTAGAATTTAATTATGTCTGATTTTCAGTCATTTACATTTGAATGGAAAAAATAAATTTTTGTAACTTTTATTTGAATGGAAAAAGGTCTGAATGATAAGTAAATATTATATTCTAAAAATATCTCTATAAAATAATTTATTTCCTAAACTATAAAATCTAATCATTTTTTTTGTTTTAATTTACAATGACATAATTGTCAAATAACTAAATTTAAGATTTTTTTCATTGTGAAAACAATCAAGATGCTACTTATATTCAGATATTTAAAAAAGAAAAATAAACATGTCATTCATATTTTCATAATTAGACTCATTCATACTTTAAAAAAATTCAGACTCATTTAAATTTCAAACAAAAATACAAACGCTGGCTAACTATTTAGATAAAGGTAATATGCGTTTCGGAAATTTTTTGCTATTATCATTGAGGTCCCGCTACACCGCAGCATTTCATTTGCAACTAACAATTATAATGCTGTGTTTATTCTGGAATCAATAATAGTTTTTCCATTATTCATTTACAGTAACAATAAGTAAAATCAACAAATCTTTCTGTTCAATAAATGAAAGTTAAGTGGAAGAAATGAAGAAAAAATCGGACCGATCACTTGTTTGGTTGAATTCCAACGATGGGGGATACCAAATTGTTTGTACACTGAAAAATTATTAATTTACTAGTTTGTTTTTGCTAATTTGTAGTATATTTTTACGTAATTGAAACAGGGACCGATTAGTTTTGTGATAAATGAGCCAAGGCCCAACTATTGAAGCCCAAAAAACATTTGGAAAGCAAAAGAAGTAATTGCTAATAATAATAATAATAATAATAAAATTAAAAAAAAAATTGCCGCTTGAATAGTAGGAATTTGAGGTGTCAACGTAACCGACACCCGACACGGCACTTCTATTCCTCTTATGTGATCGTGAGCTGTCGTGTTATCTTGATTTTCTTAAACAAACAAAAACATTTTTTTTTCAAATATATATATATATATATATATATATTTCATCTTCAACTTCAACATAATTCTTGGCTTCAATTTGACCCACCAAAACAAGAAACACAAATTTCTCTTTTTCAAGGCTAATGGTAATGGGGAAGGTCAAGAGCTTCAAAACAGAGCATTCACTCGGTATGTTATGTTGAATATTCTTCTGTTTTTTTTTTTTTCCATTTGTTTTGGTGTGCGTACGAACATGGATAATCTTTTGTGTTATTACATAATGGTTTGGTTGGTTATGGCGTTAGATGAAAGACTAGAGGAATCTAAAGCTATCGTTGCCAAATACCCAGATCGAGTTCCGGTATGTTTGTTTACACTGTTTATTTCTTCTGTTTATAATTAATGATGCACCAACCGTACGTACGTAATTGAAAATGGAAACGGGGCCCTCAATCCTGAATGCTTGCCCATAGGCTGCTCCAATACCGAGCATTCACTTTTCTTGCAGGAATATCTTTTCTTTTCTAAAAGTATTTTTCGATAACATACTATGAGTTTTGGATTGTTTCCCATTTTATAATTTTTTTATGTTTTAGATATAATTCCAAAATTTCAGTGCCTTTTCAACACCTAAAGTTTTAAATAGAATGAGGTAGGCTTGCAATTTACTCTATGCTCCTCGAGGGAGATTTTTATGCTTTGAACAAGAAAATAATGCCGCCGTCTATAATTGGCTAACTGATTCTCTTCTCGACACTTTGATGATTGTTTGTTGCATCTTATTGGGATTCTTTCTTATTGTTTTTGATTTTCTACAGGTGATTATTGAAAAATATTCAAGAACAGACCTGCCAGATATGGAAAAGACAAAGTAAGTTTCTTCTGCATTGTTTTTATTTGGTCAGGGAAATTTTCTGCTACTGCAACATCAATCTTTCAGTAATATCCATGTTAATGCATCAAAGTTATTTTAAAGAAGAAATGGAATGGAAGATAACTATGAGGTGAGGATCATAAAACTTAATTGCCGACAGCTTTTTATGGAGAGTTTTTGTGATTTGGAACATATGAACTTGTCGATGCTTTTGGGTCTACAAATGGATGAAAGAAAGAATTCCTGTAATGTTTGCAGAGCAGCATAATTTTTGTCTAATTGTGCTGATAACGTCTGATAACATGTGGGTTCGTGGGTCTCAACTTTTTCTATTTGCTCATTTGTTCCAGATATCTTGTTCCTCGAGACATGTCTATGGGGCATTTCATCTACATTTTGAGTAGCAGGCTTCATTTGGAGCCTGGAAAAGCGCTATTTGTATTTGTAAATAACACACTACCTCAAACGGGTATGTTTCTGATTTCATTTATTGTCATGAATAAACCACAATTTAACTAGCTAGTGTCGCAAACACACTATGTCTCAACACATGTAATTGATTTTATTCCCCCTTGGGTTGCAGCAAGTCGTATGGACTCCATCTACAAGTCTTTCAAGGATGCTGATGGCTTTCTGTATATGTGCTACAGCACCGAGAAAACCTTTGGCTAAGTATATATATGTACATATCTGTTCCTGTAAATTATCTGTAGTTCCCTAACTGTCAATGTGTACGTGCTCTGATGGTTTGGCACAGTACTCTGAAATTGTAAAATAAAATTTGTAAACATTAACAACAAATTAATGAAAGAATAAAACAACGCCATTCATTTTTTACGAAAGCAGTTCAGTTATGAAATAATAAACAATCTTGGTCATGTAACTTAGCAGAAAGTCAAATAGTTTCTTCAATGAGAATTGGCATCACAATTTTCATGTACCGACTCGCTTTTTACAATCAATCAGCATCTTGTTGCAATGGAGTCGCTATAGCTGTTGATATTCACCAAGTAATATTGGAAATTGAAAGTACTCTGTAAGTTGTAGGCAGGGCCCTTAAGGCAGGTCCGCTGACAAACCATGGCAGCGAGTGTTTTTTAGATATTGTATCGGAGAAATCAGCTCTTTAATTTAGTCTAATATAAGGAACCAAAGAGAGCAAATATATAATATTCGTCGTCTAGAGCTAAAAGAATTTTTATTTGAATTTTTTTAATTTTAATTTTTCGAGGATTCTTTCTTTGCCAGAACTCTTTTCCTTATTAGGTTTTAATTTGTGTATTTAATTTCCCTAACTGGACACCGTGGACACCAATCTAGTAATTGACAAAGAAAATAACTCTTTATAAAGGTAATTAAATGCACAAACCACACAAAAAACTACACTATAATTTTCCATGACAGTACAATGGGATGGTGGTTAATGTTAACTCAATAGATGTAGACATGTTTTCATTTCCCTTTTTGGATACTGAGACTCGAACTGAGGTCCTATATTCTTATGATGATTTCATAAAATAAAATAAAAAAAATGATTTGTGAGTTTTGTAATCAGGAGCCAACTTTACCAATAACCATCAATGAAGTCAATGTCATTTTTTTTTTCATTTTTTCTTTCCTATAAATGAGGAACAATAAAAATAGTTTATTGGTAAAGAGAAGCACGAGAGAAAAACAAAAGAAATAAAGAAGAAAATGATAGAGAGC
Source organism: Citrus x clementina (assembly GCF_000493195.1). NCBI lineage: Eukaryota > Viridiplantae > Streptophyta > Magnoliopsida > Sapindales > Rutaceae > Citrus > Citrus x clementina. The sequence goes on from NW_006261964.1 coordinate 278,388, forward strand.
GAGTGAGTGGGTAGAGAGAGAGAACAAAATTCTCCGGTGCTTCTCTACACCTAGTACTACTCTGTAAATAATATAATTGTATCTCAATTTTGATGACTTCACTTGTTACGATGCCTGGCTTGCACCGCGCAAACGTCACTCGCTAGATAGCCATTCTCTCTGGCTCATTTAACTCGCTTAATGAAAGGAACGTTGGCCGACTAGAGGAAGGAGCCAGTATTTATCTGCAGTATTTTGACATTGTTAACATGTGCAAAGATGAGAAAAGAGGCTAGCACTTGACATGATTGCTGGGCATTCTTTTTTGCCTTTGTTCCTATATTTAACAAACACTTCTGCACCAAAAACACATGTATCCTCCACCAGGTACCCATTCGAAGTATTGTTAAATGTTGTAAGAGGGATGAATTGATCAAAACTGCATTGAAGCTTCAATTCACCAAAGCGTCTTTCCCTTCCCATTGCATCTATCACATGCTAAGTACCATATAAAAGAATTAGCTAGAAGAAAAAATATGGTCAATTTATGTACTAATTATATATATGCAATATTGCTTTCATAGGAGTTTGAGCAAATTTTTGTCTAAAGTGATTGCATTCCAACAAAAATCAAACTACATCCCAACTCCCAAGTATTTTAAGTGTACTCGATTACCCCAGTTCTTCTTGAATTACAATAGACTAAACTTGTTTGATTAGGTATTTTAGTGGTATTAGTAAATTAAATTAAACGGGCCGGATAAGACTTATTATCCAATACCAATAAAATTCGTGCATGCATAATTGATCAATCAACTCTAGCTATATATACATTTACTCTTCGCTTCCATCCTCTAATTCGTTAATATCTCCCTCACTAATAATCATACTAATTTAATTTCTAACTTTTCTTTTGCGTATTTTTTTCCCCTCAACGTTTCTAGGATGGTCAACGCTCGCACTATCGTTGGCATTGTTGGTACCTACGCGGTGACTTTGCTTTTGTGTTCTCTTTGTTTCAAGAAACAAGTTTGTATATGATTGGTTTTTATATTTATTGTACAGGGAATGTCGTTTCCTTGGCCTTTTCCTCTCACCGGTGTAAGTAGCTATCTCTCACTGAACCGACACTGAATTTATTATCATTATTATCATTATTATTATTATTATCATAAGATAATAGTAAAAATGTATGGTGACACACAGAGCAACGTTCTGGCGTATCATTAGGAAGAAAGATGTGGAAGAGTTCCATCCATATGCGTATATAGCAGCATGTTTGAACTGCATGTTTTGGATCCTCTACGGTCTCCCTGTTGTTCATCCTGACAGCACTCTTGTCATCACTATTAACGCAGTTGGTCTCGCTTTAGAGCTGATCTATTTGTCCATATTTTGCTTGTACGACCGCCTAAAAAGAGGACGGGTAATTAAGTACGAATATATGTTTCTATTTTGCTCGACGTACGTGTCATCTGATCACTTGTCTAATTCTTGCTTATTTGCAGACAGTTGTTGGTCTAGGGCTTTTGGCTGAAGTGATTTTCGTAGGAGTTATTGCTATCATAACTTTTCTGGCTTTTCACACGCATACATCGAGGTCCATGTTTGTGGGAATTTTATGTGATATCTTCAACATCATCATGTATGCTTCTCCTCTCACCATCTGGGTATGTATCCCTCTCCTGCTCCAATGCCATTAATATTTATTATGTCTAGACAAAAAATCACAAACTCGAAAGTATTGGAAATGTTGTTTTTATAAAGTCCGGCGTCCGTGTCTAATAATTTTTATATAGATCATCTAATCGAAAAACTTATGATATTTTCACTTAAACTCGGTATTGATTTCAACAGCACAAGGTTATTACGACCAAAAGTGTAGAGTACATGCCATTCTTTCTCTCGTTGGCAAACTTTGCTAATGGCTGCATCTGGACGGCTTATGCTCTCATCAAGTTAGACATATACATTCTGGTAACTAAACTTCAATTCCGTGTGCACAATATTATTAATGGGAATGCTGCATGCTAGAGTCTTAATAAGTAAGTTTCCTTTTTGCTGGCAGGTTAGCAATGGTCTCGGAGCAATTCTAGGTTTCATACAACTCGTTATATATGCATGCTACTATAAATCAACTCCCAAAAAGGGAAATGATGATGACTTTGTTAAGCCAAAGCTAGCCAACTGAAGTTCAGCTCTCTGGTGCAGCCATGGCCTAAACCGATTGCATGCCTTACTAATTTGCAGTTTTGAAGAGCATACAGTTTTTTTTTTTTTTTCTTTTCTAAATGTGCTTTTAGTATTATTAACACACCAACAAAACTTGATTTAGTTATGGATTTTGTAGACATAATTTTTGCTTAATCAGATATATAAAAGTGACCTCTAAAGTAAGCTTGATTGCACTATTTACTCTCTATAGAGAAACAAAGTCTCTGTGCTGGTTTTTTCCTTTCTTTTTTTTAACTCTCACAATTAATTCAGATTTATGGGTGTTTGTTATTCAGATTTATCTGATCTTGTATAACTTAATATGGCCCAGGATGATAATGAAATACCATTTATAAGTCATGGTCAACAACGAATAAAATGTTTTACAAGCAAGCAATCAAATACTTATTACAGAGCATTGGAAACTCCATGGACAGTCACTTCTGCTTCCACCGAGCACACATCCTTCACTAGGCAGCCATTGCCTGGATTATTGAAGTAAGCGAATGAAACATATCTTGCCCACCCACTTTCTGGGTTCGAGGCACTGAACCAGAAATTAGCTGAAACACCAAATATAGTTAATTAGCACTGTTTATTTTTGGCTTATAATATTTAATTGTTTATGTTTACCAATCACAATAATTCGCTTATGCCGGACAGCTTTCGTTAATTACAACAAATGCCACTTCTCAATTTTAAAATTTCCCCTTAGAAAGACGGCCTTTGTTGTAATAAAGATACAAGTATATTGATTGCTTATTACCTTTACCAGCTATGTGCCGGGCCTGCACCTGATCCAGGAGTCGCACAGTGAACTCTGCATAAATTTTGGAACCGGGAGTAAGAGTTGCTGAATCTGCCAGAGCCAAGTACATAGCTAGATGAGTGCCGGTTCCATGGCGCCGTCCCTTAGGATATAGTTGTATCTTCCTGCAACAAACAACGATTTAGGAGTTGCATAATCACTGCATTTTTTTCAGTAACTCTTTTTTACGGATACCAAACAACTTTTAAAAGAAAACGCAGAGTATCTGCACTTGAAAATTCTTATAGAAATGAATTCATAGGTGGGAGAAAATTAAAGGAGATCCTATCTCTGATACCATTTCTGGTCTCCAGAATTGAACACTTGTGAGTCACAACATTCTGAGCGTAACTTTGAGAAGTTTTCGATCCTCCAGACATGCTTAATACTGGGTGCATCTTTGATCATTGACAAGCACTCTCCTTTACCTGTGCTTCTTTCTTTACAAACAAATACTTCTGCTCCAAACACACACGTGTCCTCCAAGAGGAATCCATTAGAAGCATCATTAAAAGCTTTAATGGGGATAAATTCATCAAATCCCCATTCACACTTCAACCTATGAAACCGCCTTTCGGCTCCCATGGCATCTAAGGCATGACGAATGAGATAAAAATTAGGAGAAGGAACGTGATTTTTGAGGAAACAAAAGAAAGGCATATAAATATTCAAGAGCTTGAGTGAGATAAGATAAGATTAAAATTATTGAACTTGCCTATTGAATTGCACCAAAGTAAAGTTTTAACAAGAAAGAAGATGGAAGCTCTTGTTAAGAGTTAGTATGACCAATGCCTAATGGACTTGTTTGGAAAATTGTAATCGGTCTATTAGATGTGTATTATATTCAATAGCAATTTATGGTAACCTTGAAGTATCAGGAAGTTGTCTTTGTTTTGATCAAGCAAAAACAATCTGAAAACTGCATAGACCTCCCAACCAAGCTGGAGTGAGCTTGTGTTTGCCATTGCTAAGTAGACAGAAATGTGCTCTTTCACGTTCTTGCTTTTATTTCCAGCTGGGTACAGAACCAATTTCCTGAAATCACGCAAGTCAATGGAGTTTGAAAAATGAACATGTGCTTTGGTTCATGATAATTAAAAAATAACAATAATGTACCATTTGTAGCCTCCAGCTTCAAAATCCCCGGTTTCATATTTCTCCACTGAATTTTTCAAAAGCAAAGAAAAAGAATTTATTTTGACTGTGTAATGAGTTGGTGATGCTCCCGAAATTGATAATGCGAACCCTGCAAAGGTGATCTAATTATTTACATGCTCTTGATACCAATATATATATAAGAGCTAAACATTTCAATGTGTTTATATATGAACATGGGAATGTGAATACGCAGGCGCACACATAAACAGACAGGCTGCAACAAAAGAGGATCATACGATCTATTTCGTCACCCATGGCAGCAAAATTCCTGACAGAATTTGTAGTGATACAGGTGCACTGAGGTTGTGGCCGTTCGCAAACTGGTTCTGCGAATCCTGCAAAGGTGATCTAAGTACTTATATGTTCTTGCTATATATATGAATACATGAATACACACATAAACAGACAGGCGGCAACAAAAGAGGATCATACCAAATATTTGTGGAGGCATGACTTCCATGGCAACAAAATTCCTGACAGAATTGTTTGTAGTGATACAGGTGAAAGAAATCAGCTTTGTAGTGTATTTATAAGGAACAAGATTAAATTAATATTCCAAACTTGATAGTGTTTTAAGGATCACAAAAGTGTTTGCTTTGCTTGGATGGCTTTTTGAAAAGAGAATAAGCATCCATTCTAATCTTTCTGGTGCGGACAAGCTTAAACAAAGAAGGTTTTGAGGCATGGCATATACTTTTCCAAACTTACATTAATCATAAACTGAACAAGGCACCAAACTGAATTTGCACGTAACTTAAACAAAGATTCTCTTTCATTCAGTAACCTTCTGATCATACGAGGAAAAAAGATTGCAGCACAAAGAAAAAAGGGAAAAAGCCTGTGCCCTGTAGCTACTGCAAACCATTTCAACTAGGCATTATGTGCACTTCAATCACCGGCTTTGGGTATGTTAGTTATTGGTGTTTGGTAAACATCATTGTTTCAAGTAAAAGTAATCTGTTGTGCTATTAAAATCAAGAGGCACGTAATGAAAGAACAGTAGCTAAAGTATCTAGCAAGTGATCACTTTTGTGTTGGCCGTTGATACTTATCAATCACTTGCATACTTATATTTGACAATAAATGATTTTATTTCACAATAGATATAAACTGCAATCCCTCAATTCGACTTTCTAAATAATGAATTTCTATGGGGAAAAAACAATTAATTCGTCCCTCAGCTTTAGGAAATGAGGAATTTTAAATATTCTTGAAGTATTATATCAATCATATAATAAGTAAATGATATTATGACACGTGTGTATGTAATTGATGGTTATATAAAATTTAACTATACATATCATATATGCATTAATTAATTGTATTAAATGGACGCTAAAAAAGTTAAATGAGGAATCCAAGTTGACCAAGTTCTCTCCAACATTTCTCCTAGTAGCTTCTTTCATTATTTCTTGGATTTTTCTCAACACATTTACCATTAACCAACGTTTTGAACATACTCTACCCAACTCATTACAGCGCGAGTTGTTGCATTGAAATGAAGAATTCATCGTTCTTTTGCATATTTCACTTTTATTGTTGTCACTTTTTAGTTTTAACAAAAAATGTCGTAATCCCATTTTGTGAAGTTTGACATTTTTCTTTCCATTAAATGTTAATTCTATATAGAAATTATAAGATATTTTTATGAGTGTCCCAAGTTCAAGAGTCAAACATTTATATTTTTGCGAAAAAGAGGTTGAAAAAGGAGATCATTTTAAATAAGAGCGGTGCTATTTGCACCCCTTCAAAATCCTTATAAAACACTTCTTATGTGCTTACAATTTTAACCTCTAATAAAACTTCCAAAAAATAAAATAAAAAATCAAGCTCGCTTCCTTAAATCAAACTTCAGATTTCTTTTTAAACCTTTTATAGTTACCGTAGCTTCCTACCTGCATTTTTGCAGCAAATGAAATCCAAAATTAAGGATCGTTATACAAATAATTTTGGAAGAAACAAATCATTTAAGTTTTATTTTTGTTGGGAAGTTCATAAGAAAAATTTTGTTGGGAAGTTCATTAGATAAAAACAAAAATGTATACTGACACACAGAACAACGTTCTGACGTATCATTAGGAAGAAAGATGTGGAAGCGTTCCATCCATATGGGTATATAGCATCACGTTTGAACTGCATGTTTGGATCCTCTACGGTCTCCATGTTGTTCATCCTGACAGCACTCTTGTCATCACTATTAATGCAGTTGGTCTCGCTTTAGAGCTGATCTATTTGTCCATATTTTGCTTGTACGACTGCCAAAAAAGTGGACGGGTAATTAAGTACGAATATATGTTTCTATTTCGCTCGACGTACTTGTCATTTGATCACTTGTCTAATTCTTGCTTATTTGCAGAAAGTTGTTGGTCTAGGGCCTCTGCGTGAAGTGATTTTCGTAGGAGTTATTGATGTCATTACTTTTCTTGCTTTTCACACACATTCATCGAGGATTGTATATGATATCTTCAACGTTATTATGTGCACTTCTCCTCTCACCATCTGGGTATGTACTCGTCCCTTGCTCCAATGCCATTAATATTTATCATTTCTAGACAAAACTTCACGAACTCAAAGTATTACTTACAAGAGAGATTACAAGAAAGCTTATAAGTGTTTGAGTTGCTTGCTCTAAGCTTGTTACTCAAATATTTAATGACATACCCTATTTAAATGGGAGGCTTGCCATGCTCTACAATTTTAGAGAATTCTACCAGTGGTTTAGAATTCTAGATATTTAAATGAGATAAAAATGTGTGAAAAATTCTAAACATGTACAAGCTCAAATGTGCTAGAGTTACCTAAAAATTTCTAGAATCGGGCAAACCTAGCACTCGTAGCCTTATATTGGGCTCTCTAGCCCAAAATTGTAGGCAATTGGGCTAGCAACTTGGGCGGTCCGCAACATCCTCCCCCACCTAATCTCGCGGCGTCCTCGTCGCGCTCTCGTGCTTAAAATTTTGGATGTGCTCAGCGAATTGCCACAAATCATCTTCATGTTCCCAAGTGGCTTCGCTCTCGAGGAGGTTTTTCCACTTCACCAAGTACTCGTTATATGGTGGTATGCCTCTCTTCCGAATAACGCGATTCGCAATGATGTAGTTCACATCTTTATCGAACGCGGTGACAATGGCGGTTGGCGCACGCCTTGATTCTCTGCGACTTGGGTCTTCCACATCTCCATAGTATGGCTTGAGAAGACTCACATAGAAGACCAGATGGATCTTGAGTCTTGGCGGAAGTTGGAGTTGATATGAGACTTTGCCCACACATTGTACAACTTGGAAGGGTCCCTCGTAGCGCCTCACTAACCCCCTGTGAACTTTCTATAAAGTCTTGAATTGTTGGGGTAGGAGCTTGATCATAACTTGATCACCTTCCTTGTACTCAACATGCTGTCTCCTTATATCTACTCACTTTTTCATCATCCTCGCAGTTTTGTCGAGGTAGGCTCACGTGACGTCCGCTTCCTCATGCCATTTTCGGGCGCGGGGTTTTTTCCTTCGTAAGTTGAGGCTATGGCGTTGGGAGTCATGGGCTAGAATCCCATGACGATTTCGAATGGACTCTTGCCTGTAGCCTCACTTCGCTGCAAGTTATAAGAAAATTGGACGATGTCGAGTAGCTTCACCCAATCCCGCTGATGAGCATTCACATAGTGCCTCAAATACATCTCAAGGAGGCCATTAATGCTCTCGGTCTGCCCATCCGTTTGTGGTGAAAGCTTGTTGAGAACTTGAGATCGGTCCCCAACATCTTGAAGAGTTCCGTCCAAAAACGCCCAGTGAATCGAGGATCTCGGTCGCTCACAATACTCTTCGAGACTTCCCAAAGCTTCACAATGTGCTTGACGAAGAGACGGACAACCTCGTCAACTTTGCAATCGGCTGGTGTGGCAATGAAGGTGGCGTACTTGTTGTAACGGTCGACAACAACCATGATACTCCTGCACCCTTCGGATTTGGGCAATGACGTGATGAAGTCTATGGAGACACTTTCCCATGGCCTTATTGCGAGTGGTAGTGGCTTCAATAATCCCACTGGAAGTTGGTAATCCACCTTGTCTTGTTGGCACATAAGACAAGTTCGCACATATGCCTCGATATCATCCCTCATGTGTGGCAAAAAAAAAGAGGCTTAGACTAGTGCGACGGTGCGCTCAATTCTTAGGTGCCCAGCCCACTTGAAGTCGTGACACTCCTTGATGACTTCTTTTCGCAAATTTCTCCACCTTAGCACGAACAACCGATTTCCCTTGGTGAGGAGGATGTCTTCCTCTTGCCAAAATCGCCTTGTTTTTCCTTCAAGCACCTTCTCCAACAAGTCATTTGCTAGCAGGTTTTGTTGGAGGTCATCCTTGATGCGTGAGATAAGGTCGGACTTTGGTTGGCTCATGGTAAGTGTTGTCAATTCAGCCTTGCAGTTTAGAGCGTCTGCAATGACATTGGCTTTTCCCAATTTGTACTCAAGCTGATAGTCAAATTATGCAAGAAAATCTTGCCACCGAGCTTGCTTGGGGCTCAACTTCTTTTGCGTTTAAAAGTAGCTTGTCGCTACATTGTCTGTCATGATCGTGAAGTATGAGCCAAGTGAGTAATGTCGCCACACTCGCAAGTAATGTACGATGGCTGTCATTTCATTCTCTTACACCGTGTAGCGGCGTTCCGTATCATTTAGTTTTCGACTCTCGAACGCTATGAGGTGGCCTTCTTATATAAGGACTCTACCTATGGCGAAATTCGAGGCATCCGTTTGGATTTCGAAGGGCTTAGTGTGGTCCGGAAGTGTGAAGACTAGTTCCTTCGAAATTATCTTCTTCAACTCCTCGAATGCGCGTTGGCATTCTTTGAACCAATGTCACATTCTGTTTTTCTTGAGTAATTCACCAGCCCAATGAATAAGTGAAGTTCAGACATTTTCGAGGGAGGTTCCCATTCGAGGATGGCCTTCACCTTCGTGTTTTCCATCATGAGTTTTTCACCTGTAATCTTGTGGCCAAGGACCTCCACCTCTTGTTGAGCGAATAAACACTTCTTCATTATGAGGAAAAACTCATTGTCTCGAAGTACTTGGAGGACTTGTCGCAAATGTTAGGCATGCTCCTCGAGCGTGGTGCTATACACCACGATGTCGTCCAAGTATACAACCACAAAACGGTCGAGGAATGATTAGAATACCTTGTTCATGAGTGTACAAAAAGTGACGGGTGTATTAGTGAGACCAAATGGCATGACAAGGAAATCGAAAGACCCGTACCTTGTTGTGTATGTTGTTTTCGGTTTGTCTCCCTTAGCGATGAGCACTTGATAGTACCTGGAGCATAAGTCAAGTTTGGTAAAGTATCGCGACTTGCCAAGCAAGTCGAAGAGATCCGATATCAAGGGAATTGAGTACTTGTTCTTGATAGTGATATTATTGAGTGTTTTATAGTCGATGCACATCTGTAGCGATCCGTCCTTTTTCTTTTGGAAGAAGATCGGTGCACCAAAAAGGGCATTTGAGGGGCAAATGTAACCTGCGTCCAGCAAGTCCTTGAGTTGTCTTCACAACTCCTCAAGTTCGAGTGGTGGCATGCGGTAGGGCACCAAGGCTAGTGGTTTTGCGCCTTGTTCCAACTCAATAGCATAATCTACCTTTTGTCGAGGTGGGAGCTTCTTCGAAAGTTCAGGAGGCATCACGTCATTGAACTTATTGAGGACGACTTATATTCGTGGAGGACTTGGCTTGGTGATTTTTCGCAATCTCCTTCCTCGTTTAGTTCCCGAATGGAGACCAAGAATCTTGGATCATTCTTGAAAGTTCTTTTGAATTGCATGACCGAAAGTGTCTTCTCATCGGACTTGCCTCATTCCGTGGGAACCATGCATGCCTTACTTCCATCAAGAATACTTAGGGAGTTTGTAGCGGACAGCGGGAAGGCATGGACTTGATCGAAAAATTCCATTCCGTGGACCATTTTAAAGTCATCCATGGGGCATAATGGAGAATTCAAGTTTTACGCTCCATGTCTCAAGCATTATGTGCACGCCTTGTGCGATACCCGTAATGGGCTTGGCGGGCGAGTTCACCGCCTTCATTGTGCCTCCCTCCTTAGTGGACTTGAGGCCTAGACGCTTGGCCTCATTTACGGATACGAAGTTGTGCGTCGCTCCCATGTCTAGCAGCGCGCTAACTGACTGTCTGTTTCTGTTTGCGCTTACATACATGAGCCTTTTTTTAGCGAATGTAGACTGTTGGTGATTGAGTGCGCCAAAACATTAGAGAGAACCCATGCTGAGTTGGGGTTCTTCTGTGGACATTGTGAGGTTGCTCTTGAGGATAGTCGCGTACCCAATGAGGCCGTTACATATGAAGCATGGGCTTCGCGGCTTTGGCGCCTCCTTTTTGCCCATCGATTTACCTTGTGCGCTCTTGTTGCTAGGAGGTTTTTTCTGCCCCTAATTTTTGCGATTGTTGCCCTTATCTTTGCGTCTCTCTCCTACACCTTTGCCTAGTTTGGCCTTTTTATCTTTGGATTGGGTGGAGTATTCGGTGAGCGACTCCACTATGGCGATGGCGTCGTCAAGTGTTTAAAAATACCCCGCTTATTAAGTTCAATCTTAGCCCAATCTTTGAGGCCGTTTTGGAAGTAGAAGAGTGAGTTATTGTCGGACATATCGCTTATCTCGAGCATGAGGGTAGTGAGTTCGTTGATGTAGTCTCGAATACTACCCAATTGTTTAAGATGACGTAGGTGCGCTCGCGCTTTCTTTTCCGCATTGCTTGGGGCGAACTGCTTTCAGAGTTCTTGCTTGAAGTCGGCCCAAGTATCGATGGTGCAAATGTCTTTGCCCATCTTGTTATGCTTTCAACACCACCATAATTGTGCGGCGCCTCAAAGATAGGTGGGTATGGTGCCCACTTTCGATGTCTCGTCTCGTATACCCATGATATCGAAGTATTGATCTAGCTCAAAGTGGAAATTGTCCACGATTGTGATGTTGAGTGAGCCATCATAGGTGTCGGGCTTGGCATGTCAATGCGTCACGCATCATTCGTACTTGTGAAAGCTGGACTAGCGGAGAGTGTGCACTTGTGCCATGCCCAATTCGAGCGTACTTCCTCCACTTCCGCACGAACAGCGTGTAGTTCATCCTGAACAAAGCTACGAAGCTTTAACAACTTATCATGGAAGGATCGAAACTCACCTCGGAGAGTGTTCGCTTGCGCTCTAATGTCGCACCACGCAGGTCCCCACCCTTTTGGGCGCAAGGGTCGACAAGTGGGACGAACAGGCAGGTTCTCACACCCCCAAGCGTTCGCACTAAGGTCGTCAGTGTCTACACGCGGGTCCTCTCGCAGGATCGAGGACGAGTAGGCAGGGAGTTCATGGGTGAGATTGGCAAGCCGATCTTCACATTTTCACAAGGAAGTGCACATTTGTGAGGCGTACTTTTCAGGCATGAGAACGTGAATGTCACGAACCGCAATTGTGACACCCAAGATATGCGCTTGTACGCTAGTATTGACAAGGTTGTACTAATTGTTTGAGACGTGCTTCAGGGGTGTGCGTGTGGGGAATGCAATGGTCCTAGATTCCTTGGAGTTCAGGCAGGCCGACCTGGTTGAGTTTGGGGAGCTTGTCGCTAGTCGAGGACTTAACATTGAAGGGGGATTTAGGCGAAGCCCTACACACACTGGTTGAGAACTGGAGCCGTTCTCCTAATAAGCCCAAGGCAGGGCGAAACCAGTCGATATTGTGCCACTTCCACTAGGCTTACTCTCGTAGTATGAGATGTGGGATTGCTGCATGGGCTCGAAACCTCTCATCCCGTGACATTATGCTCTCATCAAGTTAGACATATACATGCTGGTAATTAAACTTCAATTCCTTGTGCACAAATTTATTAATCGGAATCCTGCATGCTAGAGCCTTAATAAGTAAATTGTCTTTTTGCTGGCAGGTTAGTGTTGAGTGTTAGAAAATGCATATTTATAAAGGAGAAAACTGTCATTTTACATTTCAAGTCTTACTAACAACCTTTACTTTTATGTTTTTAACATTCTTTTGATTTAATTACATGTGTTTTATTTTAATTAAGTAATTTATGTATTTTAGGGGCATTACAGTCATTTCACAATAAAGGAGAGATCAGACGGCAAAACGGACATCACTTTTGAACTCAGGACGGTCGAAAACCTTAAGAGGAGCATAAAAGGAAAAATGGCATTATTCACATGTACGGTATTATTCACGTATACGGTATTATTCACGTATACGGTACTGTATACGTTACTGTTCACAGCACTGTTCACATAGACGGATCGATGACGTGGCATTGACCGATGATGTGGCATTGACTGATGAGGTGTCACGATCCTGTTGGACTAAAATTCTTATGTACTGTTGATGGTGACGTGGCAGCATATTAGTGGACGAAAAATCTCGCGTACGGTGCATGCATCACACAGAATTATTTTCAACCAAACCGCGTTGCTGTTTATCCGGGTCAAACCGTGTTACTGTTCATCTGCGTGGTCAAACCGTGGACTGTTGACTGATGACGTGGCGCAATCCTGAGCGTCCAAACTGTTTTTAATCCGATGGTCATAATTTACTCCATGTATCTATAAAAAGGGGGCCTCCCCCCCCCTAATTTGATATCTCTGAATCCATTTTTGGGATCCATTTTCTGTAATTCCCTCTCCATCTTGTATTTTCTTCGTATTTTAATAAATTCCCATTTTGCCCCTAGTTCAATTATGAGTGGCTAATTTTCTTTCAAGCTTGGGTTGAAGGTGAAGTCTCAACATGTGTCATGGGCTTTATTTGGTAAATTTATTTTCTCTTCCCCTCTAGTTTTTGTGGATGTTTTGACTTCTCGTCGACAAATAATAATATTCTTGTCTAGTACCGCCTTGGTTTCACCGGCCCTCTAGTACAAGGTTATTATTATTTGGCACGATAAGCCCTTAGCACCATATTGATTAGAGCGTGGTTCATGAGGTGTGGATTCCCCCCTCATGATTTAATTGGCATTAATACGGATTATTTAGCCTATGATGCATGTTGATACGGATCCAGATACCCAAGTACGTTATTTCAATAGAATTCTCTTCAATTTATTCTCGCCATTTCAATTCCAAATTTAGAATTTATTCTCGCCATTTTAATTTAAGTTTTAGCATATTCCAAATCATTTCCACCATAAATCCAACAACCCATTTACAAAATTAATTCTATACACAATTAAACTCCACCTCCTCGTGGGATCGACACTCGTCACCATTAATCTATATTACAATAGATTCGTGCGCTTGCGAGTACATTAAAATTTGCACAACAGTTAGCAATGATCTTGGAGCAATTCTAGGTTTCATACAACTCGTTATAGATGCATGCTACTAAAATCCACTCCCAAAAAGGGACATGGTGATGACTTTGTTAAGCCAAAGCCAACTGAAGTTCAGCTCCTTGGTGCAGCCATGGCCTAAACCGATTGCATGCCTAACTAATTTGTAGTTTTGAAGAGCATACAATTTTTTATTTTTTTTCTAAGTGTGCTTTTAGTATTATCAACACACCAACAAAACTTGATTTAGTTATGCATTTTGTAGAGAGAATTTTTGTTTAATCAGATATATAAGAGTGACCTCTAAAGTAAGCTTGATTGCACTATTTACTCTCCATAGAGAAACAGAGTCTCTGTGCTTGTTTTTTCCTTTCTTTTCTTAACTCGCACAATTAATTCAGATTTATGGGTGTTTGTTATTCAGATTTATCTACTCTTATATAACTTAATATGGCCCAGGATGATAATGAAATACCATTTATAAGTCACGGTCAATAACGAGTAAAATGTTTTACAAGCAAGTAATCAAATACTTATTACAGAGCACTGGAAATTCCATGGACAGTCACTTCTGCTTCCACCAAGCACACATCTTTTACTAGGCAGCCATTGCCTGGCTTATTGAAGTAAGTGAATGAAACATATCTTGCCCACCCACTTTCTGGGTTCGAGGCACTGAACCAGAAATCAGCTGAAACACCAAATAGAATTAATTAGCACTGCTCATTTTTTGCTTATAATATTTAATTGTTCATGTTTACCGATCACAATAATTCGCTTATGCCTGACAGCTTTAGTGGATTAAAAGTCACGGCATCTCAATTTTAAATTTTCCCCTTAGAAAGACGGCATGTGTTGTAATAAAGATACAAGTTTATTGATTGCTTATTACCTTTACCAGCTATGTGCCGGGCCTGCGCCTGATCCAGGAGTCGCAAAGTGAACTCGGCATAAATTTTGGAACCTGGAGTGAGAGTTGTTGAATCTGCCAGAGCCAAGTACACAGCTAGATGAGTGCCGGTTCCATGGCGCCGTCCCTTAGGATATAGTTGTATCTGCCTGCAACAAACAACAATTTAGGAGTTGCATAATCACTGCATTTTTTTAGTAAATCTTTTTACGGATACCAAACAAGTTTTAAAAGAAAACGCAGAATATCTGCACTTGAAAATTCTTATAGAAATGAATTCATAGGTAGGAGAAAGTTAAAGGAGATCTTATCTCTGATACCATTTCTGGTCTCCAGAACTGAATACTTGTGAGTCGCAACATTCTGAGCGTAACTTTGAGAAGTTTTCGATCCTCCAGACATGCTTAATACTGGGTGCATCTTTGATCATTGATAAGCACTCTCCTTTACCTGTGCTTCTTTCTTTACTAACAAATACTTCTGCTCCAAACACACACGTGTCCTCCAAGAGGAATCCATTAGAAGCATCATTAAAAGCTTTAATGGGGATAAATTCATCAAATCCCCATTCACGCTTTAACCTATGAAACCGCCTTTCGGCTCCCATGGCATCTAAGGCATGACGAATGAGATAAAAATTAGGAGAAGGAACGTGATTTTTGAGGAAACAAAAGAAAGGCATTTAAATATTCGAGTTTGAGTGAGATAAGATAAGATTAAAATTATTGAACTTGCCCACTAAGTTGCGCCAAAGTAAAGTTTTAACAAGAACGAAGATGGAAACTCTTCTTAAGAGTTAGTAAGACCAATACCAAATGGACTTGTTTGGAAAATTGCAATAGGTCTATTAGTTGTGTTTTATATTCAATAGCAAATTATAATAACCTTGAAGTATCAAGAAGTTGTCCTTGTCTTGATCAAGCAAAAACAATCTGAAAACTGCATAGACCTCCCAACCATGCGGGAGTGAGCTTGTGTTTTCCATTGCTAGGTAGACAGAAATGTGTTCTTTCACGTTCTTGCTTTTATTTCCAGCTGGGTACATAACCAATTTCCTGAAATCACGCAAGTCAATGGAGTTTGAAAAATGAACATGTGCTTTGGTTCATGTTAATTAAAAAATAATAATAATGTACCATTTGTAGCCTCCAGCTTCAAAATCCCCGGTTTCATATTTCTCCACTGAATTTTTCAAAAGCAAAGAAAAAGATTGTATTTTGACTGTGTAATGAGTTGGTGGCGCTTCCGAAACTGATCTTGTGAACCCTGCAATGGTGATCTAAGTGCTTATATGTTCTTGATATATATCTATATCTATATATATATATATATATATAAAGTACTTATATGAATACCTGAATACACACATAAACAGACAGGAGGCAACAAAAGAGGATATCATACCATCTATTTCGTCACCCATGGCAACAAAATTCCTGACAGAATTGTTTGTAGTGATACAGGTGAAAGAAATCAGCTTTGTAGTGTATTTATAAGGAACAAGATTAAATTAATATTCCAAACTTGATAGTGTTTTAAGGATCACAAAAGTGTTTGCTTTGCTTGGATGGCTTTTTGAAAAGAGAATAAGCATCCATTCTAATCTTTCTGGTGCGGACAAGCTTAAACAAAGAAGGTTTTGAGGCATGGCATATACTTTTCCAAACTTACATTAATCATAAACTGAACAAGGCACCAAACTGAATTTGCACGTAACTTAAACAAAGATTCTCTTTCATTCAGTAACCTTCTGATCATACGAAAAAAAAAAAAAAATTGCCGCACAAAGGAAAAAGGAAAAAGCCTGTGCCCTGTAGCTACCGCAAACCATTTCAACTAGGCATTAAATGATTTTATTAAATGATCATGCTTAATGAAAGGACAGTAGCTAAAGTATCGAGCAAGTGATCACTTTTGTGTTGGCCGTTGATGCTTATCAATCACTCGCATGCATATTTGACAACAAATGATTTTATTTCACAATAGATATAAACTGCAATCCCTCAATTCGACTTTCTAAATAATGAATTTCTACGGGGGGAAAACAATCGTCGTGCGTCAGTTTTAGAAAATGAGAAATTTTAGTATATTTTTAAAGTATTATGTTGGTCATATAATAAGTAAATTATGTTATGACACATGCATATAATTAATGGTTATATAAAATTTAACTATACATATCATACATGCATTAATTAATTGTATTAAATGGACGCTAATAAAGTTAACGAGGAATCCAAGTTGATCAAGTTCTCTCCAATAGTTCTCCTAGTAGCTTCTTTCATTTTTTTTTTGGATTTTTCTCAACACATTTACTATTAACCATGAACATACTCTACCCAACTCATTACAGCGCAAGTTGATGCATTGAAATAAAAAAATTCATTGTTCTTTTGCATCTTTCACTTTTATCGCTGTTACTTGTTAGTTATGACAAAAAAATGTTGTAATCCCATTTTGTGAAGTTTGACTTTTTTTCTTTTCATTAAACGTTAATTCTATATATAAATTATAAGATATTTTTATGACTGTCCCAAGTTCAAGCGTCATACATTTATATTTTGCGAAAAAGAGGTTGAAAAAGGAGATGTTTTTAATGAGAGCGGTGCCATTAGCACCCCTTCAAAATCCTCATAAAACACCTCTTATGTGTTTTCAATTTAACCTCTAATAAAATGAAAAAAAAAATTCAATCTCTCTTTCCCAAATCAAACTGCAGATTTCTTTTTAAACCCTTTATTGTTACCGTTGCTTCCTGCCTGCATTTTTGCGGCAAACTTACAGTGAATTATTTTCTTGAAATCCTAAATTAAGGATTGTTATACAAATGATTTTGGAAGAAAAAAATCATTTAAGTTTTATTTTTGTTGGGAAGTTCATAAGAAATATTTTCCATTGTATATACGCACATGCCGTTGGAGAGTCTAGAGCACCTATTTTTTGATCGAAAATCTATATAATAATCCACTAAATTGGATAATTTTACGGTCTTTTATTATCAGTCCATAAAGCTTTTTCGGCATTCAATGGGAAGAAATAGGCAAGGTAATTTATGAAATTAATGCGTGGGTGTTATTAGTGATAGTGTTATTTTAAGTTGCCAATAGTCTCACTCTTTTAATAATAATATGAACTTAAATAAGGATCACTGACAAATCCAGTAATTTTCATTCAAATATCAGAAAAATAGCAGAAATTTAAATCCCAATTTTCTTATAATAAAGTCTTGTTACAGTTCTTAGGCAATTCCAAGCACAGTCACCTCCGAACACACATCCTTCGCTAGGAAACCGGTGGCTGAAAGATACAACCAAATGAAAAAAATCTGGACCAACCTGAAGTGTCACTTGAGGCATTGAAATTTGAACCCATGTTCAGCTGCAAGAGAAAAAGAACACTCATTCAGAGTTAATTTGCCCGAGCTTCCTTCTTTATTAACAAAGGCCTCTGCTCGAAACCCGTGTCTTCCACAAGCATTCCATTACAAGAGTTGTTAAACGCTTTAAGCAGGATAAACTGACCAAAACCTCATTCAAGCTTCAATTGGTTAAACCATCGTCCCTTTCCCAGGGCATCTGGGCCAGACGAGACTGAATAACAAATAAGATGCATGTGCTTTACAAAACAGTATTGGCTTGTTACTAATTTGTGAAAATAACAACCTTGGACAATCAAGTTCTTGCCCTTGTTCTGAACGAGCAAGACTAACAGGAAAACCACATAAACTTCCCAACCAAGAGGGAGGGACCTAATGTCTGTCATTGCTAAGTAGAGACAAATGTTCTCTTCCTAACTCTTGCTTTTATTTCTGTTTGGGTAGAGAACTAGTTTCCTGCAAGCATGAACAAAATTGGCTAATGGTGTTGGTAAACAAGATGAAAATCTCAGTAATGAATAGGCTAAGCCCAAAATCAAATGTAGCTGTTGCACACTTAGAGAGGCAACCACAATCAGAGGATTTTTGGGAAGAGACTTGATAGGCAATGAAATGGTTCAAGGGAAAGAAAACATACCATTCTTTGTAGCCTCCAGCTTTAAACTCCCCTGATTCATATTTCTCCACTCCATTCTTTAAAAATAATGAAAATAAAAGTAGTTTCATTATATAATACATGGGACGTGCATCTGATATGGATCTTTAAATTCCCGGCAGGAGAAATATTAGTACCAGTATATATTCCCAGCAAGAATAACATGAGGTAAGAGATGAGATACACAAACACACGCACACACATGAAGGGAGAGGGAGAAAGAAAGAGAGGAACATACTATCTTGGACATCAAAGACACAGCTGATGGCAACAATTCTCCACAATCAGCTCTGTAGTTATCTACAGAGAGGAACATACTATCTTGGACATCAAAGACACTGCTGATGGCAGCATGAGGTAAGAGATCAACTTAAAGTTAAAAATACAGGTACCCAATCAGCTCTGTAGTTATCTAAAAGCAACAAAAGAAAGCATTGTATATCCCAAACTCAATAGATTCTTTTAAACATAAAACTGTACTTTTTACTTAAGAGGATTGCCTCTTGATCCTTGAATAATCTATTCTTCCTGATGTGAACAACTTCATATTATTTCTAAATGAAATAAGTTACTATTATGAGGCTTGTAAACAGACCGTGTTCCTTTCCCCTGCACAATATTCCATCTCAAACAGCCGATAAAAGGACACTCCACCAGAATCAAACAACAATTTACAGTGACGTTTTGAGCCCAAAACAGGAATCCATGGCATGCATATAGCGGATTGATCATGAAAAAGTTTGGTATGGTGAAAGATCAGGTTTAGACTTAAATTTGGGCCATTCTAATCATCTAGTGTCACTGATCCAAATTTCAGCTTTCCACCCTCATCTCCGAGAGAGAGAGAGAGAGAGAGAGAGAGAAGAGGCGTTCTAATTAATTGCACAAGTCATTTGAAACTCATATCAATCATAAACAGAAAATTGCACCATGCTCAGTTCTCATAAAAATGAAGGGAACAAATGCAATGAAAACGCACAAGTGAAACTTAAAATTCTCATCATTCTGATGAGAGGAGGAAATTACATCACAAGACAGCTTCTAAAAAAAGGCAACAGCTAGAGCTACAGAAGATTCAATCATTAAACCACAATATATCAACTTCTTGAGGGGGAAAGTCTTTAGTATCAATCTATCAGTAACATTTGGAATGGAAACCCTTGATCAATTCCATGTGTCAAACTGCAGCATGAATCACAACACCACATCAACCAGTAGAAATCACAATCCATCTAAGCTATGAAGCTTTTGGCCTTGTATAGCCCAAACCAATTAGCTTCTCCACCAACTTCTTCTCTGCATTTGCCTAAAACCCAATAAACAAAAAAAATAAAAAGAATCATACAAGCAAAAACAAAAGAAAATGCAACTGAAAAACAGCCAAAAACCAAACAGTTGTTCCAGTTGAAAACCGAAAAATAAATTTAGATATAATGAAACCAAACCTCAAGCATCAGACTATCCTTTGGGATATTGCAAGCCAAAATTACATTGAGACCAGTCTTCAACACTGCCATGAACATCTAATCAGCTCATATCAACAAGATAATATACATACATACATACGTAAATATACATATACACACATATATCTAGGATCTTGGACTTTATTAAGGACCAGGACAAATTGTCACAGTGTGAACATACTTTTACAACATTGTATAAGTATGTTCATACTGTTGTTAACTCGTTGCGGATTAAAATCCGGACTGGAAAATTTTTCATATATATACATATACACACGCGCATGCGCATAACAGCTTCTGCATCTGTCTAACCTGTGGGCAGAGCTAAAAGACAAAAAACACAGACTCCCATGCATGTTTTTCTGTTTTCTAGCTCCTCAGCATTTTACAAAGATGTGAACATCTGTTTTAAGATAAGGACTCCATGCACACGCACACACCCCCAGAAAATAAAAAGGATAACAATGTATTATGAAAACCTTTGCACAAAGTGTTGAGTAAATTCTTACCTTTAAAGCAATGCTTGACAAGTTACAATATTTTAACAAAAAGCAGACATATATATAGCTAAAAGAACTTGTGGTTCAAACAGAGCTAAAAGAACATGTAGTTTAATACAGTTTAATTCCATAGTATATAATTTACCTATTCTTCGAGCAATGCCGGAGCCTGTATTATCAGAAACCCCTCCAATTATTGAAGTAACACTCACGGTATTGTGCTGTACATCAATTACAACACCACCCAATTACTATTGCTAAAATTTACTACTATATTTGATAAACTCTAAAGCGGAAAATTACTGGCCGTGTAGTTGCAGCTGCGTACACGCGTCCTAATTTGGCAGAGTCACAACCAATCCACGCATATATCTGCTAAGAACTGAAATTGATTAATTAATTGTTATTTAAAAATAATTATTTTCTGGCTAAGTGAGTACCTGATTGCGAAGACGGATGATCTGGAAATGAAGGGTGACGTCATTGACGATGTCAGAAAAGCACGTGATTTGCACGCTGCTATTGTCGCTAGCATCATCAGCAGCAGCAGCAGCAGCGTTCTGCTGCTTTGATTTTTCATCGACTTTCATGGATTCGACGGAGTCGACGAGTTGACTTAGAGCTGAAACTTCACCAGCCATTGCAGAGAAAGCTTTTAATGGACCCAATTCAGCTTCGTTTTTCCGGTGCTGTTTCTCTTTTCCTCTTTTTTTCTTTTTTTCTACTTTCCTTTGTGTAAAACAGGAAAGCGCATCTCTCTGTGTATATTACAAGACGGGTCAGCTTCACCACCAACCACATTCTGCCATGTCACGGAGTTAAAAAAAAATTGTTTTCCTCTTCTACAAGATTACTCCTTGCGCAGACATGCCTCACGTAGAGGGGTTAATTTGGCAACAAAAAAAAAAATTTAGTATTGTTTACATTATTCAGAAATTCACAATTAAAGTAGAATATTTGCCTTTCTTAAATTTCGTGAATCAGAGAACTTCGTCGTTCGTCATTATTAATTTTTATTGAAATATGTTATTGAGAAAAAGTAATACAGCACTTCCGGAGTAAGCACCAAGATGTTACAAGAAAATGAAGAAACAAAGACAGAAATTCTCTCCCTCATAATTTTCTAGAGGAATTTAAGCTGCTATAATGTACAAAACGCGGCACTGACTGCACAAGTTTCAGCATATACAAGAACCATATACATGAACAATGAAAAGCCCCTTGAGCTTACATACAAGTTAAATTGAACAAAATTAAACCTTTGGAACCCAAAAAACAAAAGTATCTTTGCCCCTCTTTTTTTGAAGTATTTGCACAACCAAGGCATTTCTAACAACATAGTCTTAGATAACCATCTTCTGTTCCAACTAGAAACAATCGCGAGAAGGGTAGAATACTTATGCTTGACAATACCGACAAGTTTTTCGCCCCATTATCCGCCATATATAACTTTTGAGGTACAAGCCGATGCTGCCCATCCTGCAATACAGTATTTACACAGTTGCTGAGGAAAAAATTGTTTAAAAAGAAAAATTAAGTAGCAACATTGCAAATATAGAGAGATTAGATCGTGCATCAATGTTTGTACATTTACCTTAGATGCAAATTTTGTGTTTAATAATAGACACAATTTGTAGAAAAATAAAAGATTTCCTACCAGCCGTGCCCCCATATTCGAAACAACATTCATGGCTTTCGTGATGCAGGTTAATTAGCAAAACAAGCATGGAAGAAGCATAATTTTGAATACTTACTTCATCGGCAGATTTGGATAAAGAAGAAAGTCCAATCTTGTTGTTGGAGATAGAAATCACATCCTGCCCCCAGACAGAGAAGCCAGATATCCCATTTGTGTGACCTTTGAAAACAGTTGGTTGTGACGGCCAATTCCTGTCAGGAAAATAAACCAATTGAAGGAATAAGATGGAATGGTACATAACAGAAGAACACAAATCTTCAAGAAAACTTTCTGCATTACCTTCTCAAGTCCCAAATTCGCAAAGTCTTGTCAAGGGAACTGGAAACAAGCAAATGGTCCTCTGGTGCAGCCAACTAGAAACATAAAAGGAAAATGAAACTCCAATTCAGAAAATAAAACATATTTTATCTCTTTGAAATTATGCATACCTTTGTCACATATCCATCATGAGCCCTCCAAGAAGCAATAACATTTCCACTCCTCACATCAAATAGCCTACATTGGCCAGAACTTAATCCAGCTGCAATCCACGATGGCGAGGCAACAGCTCCACCTGCTTGCATTTTTTCTGACCCACATGAGCATATGGCAGAGACAAGAGACGGGAAACCCAATTCAGTAGGTTCACCCCTCCACAAATGAAGCTTTTGACCCTGGTTAATATCGATGAACCTTTTCACATGAAGAAAAAAGAAAAGGCCAAATGAGATTCACTATTAAGACATTCCTTATTTGAGTTATTTCTATCACAGTAGCACAAACCTGAGAGAACCATTTCCAATGCCAACAACAAGCCTCTCAACACATTCTATATGATGCAGACAAGTGTACAAGTTTCCATCGAATGCAGTCGACAATATTCCACTAGATAAGGCGTTAGAGTTCAGCATACCGACCTGGTCATTATTAATTTTTGAAATAGAAGATGAAGGACTTCCACCATGCAAAGAATCCATGGATTGTTCGGCAAATATTGATAAAAGTTTCCCTGTTTGGCTATTCCAAACATGTAAAGTTCCATCACAAGATGCTATCCTTCCACTAGATGATAGGACGCAAATGTCGTTTACAACCTTCACAAAAAACAAAAGGCATATTCGAAACTATTTTTCCAGAAAGCAATTAATCTCTTATGCATGTGCAATCACTAAAGACTTGTACAGAGAGTTCAAATTTCCTAACAATAGGGAAAAACCAACCTCTTCATGGCCATAATAGCCAGATACGCAATTTATTCTTGTCAGTTCCCACTTCTGTACAGTTCCTTTGAATCCTGGACCGATGCCAGCAGTGAAAACCGTACACTCATCTTGACCAACTGCCACAGATCTTAATGCTCCATGATGTGCACGTATTGAGGATAAAATAGATGCTTTTATCTTCCATGGAGATTCATCTTTCAGACCCCCTACCCGTCCAAGAAAGTCCGGCCCATCCCAAATTGCAGCTGGAGTAGGGAACCAAAACCAGGGCTCACACTTCATTAGGTTAGAAGTTGCTTCTTGTCTTTCAACCGAACTCTTATGATAATCATAAACCCGTCTTTGAGGGATCAAGTTTTTGGAACTTCTACTTCCTTGTGATTGTGGAATCGACCACCCAACCCCATTAAGCAACAGTTTGGCAGGATTGCACTGAGAGGTTGAGCCTTTATTCAGAAGCGGTCTTTTAGCACTGATGTTCTCTTCACTAATGCGAGATGATTCTCCAGTATATTCCCACTGAATCATAATAGACTAAAAAATATGAGACACAAAAATGTCCACACATGCCAGTACACAGCGCTTAAGTATCCAATGCAAAGAACCCATAATACTCCTGTAAGACGAAGCCCACATACCTTCCAATTATGATATCGTAGAAGAAACTGCTCAAGAAGTAACCAGGTAGCACAACACTGACGAAGTTTCTCTATCCCAAGAAGAGATGCAAAAGAAGGATAAAGAAGCAACCTACAAACATCCAAACAAAATAAACATAAACTAAAGGCTTGCAAGAATTACTGATGACTTCCAGTCAAGAATTCATGTGGAATAAATTAAAGCTTTGCTAAATTGGGCTTCTAAGCAAATATCATGAACTTTGGCTAGCACCCACACAAGATCCATTCGGCTTTCGATTTGAGACTCCCCATCAACTTTTGGTTTGGGAACCTTCAAGCTTCCGCCAAGAGAACCAGATTCATCACTACATTCCTGTGAGAAAGCAAGCTCGTCAAACAGTTCTTTAAGGTGTGGAAGAACATGCAATGCTGTCAAGTCCGGTCCAATCCGCTGACAAATTGCCATGAGAGTCGAAGCAGCAACCTAGATATGGAGGCGTATTAGATTAGTGGAACTCTAGAACTGCTTTGCTGGTATGTGAAAAGGCAGAAAATGATGATTAAGACAATAACTTATTGAACATCATGTAACATAAAATGTGGATAATCAACTGAATCAAATTTTACAAAAAGATTTTAATAAATTAAAGGTTTTCCAATTTATACACACACAGAGGAATTCACAGAGATCAAGGCATATTACAGTACATGCGCAAGCTGAGTAGCAGGTGTATGTTTCATGTAGCCTCACGCAGAGCGCAAGTGTTTGATGCCTCATAAAGAAGTATTAACTCAACTTGCATTAAGTCTGAGTTAGTAAAACAGTTCACACCAATCATATGATGTAAAATGCCTTTTATTTCTTCCTCATATGAAGCATTATTCCACCAAAAAGAAAAAGGGGTTTAGGACATAAGCGGTTAATCCTTTTGCAGTAGCATTTAAACGAGAAGAGAAAACTCCATGTTATAACAGAAAAAAGAAGAAAAATGCTACAAAAATTTCAAAACCGAAGCAGACTAAGTGCTTTGCAAATAAATGAACATAGAAATTTGAAAAACCTGAAGAACTGTAATTTCCAAATTTGTGTGCATGAGAACCATAACATGCAGGCAGCTTCGATCCTGTAGAATCAAAGGAGAGAGACTATTAACTATTTAACATATCCAAGTTTGTCACAAAGTGAAATAAAATGGAATATAATCTAAAGTCATACTTCTATGAGCTCCTTTACAACCACCTCCCTAGGTAAGAATGCAACTAGACCATCTAATGTCATTAGACAATCAATAAGAGATAATGCACTCCAGCTCTGCACTGGCTCAGGTTTATTCGTATTTGACACATCAATGCTGGAACGAGCAACATGTTTTAGTAATGGCAGCATCTGTCTGACAATAAACGTCTCCCCTAAAAGACCACCTGCAAAGTCAAAGAACCATAGTACCTTAGAAGATGAACATGAAATTTTCACAAAGGACATCAGTCCCATAAAACCCAATGAACTGGAAATACCAATTCTAACCAGCACATCTATTCCATCGGGACAGATTCCTCTCCCAAAGCATTGAATTAGAGGGAGGATTGTCTGCATTGAGAATCAAAGGTCAGTGTATCATAAACAGAAGAAAAATTCCAGATGTATGCATATGCAGAAGTACAGAATAAACTGCATAATCTAATGGCCGTCTGTTAACGTATGAAACCAAGAACCTAGAAAATAGTTTAACCTGATGAACGGTTATCGGTACACCAAGCTCTTCACTAGAGCCAATGAGTAGCACGGAAGCAGCAGAAGCTGAACTCTTATGAGGAGCAGCATACAAATTTGATATGACCAGTGGATGTACCATTTCCAGATATGCTTGCTTACCAATCCTGTTCCATATCTCTCGCACAAATGAATCTTGAAGAAGAGAAACCTTCAAATGTGAATAACCTGTTGTCTGAAATATGGTGACTTGATGAGTAGGAATTCAAAATAAACGTCCCATAGCAACAAGAGACGTGAAAGAATACAGTTCATAACTAGCCTGTAAAATCTTCTGGATAGCAGGCAAAATCATTGTCCTCACAGCTTTTGGTGACAAACATTTTATGAATTCTTTTAGTAGCACGTAAGCGCATTCGGCTTCGGCATCTGATAAAGGAGTTGCTACAAGTGGTAAACAGTAAGGGGCACACCTTTCAGCAGCAAAAGATCCCATAGCTTTCAGAGCTCCTAGTTTAGCAAAATTTGCAGCATATTGAAGGCGAGATCCATGTCTTGCAATAAGCTGAAGTGGGGCAACAAAAAGGTACGATGACTTGACTGTTGAAGGAAAATATGGCGATTCTAGAAGACTTTTGGCTGATGGCCGCCTGATTAATTTGTTTAAAGGAAATAAATTAAAGTTCTAAAATATAATTAAACAAATCATGCATACCAGATGGAAAAAATAAAGGCATAATGCAATAGTAAATTGAAGCATAATTGCAAAGAATCTAATCTCATGAAAAAATAAAATAAAAAATAAAAGAGAGACATAGAGAGACCTTGTCCAGTCCTTTGTGATGCATGCTTCAACAAGTATTCTTGTGTGAGAAGGAAGTTCCTCCATCACTCCAGGTAAGTCACCATTTTCCAAGTATACGGCCAATGAGATCGAATCAAAAAGAGGCCTGCGCAAATGAAGTTCTGCCAAGAGACAACCAATAGAAAATATATCCTTTGAACAATCTTTAGAGAAGGTCTTTGAATAAGATGATTTCTGCCTCCAGAGTAGTAACTCCTGATATTCCATGGAACCTTCGTCCTCCACTTCTAAATGCTCCAGAAGATATTCCAAATCAATATCAGACAGCACATGACGACTACCATTTTCAAATGGATTGGAAATAGTTCCTACAAAACTCTCACTTGAAAATTCTTTTGTTGGAGATATGTGCATACCAAAGCTTTCTTGATGGTTATAATACCGGGGACTCAAATGTCTAGCATGATCAGAAAAAGCTAATGCTTCTTCTAGTTCCTGTAAATAGGCAGCTTCTGGGAGGAGAGAACTCACATTATCCACTTCGTTGTTGTTCTGGGACCTAACAAATTTACACTTCCTTGACCCTTTTTCCCAGGTAGCTGTTTGTCGTACAGGATGCGGTTGAGTAAAAAGTTGGAGACGTCCAACCGACTTTGGCTTTGTCGGCTCTGACGAAGGCAGCATAACATTCTTCGCATCAATGGCCGCCTGCCCCGACATTTTGTACCCAAAAGTGATATCAATCCAATGATGAATTCTACTCGAGACGCGATCACTTTCCAAAGCATCCCGATGCAATTTTATAAATTCCTCAGGACTACCAGCCCATGGAGGTACAGCCAAGTCAGTCATACCAGAGTGTTGAGAATAAAAAATTTGGGGATCACAGTAAAATTCTGGAATGCACTCATCAGGGGTCCACTGGTAAAGTCTTTGCATGGTAGAAGGATACTCATTAGGTTCATAAACGGAACGCACGGCTGTGCGCAAAACACTCAGAGGTAGCCTCCTAGCTTTATAACTGCAAACAGCCAGTTCAGAGAGACATTCATCAGACACATGATGTGGAATTTCAGATGATGAATAGGTGAAGTCCAACTGCTCATCTCCTTTTGCCAGCCGCCATTTGCTCTTGCTCAAATCCCTCGATCCTGAATCAAAATTCTCATCAGGTTTTGTACTAAAATCTATTACCCATGGCATTACCATATGAAATGTGTAGTCACCCCACCTTCTTCCAGCTAACTTATTCAAGAAGAGTAGATACTCGAAATTACTCAGCTCTCCTCGCCACCATCTATTAAACTGAGAATGCCAGTCCATAGATTGGGAAAGCTTCAAATCAGCATAAAGTCCTTGAGAAGAGCAACCCTCTATGCAGCAGCCTATCATTGGGGAGGTAGGGATAGTGCACCAGTCAGCTATTGAATTGAATCCTACTAAAGGCTTATCACAGATGTACAGCCAAGACCAGCATGAATCAGTCAACAATACATTGGATGGGCATACACTCCTATGGGCAATGCCTAGACTATGCAAGTAAGCTATGGCAGAGAGTAGCTGATACATTAGAAACCTTACATGCCACTCAGACTTTAATGCATTGGGGCTGAATTGAAGAATGTTTTCCAAGGTATATGGAGTTTTAGGAATAACTGAAGTAATTAAACCAGATGTTTTAAGCAACCCAAGAACAGGAGCAATGTTTGGATGCCTCAGGCAACCAGGGACACTACTCTCATCAAAGGAAGGTACCCCAATTAGACGTAGAAAATTTTTACTCTCTTGCCCGGAAGCTTTCCCTTCAATTAGAAAATTGAGTGAACCCAATACACGGTCTTCAAGACACCCAGACAAGAAATTAGAAGCAAGCTCTTCGAAGATAGAGTAAGAACAAATGCCAATAAAAGCAATTGGGAACAATGCAGTCATTATTCTTGAGCAAGAGAACCTCCCAGAATGATTACAGATCCAAGTTCCATATTCTATCCTGTCTTCGGACTTCTCTCCACCACCATTCGCCAAACACCGAGATTCATCCCGTAAAGAATCCGTTGAAGTAGCTTGTTCACTAATACTTCCAACAATATCATTTTCCTCGACTTGACTATCACTTCCTCCATTATTGTCCACAACATACTCATCACTGCCAACCCAAAGATAAAATTTCAACAATCATATATCATTTCTGCATGCTGATAACCGACATCTGTACGATGAATACTAATTAACATTGCCATATTAGTTTTCTCAATATAATGTGCAGTTAACGAATATCCAACTAACTCGATCTGAGGTCTGAGCTCAATCATTCATACAAACTGACGTTACATGATATGATTATAGAATTGGAAACAAAATTATTAAAACGTCACTACCAGTTTTTCTGCTCTCATCTATTAACATTTCACTTTAACTTTTTCTTACTTTCACTCCTCTAATCATATCATGCCATGTTGCCATGTCAGTTTAGTTCATATTCCACTAATAAGTTTGCACAGGTAAGTAGTACATGTACTACTCTTACACGTATTTGGTGAGGCAATCGTTTTCAAGACTACGACAATAAACCAAAATGAACTGAGAAGCCAACAAGTTCTCGCTACTAGAATTGTTCATCTGCAGAAATCACACGATGTCAATCAAAACTGCAAAACAGAATAAACAAATCAAAGTTCAATTCATATACAGAAAGAGTAAACGAAACCTGAACAACCGCGGAAGAGGCAAATGGAAGAGGAGAATTGGATATGCCATAAGAGAAAATTAATTGATCGGAGAAATCAGATTTTATGCGACGGTGAAGACACTCGAAGCAGAAATGTAACTGCTGCTGTTGTTTAAAATGATGATGATGATGATTTTCTTCTTCGTCTTCCATTGTTTGATTGTGCAGATTCAGATTCCCCTCATTTTTTTATTATGCAATTTCGGAATGTTTGAGAATTTTGAGCTGAGCTAATTAAGCTGGAAGTTGAATGTACGTCTATGATGACGCATCTCGGAGTAGAGTGGAAGGAACACCAAACGGCATCGTTTGTATCTTTGGGCTGATTGAATGAATTAACATGAGGGGCTATTGGGCTGGAAATTCATTGATGAGGCCCAGTACCCTTGGATCAGTTCGTATGCAATGCCCTGAAATTGTTACATAGATCACCCAACCACATTATTGACATTGCACTTTTTGTGGTGTGTTTGCATTTTTCTAATTTTAAAAGCATATTAAGAGATTGTTTGTTAAATGTCTAAAGTCTAAAATTTTATTAATTTCAGATCTTTTTTAAAATTTACTTGTTTGTTTTTTGGAACTTATGTCTGATTTGCAGACATTTACATTTGAATAGAAAAAGTAAACTTTTGTGACTTTTATCTGAATAGAAAAATATCTAAATGACAAAATAAATATTATATTCCAAAAATATCTCTGTAAAATAACTTATTTCCTAAATTATAAAATGTAATCCTTTTTTTTTGTTTTAATTGACAAGGACATAAATGTCAAACAACCAAGTTTAAGATTTTTTTTATTGTAAAAACAAACAAGATGCCATTTATATTCAGATATTAAAAAAAAACAAACAAACACTACATAAGTAAAGCATTCAGTAAATATTTATTTTATTCAGGGAACAAAGTTGCTAATCACCTACGCATATGTTTAAAAACTAATAAGTTTATCTAAATTTGTACATTATAAGTTTTGGTATCTCAATCACAAGCATATTACAAAGTGAAATTCTCAGAACATTTGTATTTTTCAGAAATCAAATTTAGTTATTCGAATTAGTTATAAGATATGTGCAATTTGTATAGTGTTAACCACAACAAATTACAGTAAGTAAAGAACGAAAACAGCAACTGGAAATATCGAAAGAAATAACAGAAAGCAACAGAAGAGAGATGAAACAGAAACAGAGAAATGAAATGGGAACCGAGGCCTGCACAAGACAGTTTCCTTAAAACAGATTTACCACCTCCTGCTGAGTGCTTAAGGTCTGCTGGTATCTGTTTCCCAGGATACAACGGGTACGAACTTCCAGGTGAAGCAAATTTCGGTGAACCATAACAGCGAACTCGATCAGAAAAATAAACGAAGAAGGAAGGAAGAAAAATAATAAGTGTTGTTGGTGCTGATTTCCGAAGAGGAAGTGCCTTTTTATAGCCATGTGAGGATGTAACAGTAGCTCTGTATTGAATTTCTGAATTCAATTTATGTTATTAATTTGCTGTAATAGCCATTGAATTTAAACAATTCAATTACAGTAGGTAAAGAACGAAAACAACAACTGGAAATATCGAAAGAAATAACAGAAAGCAACAGAAGAGAGATGAAACGGAAACAGAGAAATGAAATGGGAACCGAGGCCTGCACAAGACAGTTTCCTTAAAACAGATTTACCACCTCCTGCTGAGTGCTTAAGGTCTGCTGGTATCTGCTTCCCAGGATACAACGGGTACAAACTTCCAAGTGAAGCAAATTCCGGCGAACCACAACAGTGAACTCGATCAGAAAAATAAACGAAGAAGGAAGGAAGAAAAATAATAAGTGGTGTTGGTGTTGATTTCCGAAGAGGAAGTGCCTTTTTATAGCCATGTGAGGATGTAACAGTAGCTCTGTATTGAATTTCTGAATTCAATTTATGTTATTAATTTGCTGTAACAGCCATTGAATTTAAACAATTCAATTCAAAAATTGAATTACATAACAGCAAGAAATAATTGTAATTGTTTGAATTTAAAAAAACGTGTGAAACTGTTACACAAAAAATTAAAAACATGCCTAGCTTACATGGATGATTTTGGGTTGACATTCGTGTACGCAGGACGCGCGGGCGCACACGAGTTCAACCAAATCGGTCTTGGATTTGCACCCCCCCTGCGGACACGTGTGTGCAGAGAGCCTCTATCCTTATAATTCTTACTCATGCATTGTTAAGTGTTTAAATTTAAACACTAATTCCCAGGCTTTTTTTTTCCATATAGGATAAGCTTCATTTCCTTTCAAATTTCCAACTTCAAGGGTGAACTTTGAGAGACAATTTCTCATTCACCCAAGCACCATTTTGAGAAAATAAAATTATACTTTTGAAATATGAACGGAGTAGAATCCAAATATCATAATATTTTCCACTTTCGTTAAGTAGGACCCACTCAAAATGTGCTATCAAAATAGCATGTTATGCTATTTTTTCAACATATAGTACACGATGAATGATTAACTATGGCTTTTGAATCGTCGTGTCAAAAAATTTTGTATTATGATTATAGATTAGTATCTTAACAAGCAAGTAATTTGTGAGTTTTAAGTTTAATTCTCAACATTTTATTCAACAAAGACAAGTAATTTATGGTATAGGCATTCTGATTCATGAGAATGTTCTGCCCTTGTTGAATTAACACGTAACAACAAACTATGATAGTCACAAAAAGGTCAGGTAATTATTTTAAACGCATGTAGAAATTGAATTTATTTGATCAATATTCATGAATTTTTTTTAGAAAAGGCTACAATACATTTGCTAATAAAATAGAGAAACCATTTTTCAATGGAAAAAGCTATGACAATAAAAAGGGTTATCTCAAAACACTGTTGTTGGATGAGTTTCCACATATATAATTTTTATGAAAGAAATGAAATTTATTATTATTAATCAATGTTACAAAAATTTTATAATTACATACTCACCATAATTTATTCCATTAATTTCTAAAGCATCCGGGGCTGATAAATATTTTAAGATTATGACAATACCACCTTAAAAAGCAAAATGAAATAAACACGTCATATTCGAGCCTTAAATCTAATTCAATTTCAAGCCCAAAACGTAAATTTTCTAATCAGCCAGCGGGCCTCAATTAACTAAAACGCTGTCGTATGAATCCTAAAATAATTAAATAAAATGGAAACACTCTCAGTGTGTAATAATATAAACAAGTTCAATTTTTATCGTTTTTAGATGAGTGTTTAATTTTTTTTGACAAAATATAAAAGTACAACATAAATTAACGCCTGTTTCGTTCCTACTGAAGAACAGCAAAGGATCAAGGGTTTATATCAGGTCAGTTCACTCAATGATCTGCTTTGATCTGTTATGTTACGGCAATTGTCGTTTGTCAATTCCAAGTTCTTTTATCGATGAAATGCAAAATTGCAATGAAATTGGATTTTCGATTCAATTTCTTAATTTTTGTAGATTTGGATAGGAGAGATGGATGCGCAAACAGCTCGTATAAAGAAGTGGGTAATATTGTATCCCGTTTACATAAATTCAAAGAAAACTATTGCTGAAGGAAGGCGTATAAGCGCCAGCAAAGCATGTGAAAACCCCACTTGTATCGAAATTGCTGATTGTTGTCAGTATTTGAAAATCCCTCACGCCATTGAGGTTCATTAACTAGTGTCCGTTTTCTTTATTTTCATTTATTTATTTATTGTGTATGTTGTGAGTCCGGTGATGGGTTTTTGTTATTGCAGATTGATAAGGCCTATCCACGGGATTTTATGCAAAGAGGTAGAGTGAGGGTGATGCTGAAAAGGGAAGACGGGACTTTTGTCAATCCAGCCATTTCTTCGAGTAAGTATAGCCTCATCTAGTTGTTGTTTCGGCTGCTTCTATTGCTCGTATTGTGGTTCAATAATTTGCTGCTGTAATTTTGTCTTTGCTTATTTTGTTCTTTGAATATAGTTTTGCATAATGTGAAAAATTGTTACATGAGAGTAGTTAAGGTACTGTCGAAGATGGTAAGCTGGTTTTTGGTTAATTGCTGTAAGTAGTTGTGAAGGTTGTGTTGGTGTTTAGTAATAGGAGCTGGCTTAGTAAAGGGCTAATGACGTGATGATGAGAGCAGTTGACCGTGATTGTTATGATAAACATTTGGAGGTTTCTGAAGAGGTGTCATCCATGTAAGTCAAATTCCACCATCCATGAATGTGTTGACCATATTTCTACCGTATGATCATACCAAATTGAGCTCAACTGGGCTTCTAGGCAAGCAACTTTAGTGGCCTTTTCGAGATGGTTTCGTTTTGCGGGAAAATATTGGCTTGTTTGATAGCCTTTTGAACTGAATTCTATGTGGAACTTTCCACCTTAGCTCCCTGGATTGCTTGTTGGACCATGGGTGTCTGTATGTTAACATATTTAATGACTGGAGTTTGTAGACAGGAGATCGATTTAGTTTTAGTTCCAGTTGGGCACCTTTTGTGTTCCTTGCATTGGAAATCGATCATAATCTTTGTTTTGCTAGGAGTGTGCATCCTGATTCTGTGTCTTTAACTGCTTTGCCTCTATTGAGAGAAAATCTCCATGGTTGGTTTTGTTCTATGCATGACATTTAGTTGAAATGGATTCATTAATATATTGCTAGTAGCCTGGTTTCTTTCCCTCTTTTCTGGCACTGGTGATCTATATAAAACATCCAAGCAGTGATGTCTGTCAGCTTGTGTGCATCTGTTTGCTTTCTTATGTTACCGTCTGGTTGTTGTGTATGGATCTTTTGGCAATTGCATCTGTTATTTCCTTAAAGCTTTATTGTAGGTGTTTATCCACCTTATATCATGTACTTACAAGCACCGTGAGCCAAAAATTAATTTAATTGGTCTGCTAATGTGCTGCTGCTGTTAGTTACTAGTTCTGATTTCTTTCCTTTTATTAATCTGTCCCTGGCATCTCTGTAATCTGTCCTTCTTTTCACAGTTTTAACAAATCAAAAAAAAGCACTTGGG
This sequence comes from Citrus x clementina, assembly GCF_000493195.1. Taxonomy (NCBI): domain Eukaryota; kingdom Viridiplantae; phylum Streptophyta; class Magnoliopsida; order Sapindales; family Rutaceae; genus Citrus; species Citrus x clementina. Next base: position 312,549 of record NW_006261964.1, read on the forward strand.
CTTACTGAGTACCCTCATAAACTTCTTAAAAAACTTTAAATTGAGATACCGATGCTTTTCCATTTGTGTTGTATATTTCACTTTTTAGAGCACATATTGCTAAGATCAGTAATTCAGAAGCCAATTTTCTGCTTGATGTCTATTAGGACAATTAATATGATCATTATTGCTCTCTGGCCCCCTTCTTTCCTTCTAACACCTCATCAATCGCAAGTCTAGATGTGGATGATATCACAAATGGCAGAGTTAGTTGCAAGGAGAATGAGCCGTTGATATGGGGTGGTTCCTTTATGAGTTTGACATACCAAGCTCCATCCATGTCTTTTGTTTGAGCATTTTGTAGGGACCTCTTAAGTAACAACTGCCAATGACTATTTAATAAGAAATAAAGAAAATAATATTAATAAGAACAATAATTACAAAATGTGAACAATGAGTCCACAAAGAAAGAATTCCCCAAAAGATCTCTAAAAGATCTACAGAGTTGAGAGCTAATCATGACAATATAAGTATATGATCTAAAAGACTATGAAAGCTTTACAACAAAACATAACAAAGAACAAAGAATTAAGCCAACACCCCTTCCCAGTTTAGATGAAGAAGAAGAAAGAAGAATCTTGAAATTCCTTAGTCTTTTAGATCATATAAGAATTAAGCCAACACCCCTTCCCAGTTTAGATGAAGAAGAAGAAAGAAGAATCTTGAAATTCCTTAGTGACGGAGCCCAAAGAGAAGCTAATAATCACACTTTTTCCACTAAAAGATGATATCTTCTTCTGGATCTTCAAAAGTCCTTCAATTTCTTTGAATCCAAATTACCCAAAAAGTGGCCATAACTGAACATTTTCACAGCACTCTTCCTAATGACTTCATCCATTAAGAGAAAAAAAAAATGAAGATGGATTGGTGATTGCCATAGGTTGGACTGGCTTGCTGGCTTATTTTAGACTGAATGGATGTGACTTAATTTGTATCATGTTTGTACTTTTTGCCGTGTTGTACTTTGGGAAAATAGCTGATGCTTTGGTTTTCTCTAGCCTGAATGAATGTGTCTTATTTCTTCACGTGGATGATTTTCAATGTGATTATTTGGCAGGGAAACAGCTGATGCTTCATGTTGCAGAATTGGTACCAAGACATCCTAATAGGACTAAGAAGCAAGAGCTTGCATCCACGTCTTCAAATGCTGGTCCCTCCAAATCCGGGAAAAGTGGAAAAAAGAAGAGATAGATTTAGCATTCCATATGTATTGAATCCAAAGTTATTGTTCTCGTGGCCCAATTCCCCCAAACTTTCCCTTTCTTCAGTTGTAACATTCTTGTTGGTTGGTTTACCTTAGTTGTTTTCAGAAGAGTTCATTTCAGCCGACAACTTTTAACTTTGGAAACCTTTAAAATACTCTTTGGATTCTTCATTATCAGTTTACATGTAATCCATTTAGTGTATGTTTGGTCGGAAGAAAGAGGAGGAGAAGAGAAGAATGGAAGAAGAGAGGTGGAGAGAAAATGAGGGAAAAAGAGGGTCAATCTCAATTACATTTTTTGGCTTGACATGAAATCATCTTTTCTTCCCTTATTTCTATTTCTCTTTTCTCCTTCACTGTTCTCTCTTTTCCTATCATTCCTTAAAACTAAACATGTCATTAAGGTTTTTATTGGCAATTACGATGTTGATAATACTTCTTTTTCTTGCTCGGATTTGAACTTGATCACTAATCTTATGTGAAATTTGAATCAGTTCTATGATCAAGTGATGCTTTTAGAAGTTTTTTTTGTTTTTTTACATGTAAACAGGGGAGAAGGACTAGGACAACCATCCTGTTAGCTTCTTCGTTATTTTAGGCTATAGGTTATCTTATACTTTATACATATATGCAAATTTTGTAGATCGAGAGCGAGATATTTACTCTAATATTCCATAAATATTTGGAGAAATGCATTTGCCGATCCATAATTGTAAATAATTGGTTTTTCTTGTGCGTGCAATATTATATTAGATTTCTGTAGACGTGGCTATCCGATTGAAAACGAACGATAGCTAACGATAGCTAGCCTTTTCAGGCCGTCAACTTATCCAACGATTAAGTACCAAAATCATTCTCAATCTCAGGTACCCTCATAAAATGACTTTAATGCCCCTCTCAGTACACAAATAATGAGCAAGCTCTTAGGAAATGACTTTAATGCCCCTCTCATTACACAAATAATGAGCAAGCTCTTAGGAAATGACTTTAATGCCATGCAGCGCCATCCAACTGCCACGATGTAACTCACTCACCCTCCATGTTATGTCGAGTTAAATTAAAGACAACCAAACCCAAGCTGAAGAGAGATCGCGAGACAGGAGACAGAAATGACGATGGGAACTACGACACAAGCGTACGGTGAGCCATGGTACTGGGACAATCGTTACGCTCACGAATCTGGACCGTTCGATTGGTACCAAAAGTACCCCTCCTTAGCTCCTCTCATCAAGCTCTACGTCCCCTCCCATCACCAGCGCATCCTTATTGTCGGTTGCGGCAACTCAGGTACGTCCCTATCTCTCTCTTCCCTTAACTCGCGCGTATCTAATGTATCACCAGCAACGCCGTCCCTCGATCTCACATTTCTGAATCATAATACTGGATCTTTCATTTTCAATCATGTAATGCCACGTAAGATCTTTTAAGTTGAGTTAAAATTTTTGTTTATGAAAATGTGGTTACAGCGTTTAGCGAAGGCATGGTGGATGATGGATATGAGGATGTGGTGAACGTTGATATATCATCAGTGGTAATTGAAGCTATGATGAAGAAGTACTCTAATCGTCCGCAATTGAAATGTATCCTTATATTTTTATGGACATGCGATGAACATTTTTGTTTAAAAAAAAAGCTTTTAGAATAGAGATGCTTTCTGGGGAAATCACTGAGAAGCACACTTATTATCGATTGCTTCTTTAGAAAGCATTTTAAAAAGAAAAAAGAAAAAAAAACTGGAAAATTGCTATCAAAATATGGCTTGAGATTGAATTTTGTAATAAATGCTCCAGAATAAAAGTGCTTTCTGTGAAAGCACCTAAGATCACATTTGTTATCAAGTGCTTCTCTAGAAGGCAGCTTTTAACTAGAAAAGTAGCTATTAAGTATATGTTTGGTATTAAGGTGCGGTGGTTTTAAATCCATAGCTATTGCGCAATAAAATTACTAATTGTCAAGTACAAGTGAGTGTGATGCATTCTGTTATATTTTAGCTACGACACTTTCAAAATTAAGCAGAAGCATGACAAGTATAGCATACCTGAGTGTTAGTAATTGGAGCTTATATATAACTCATAGTTGTTGGGTTTTGTTTTCTTTTCAAGAAGACAGTATATAAGTTTTTGAAAAATATGCTGTAATAAGACTTTCATGTTGTTGCGGTAGTTTCCTCAACGATTTATTAGATATTAAAATGGATGTTCGCCAAATGGACGAATTCCAAACAGGTTCCTTTGATTCTGTTGTTGATAAAGGTGAAACATTTTCTTTTTTTATAATTTAATTTCAGCATTTTAGTCAAACATAGTTGAAATGGCTACACTTTGAAACAACTTGCTGATGTTTCCTGTTGTGTTTCAGGAACTCTAGACTCTCTATTGGTGAGTTTCTGTACGTTGTATTTCATCTATGTTTTCTATGACAAGTTGCTTATACTGAATATTGTATGTGCAGTGTGGAAGTAATTCACGACAAAATGCTACTCAAATGCTCAAGGAAGTTTGGAGGTATTAGAACTAATAAACGACAATATACAATCATTTCAAACATATTTGTGTTTATCTTGTTTTTCTTGATCTGTTCACCATATATTGAAGCAGTTGATGACAAACTATAGGGTCCTCAAGGATAAGGGAGTTTATATTCTGGTAACATACCTCATGACTTTTCCATACATTTTCATTTTCCACATTTCCCTTCTTCTATTGACAACTTATTGAGCAGTTGGTGATTTTGTTAGTTTTGCTTGTATGCTGCTGACTAAGCTTCACCAATTGCTTCAGGTTACATATGGAGCTCCCATATACCGTCTGGGGATGTTGAGAGATTCCTGCTCGTGGAATATAAAGCTCCATGTGATAGGTTGGTTCGTTAAACCCCAATTTCAAATTACTAAAATTTTCTCAAGCTAACCAATGCTAGGATCATTGCTGTAACCTGACAGTTGCGTCCCTGTTTAATTGCCCGTTTGTATTTTGTTTCATTCATGTTCCTTACTGAGTAATAGCTAAGGAATAAAGAGGAAATATTAATCTGGTTGTTTGTCATTTGCAGAGAAACTTGTGGTGGAAGAGAAATCCGGGCATCCAATATGGGAGTTGACAAATCCAGTTCCATTGGAAAATGATGGTAGGTCGGTGGAAGAATTGCTTGGAAAAATTCCCGATGTCCATTACATTTATGTTTGTACTAAGGTTGGCACTTGGCAGCTTAATCACTTTAAACTTAAAGTTCTTTGCATGAGTGAAACAGTTTTTGATAAATTTCTTATTTGGTGATTTGGGGTGGGCTTGAGGTGTTTATTTCTCCAATGAATCAATTCTAAGCCGTTTCTTTTGATTATTTTCTTTTTCACATAGGATGTTTATTTTTCTGATGAATCAATTCTAAGCCGTTTCTTTTGATTATTTTCTTGTTCACATAGGATGAATCTTTGAAGACATCATCTAAGTAGGAAGTGGCAATTCATCGAGGAATAGAAGCATCTACATCATTTTTCAATGTGATTCTTCTTGCTGTATCCATACTATTTATGTTCGCTCATTCTAAATAACGAAGGTAGTTTAAGCTGAGGTATTAGTATGAAAAGACCTATCGACATAACCATAAATTGGCCTTGAATTTGTTGAATCTTTATTTATTTATTTTCTTGTTGTTGTTAACTTGTAGAAATGGTTGTAATTGAATTAATTATGATAAACATCTGTACTAGTTCTTAATACTTTTGTCTGTCAGAAGCTGCATATTATGTGTGTTGAAAAGCAAGGAACTTGCTTCCGAAGATTGGCAACGAAACCTTTTTCTCTTGTTTTCCCAAAAGCACATTTCTCTCCTTCATGCTCTCTGTGTTCTGCCTGGCAAGTGGCAATTATGTTGTTGCCATGTAACTGGGATGAAATAATGTAACAATTTTTCTCTTAAGCCCAGCTTCGTTGGCAGTGAAATGGGAATTTTCCAGCTTTTACCGTGAAAAGAGAGACTCAATTTTTGTAATGTAAATGGAAATCTTCATAAACGCTGCAGGTTAAATTTTGTCATAAAGCTGTCATTTTACGCGACAACTTTATTAGTCACACACACACACACTATCATAAAGGTGAGTACTATCTCCCCATTAAAGCATTCCTTTACATATCATTAAAAGTTGACTGGGCAAAATAGCAAATTGTCATGGACCGCTCAAATTTTTTGTAATCGGAGGCAAAATTAGCGCACGTGTATGCACAATAAAAGTCTCTCCACAGCGGGATGTACTCAGCAGGAGGTTGCTCTTAGTAATGGATTGTCTCATACAACTAGCGAACTGTGGTGCGCTTAACCAGCGGACACATTATAAATAGTTGTCTCATACAGCTTATAAATAACTAGATTTTTTAGGCAAGTTGCATGAACCATCTAGACTTAGGGAGCAACTCTATAAATAGCAAAGCCACCCATTGTTTTGCTCAATAACACCACACCATAAACACCACACCACACTCCAAGCTACGCAAGCACTTTTGTAAAATACTCTCTTGTGACCATACTGCTTTTTTTTTTCTCTCTAACCTCTCTGCTATCATCTTATTTGACTAGCTTGAGAAGTATAATAGGTTTACTTAGCAACTATTATGTTAGAAGTTGTCTAAATGTCGCATGGGTTGCTGCACAAGATACTCATCTTATGACACCATGCTAGTATGTAAATGTGACGCATCACCACGTCTTATTCACAAGTAGGATTCACAACTCACAACTATGACGATTGATGAGTAGCATATGATTACATTTGAGTGTACAACACATTACATCTAACCTCATAAATTTTTATCAATTATAACGAGTCGTTCTATGATGCCGTGATTAATGTTACGGCATCAATACCACAATTAAACATAAATTATGTAAATGGAATATAAGATTTATAAATTTAACATAAAACTTGTAAATCAACATTAACTGTAAAATTAAACATAAATTTTGTAAATTACGCTTAAAACTTATGAATAAAAGGTAAAATAAATAAATTAATATAAGAGTTGCTGCACCAAAAAAAGTTCACAATTGTAAAAATAAAAACTCATTACAATGTTTATTAACTTATATGTTTATTGATTTTTTTTTTTAATTTAAGTCGAATAATGCTAGTTTTGTATTTATATAACACATGTGATGTTTTTCTATTAAGGGTGAAATTTATCCTTAAAATCGGATTTTAAAAAATTTTATTTTAATATCCTTCATAGTTGTTGTAAGATGCGGTTATTTTACCTACACTTTCTTGACAACAACCTTAAATAGTTTTTAAGTACAAGTAAAAAGTTTGAAACTACATTAATTATGCATAACACTCAAAATTAGATCTTTTTTTTTTATATATATCATAGATGTGTCTAGTAATATAAGAATATTTTTTTTCTTTGTCTTTACTTGATCCACATCAAGATAAATACTTGCACTTAATTAACTTGTGTAATAAATAGATATTATTATAAGAAATGGGAAAAAAATACAAATGTCCCAGAATAAGTATAGAATTTATGGTTAAAACAATTTAATAAAACTTATTCCACTTTTTTCAGTATAATTTTTTGGTTTAATTAATGAGTATTTTTTCCTTTGTTTGTTAAAGATAATTTTTTTTGTAAATGAATAAAATATTTTTCATTAAGATTATGTATAAACAATGTTAATTTTTTAAATAATTAATTATTTTGTATAAATTTATAAGTTTTACTTTACATTTACTAGTTTTATATATAATTTATAATATTTATATTTATCACGGTATTGATGCTGTAATTTTTATTACGGAATTGGAAAATTTTCCCAATCCATAACTTATTGATAATTGTATATTCTTGACATCTCAATTTTTAATGTGCATACTACAAGGATCTCAAGGGATCCAGCCACAGCGCAAACTGCTTTTAGAAAACAATTGATAGCAAAAAAAAATAGCATTGTGGAATAGGGATATAAATGGCTTTAAGTAATTTGTTTGCCACGAATCAATCACTTATGCATAGGACACTTTATATGTCAATTGCTTTATTAATTTCTCATTGATCATCTGTCTAGTACGTTAATACGATAAATAATTTGGGATTATTTTTGTTTGAAATGCCAATTTTTTATTAAGATGAAAAGATCGGTGAGTTAAACTTATTTTTACTGAACATAATTTATTTTACTACAAAATTTTTTGGCACAGCAATACTAAATGGATTCTTAAACCATTTTCTTTTTATTTTTCCATTTTTACATTAAATAGAGGAATTTTTTTTTTCTTTTAAGCTTCCTGACAGCATTTTCAGTTTTGTCCCAAAACAATATGACGGTATGACCAAATCATATGAATTTTCCCAACAAAACAAACAAAAACCCTAATCCTCGCCCAGTCACCCAACCCACGGTCCCTGATCACGCGCGAACTCAAGTTCATTGTACACGTCATAACATGCAAACATGCTAAACCAATGTACGGCAAGCTGACTCCGCCACGTCGGATCCAACGAGGTACGTAACTCTCTCTCTCTCTCTCTCTCTCTCTCTTAATCTAAACACAAACGATGGAGACATTGACTTTTTTGTTTTGTAATTTTTCACTTTATTTTTTTTTTCGTTTTTGTATTTTAACACCTTTTTAATTTTCAGTGGCTTTAACACGCTCAAAGTCTTTCATATTCTCTGGCTAGCTCTGTTTCTTTAATTATACACTCTTTCAAGCTTATCAACAATCAATCAAATCATTACATGTACTCTTTCTTTCACTTTATTTTCAATTTCAAATTTCTTCTCGTTTCGGTTCGTTACTTTTCTTGATTGATAATCGAATTTTAAATTTGTTGCTATTTTTGATAATTTTTGTCTGCTTGCTGTTATTGTTAATAATAATTACATTTAATTGCAGATTCTTTTTGGTTCGTGCGATTTTATGATCAGAGTTTCGCTGATGAAATCTAGGGTTTATGGCTCAGACTAGACGATATGTTCCTAATCAACAATTAGGTTTGCTTTTTTCGTTTTTGTTTATGCTTGTCGTTTCATTGTATGTTATATAACGTTTTATTTAGGAAAAGCTAATTTTGATGTCCTTTTATGCGTTTGCTGAACTGTGCACATGAATGTTTTTGGTTTCTTCATGTGTTTAATTCATGCATGGATGTAAACTTTGATTCCTTCAACTATATAGACTTCTATTTCAGTGTGTCTTGCATGCATAGATTGAAAGCATTGTAGCTCATATAGCTCAGGAACATGCCAGGACTGTATGATATTGGATTCTCAGTATGTGATGTGCACTACTGTAATGCTTTTGTCCTACTTAAGGCATGCCAAGCATTCAAGCCTTTAGAATCTTCAATTGTGCATCGTGTTTGCTCATGTATATGGCATTTCTGCTCTTTGGTTTTGTGTCAATTTGATAAGCTATGTGCAATTGGATTGTGTTTTATGTTGCATGTTGCTCTGAAAATTAACATGAATTTTGTTGTTAGTATGTTTGGATCTTGAACATTTTAATCGTCTGGCTCTAACCTTGAATTTCTTGAAATTTGGCAGATCTTGAACAGATATTGCAAGAAGCACAGTATCGTTGGCTACGACCAACTGAAATTTGTGAGATACTTCGTAACTATCAGAAGTTCCACTTAACACCAGATCCACCTGTTAGGCCTCCAGGTTGCTTCTGGTATCTTTTTGGGTATCCAGTCTCTGTTTAAAATTGCACATATCCTTTAATTGTATGCAGAAAAAGTTGATGAACCAATCTTCCCCCAGTTTCTTCTTGCTCGAATAATTTCAGAAAACATATCTTGTATCGAAAGTATCTATGTAAAAATGTTAACTAAGTAAATTAGCTACTGATGTTGTTTGTTTTTCAGCTGGTTCATTATTCCTGTTTGATCGAAAAGCACTTCGATATTTTCGTAAGGATGGCCACCGATGGAGGAAAAAGAAAGATGGAAAAACCGTCAAAGAAGCTCATGAAAAGTTGAAGGTGTGCTGTTCAATTTATTATTTGTAAGTTCACAGTTAATTTTACTTGTCCTGTGCAATGTAGTCAAAGTGTCACCTTGGCTTGCCTTTCATATAAGTTGGCCTTCTAGTTATTGGTGTGAATGTTATCCTGTGTGATGGCACAGATTTGTGTCTTTACTTAATCAGGATGGAACATTTGTGAAATATATATCCCTTCTACATTTCCAAGCATTTATCTAGGCAGAGAATCATGGGCCATCTGCCATTAAACTGTCTCAACTTTAATGTATTTAAATATTTACATAGTTGAATATGTTTTGTACAAATATTTCCTTGTACAAAATGATTCATTTTCTAGAAAAGAGAAATTCAGTGTAAATATGCCATTCTGGCTGCAGATTGGTATTTGCTTTTCTTCAACTTTCTCCTATTAGCATTCAGTTGAACGGCAAATATGATTCAATTTCCCTCTTCTCTAGTTTGCCAGTATCATTAGTTTCTTTAAATGTTTCAAGTAATTGTGGTTTCCATATCTCTTGGGTTTGATTGTCTTGCAGCATTTATTAATTTTAAGCCTTATTGTTTTCATGCTGTAGCAAATATATTCGACATTGCTTTGAGTTATTGTTTCTCAGATTATTGTGACATTCTGAGCTTGATGTGGCTGTTTACTAAATTAGCCTTAATCCTTTCTTGTAGGCTGGTAGTATTGATGTTCTTCATTGTTACTATGCCCATGGAGAGGACAATGAGAACTTCCAGCGACGGAGTTATTGGATGCTTGATGGGTGAGATTTACTGTTGATCTTACTTAAGGATTCAAGTGTTTTAAGTTTTGGAAAACATGAATTGCTTTTGTAGCCTGTGGAAGATGGTCAGTGGTTCCTTAGAGATGTGAAATTAGTAATTAATTGACCCTTCTTGATGAGGGTTGCTAGTTCTACACATATTGCCATTTGGATATTTGATGTGTTTTGAAGATTTCTGATTTACCTGTTGACATATTGTCTCTTTCTTTGGGCTATGGTTTACATATTTAATGCTCTTGCTATTCAGTGCTCCCATTGTCTATGAAGTTGTGGTTCTAGTGGATGTAGTTAGAAAATGAGCTTACTATGGTGCAGCTATGTGAAACAGATAACATTGAGGATATTATTATTAGCTTGCAGTGTTGTCAGTGAGTATTTTCGGTTTTCGATGTTTGTATCATTTTGTTCTTATTTTCGGTTTGTTTCTTTTTCCTTGTCCCTGTTTTCAGGCAGTTAGAGCACATCGTTCTTGTGCATTACAGAGAAGTAAAAGAGGTATTGTTTAGCTAATAGTTCATCTTCATGTTCTACTTTTCTGTTTGTTTTACTCTTTTCATTTTTCGGAATCTCTAGGCCACTGTATATTTAAGTATTCAATCCTTAATGTCCTATTGTCAAAGTGTTGTGATGTTTGATTATTGACAATGCATGCCATGCAGGGATACAAATCTGGCCGTTCGGCAGCGGACCCTGGATCACAGATTGAAAGCTCTCAAACTAGTTCAGCTCGCTCCTTAGCACAAGCAAACTCCTCCGCACCCGCTGCTCAGACTTCTCATGCATCAATCCCCAACAAAATTGATTGGAATGGACAAGCAGTATCTTCAGAGTTTGAGGATGTGGATTCTGGGCATGGTTCTGGAACCCCTTCTGTTGCTCAATCTATTTATGGTTCCATGTCGCAGAATGCTTCTTTAGTTGCTGCAAGCATTGCTGGTAAGGTGCATTGCAATGTGTGCATGGTTTAACAATATTTATGTTTTCAAATGATGCATGCATCTTGTCGTATTGATCTTGCTAGGGGGCTTTTGAAATGCTAAGAGTAACTTTGCTGTTAAAAGATAATTGTATTATCTCTCCTACTTGATAATGCATTGCAAGATTTGCATTCAATAAAAATTGTGGCTATTTGAACTGCCTAGTGTTTTTGCTGTCAATAGACGGTAACTTCTGCCTTTTATTTATACAAGTAACTCAAATGTTACAAATCATTTATAATAAGAACTTTCAAGCCGCAGCTCATCATGTATGCTAAAATGCTTTTTTATCATTCCCTATCCTTTCTCCCATATGAAATGTCTTAGGTCCTATCATTCTTATTCTGAAGTCATTATAGATCTAAGCAGGTTTTTCTTATCTTCTCAGGACTTCCGGAGTTATCGAGACATCCTCAATGGTTTGCTGGATCTAAAATTAACCATGGCTCTGGATCATCTATGTGGCCTCAAATTGACAATTCAAGCCGAAATGCTACCAGTGTTCTTGACCAGCATGGTCACCAGAATTTTTATGTTGGACAACCTAGTGGAGCTGACTTTATTACCCATAAGCTGACTGATGCTAGATTGGCTAGTGATAGCACCATTGCAAATATTGGAACTTGCGGGGAGAGATTAATTACCAATATAGATGTGCACGCTGTCACAACATCATCTCAAGGAGCATCTCAGGTACCATGATTACCGTTTATGATAGATGTCTAACTTTGTTCAGCTATGCTCGGCCTTTTCAATTTCTTGATTAAATGAATAAATATTTCTCATGAAATGCTTCAATGGATAAGTTGTACTAATTTAGTTTGCATCATCAAAGCTCAATCATTTTTATTTATTCGGAAACCCATTTATAAGATAAATGTCAATCATCATCCTGCCAGTATTTAGGCTGTTCTAGAATCAACCTGGCATAACTCAGTAACCTTCTTGGATGGATGTTTCTACCTATGAAAATTTACCAGGTGGTATATTATTTCACAGGTGCTGCTGGAGCACAATTTCAATTTAATTAATAACCAGTACCAAAATTGTCCTGTCCCTGAGGTGACAGTTGCTTCTGTCTCTCAGGCTGGGATCAAGCCCAAGGAAGAATTAGGAGAGCTGAAGAAACTTGACAGTTTTGGCAGATGGATGGATCAAGAAATTGGTGGAGATTGTGATGATTCCCTTATGGCTTCAGACTCTGGAAATTATTGGAATACGCTTGATGCTGAGAATGATGACAAGGAAGTATCCAGTTTGTCACACCATATGCAGTTAGAGATGGATTCGCTTGGCCCTTCTCTTTCCCAGGAGCAGCTGTTTAGTATTCGTGATTTCTCACCAGATTGGGCTTATTCTGGGGCTGAAACCAAGGTATGCATATTTAGGTTTGATAAATCACATTTAATTTGCTTAATGCTTTATTGAGTTGTTGATGCCAACAGAAATTGGGATATAAAAGCATGCTAATATTTATTGACTGTTTTTATCAGGTTTTAATCATAGGCATGTTTTTGGGAACCAAAAAGCTATCAAGTGATACTAAATGGGGATGTATGTTTGGTGAAATTGAAGTCCCTGCAGAAGTCTTGACAGATAATGTCATCCGATGTCAAGCTCCTTCCCATGCAGCAGGGCGTGTTCCATTTTATATCACCGGCAGTAACAGATTAGCATGCAGTGAGGTGAGGGAGTTTGAGTATCGTGAAAAACCATCCAAAGCTGGATATCCTGTGGCATCTAAAATTGCACCAGAGGACGAAGTGCGCTTGCAAACACGTCTAGCAAAGTTTTTGTATCTGGACCCAGAGAGGAAGTGGTTTGATTGTACTATTGAAGATTGTAATAAATGTAAGCTGAAAAATACCATATATTCAATGAGAGGTGACAGTGAAAAGGATTGGGGACGAGTTGACGAGAGTCCAATGGCCATTGAAGGTGACTGCCCAAATTCTAGAGATAAATTAATTCAAAATTTGCTGAGGAACAGACTTTGTGAATGGCTGGTCTGGAAAATTCATGAAGGAGGTAAAGGTCCAAATGTAATTGATGATGGTGGACAAGGAGTTGTACACTTGGCTGCCGCTCTTGGCTATGAATGGGCTATGAGGCCCATAATAGCCGCTGGTGTCAGTCCCAATTTCAGAGATGCACGAGGAAGGACAGCACTTCACTGGGCATCCTATGTTGGGAGGTTAGGCTGCTACCTTGAAGTTCTTATCAAATTTTTAATTTATATCCTTTGAGACTTAATTTTGCTTTTTTTTTTTTTTGCCTGTAAAAGTTTTTTCTCATAAAGCTGTGTTTTTGGTTAAATTTCTGGTAGATGTTGAGAACATTTATTTCACTTGGAAAGTTTGTTTGGTTATAACTGTTGGTTTTTAACTTGGTCATTTGTGGATGAAATTGGAAGTTTCATTTCCCTAAAATGCCCTATCTTGAAAATAGAAAGGATCTAAGTCAAGAAATTGAATAATGTGGATAACTGGAGACAGTTGAGATTCTTCTATTAAAATGCTTAGAAGTTTACTCTGTGTGTTCTCAGTGCTCAGCTGTGATATTGGCTTCTTTTTTCTCTTTTTGCTTTTCCTTTTTCTTTTCCATAAATAAAAGCATGAATGAAAAAAATAATTCATGACTCATTAACCAGATTTTTATTGTAACACTTGACTATACTGACAATTATTTTGTTTCTTCCCTGTTTGCCAGGGAGGAAACTGTCATCACGCTTGTTAAGTTGGGAGCAGCTCCGGGTGCGGTTGAGGATCCGACACCAGCATTTCCTGGAGGGCAAACTGCTGCTGATTTAGCATCCAGCAGAGGACATAAAGGGATTGCTGGATACTTGGCTGAGGCAGATTTATCCAGTCACCTTTCTTCATTAACTGTCAATGAGAATGGGATGGACAACGTTGCTGCAGCTCTTGCAGCTGAAAAGGCTAATGAAACTGCAGCTCAAATTGGTGTACAGTCAGATGGGCCAGCAGCTGAGCAGCTTTCTTTGAGAGGGTCTCTTGCTGCTGTTAGGAAATCAGCTCATGCTGCTGCTCTGATACAGCAAGCCTTTCGGGTTCGTTCGTTCCGTCATAGACAATCAATTCAGAGCAGTGACGATGTTTCTGAAGTTTCGGTTGACCTAGTTGCCCTTGGCTCTTTGAACAAGGTTTCAAAGATGAGTCATTTTGAGGATTATCTGCATTTTGCAGCAATAAAGATCCAACAAAAATATCGTGGTTGGAAAGGGAGAAAAGATTTTTTGAAAATGCGCAATCATATTGTAAAACTCCAGGTACTTGGCCTCAATGCTGCTTAGTTTTGAGAAGGTGCACAGCACCCTGAATTGTTTGCGAAACTTACTTTTGTTGGTCCATTTACTTTCAGGCTCATGTGAGAGGACATCAAGTACGCAAGCAATATAAAAAGGTTGTTTGGTCGGTCAGTATTGTGGAGAAGGCGATATTGCGTTGGAGGAGAAGAGGGTCAGGTTTGCGAGGATTTCGGGTGGGAAATTCAACTGCCAATGTGGCATCAGAAAATGAGAAAACAGACGAATATGAGTTCTTGCGAATTGGCCGGAAGCAGAAATTTGCTGGCGTTGAAAAGGCTTTAGAAAGAGTAAAATCCATGGTTCGTAATCCAGAAGCACGGGATCAGTATATGAGGATGGTCGCAAAATTTGAAAATTTTAAAGTAAGTTCTATCCTCATCTTTTTTCTCTCTTTTTTTTTTTTTTTCCAATGACAGAAGTCTTTCCCCTTAACTTTTGGTGGTTGCAATGCGATACGCAATTAACTTCCATCTCATCATATCAAATACTTGTTTCTCAATCATCTTTATTGGATTAGCTATGTGATTTAAGCTGATTCCGATATTCCTCTGTATAGATGTGTGATGACGGAAGCGGTTTGCTGTCACAAGGTGAAGATTCTCTGAATGGTCCAACCAAGGACAATTTGCACGCATATGTAGCTGATCAATGATTCCATAAAATTTATGCTGGGAATTGGAACTCTTTGTGCGGTTAACTGGGCTTACTAGATCGATCTCTTACTTGCATTACTTAAGGCTTTGTCAGACTAAATTATGTTAAGATAAAAAGGAAAAAAAAATGAAGAGAAAGGAAAAAGGGGGCGGATGGGGATTGTAAATTTTTTTTTTTTTAACTTATAGCAACTTTTTACCTGATCTGGGGTCGTTGGTTATGGGAATCGAGCCGGTCCAATTGATTGAAATGCAGGGAAAAAATTGAAATGATTGCAGTAACATTGTAACAAGTTGTACTATGTCTCTGACTTAGTCGAAATTTTATTTGCACATAGCGTCTTCTAATTATGAGTCATTTACTGCCACATCTTGGCTCAAGCTTAAAAATTCGGAATTGATAGTCATTTTTCAATACGTGCGAGTGGTTTTTAAATTTATGGGATTCGAAAAGAAACGTTTTAATAGGGTTAAAAAACAATTAGACCCCTAGGATTTCAAGAATGGACAAAGAAACTAACCTTACCATCACAGGCAGAAAAAATAAAATAAACCAACGAAAGGGAGTTTATGTCTATTTTCTGCAACATCAAAGACCCACTTAATCAAAAACTTGTGCGTTTGGGCGTGCGTCGTTCTTTTTCTCTTTTAAGTTATTAGTGTTTTAGATTCCTAGAATTATTGAACAAGATATTGAAGAAACACAAAATTTCAGTGGGAGACCAATACAACCATCCAAGCTCCTTTCCGGGGAGTAGACGGGAAACAGCAAGTGAATGGAATTTACAAACGGTGGCACTGATGGTATGACAATCAAAATGATTTACAAGCAATGCGGCTTACACACCAAATGGCACTGCAAGACAATTCACACTTCACCCCACACAAGAAGCCAAATGATTATAAAATTTACAAAATTAGGTTGAAAGGTTAAAGCAAAATCAATGCATCTTTAAATAACAGAAACTCTGAATGAGGGCCGTGATCTGTACAGGGAAAACGCCAAGCAACTTTTATCTAAAAACTCATTAGTAAATCATTTGAATAGCTATATGAACAATATTTCCATCGATTTGTTGAATTTTCACCTTCTTGAATTGCATTCCGTTGGCAATTGTGTGATCTTTCGTGGATATTTATTTGGAGAACACCATCTTCACTGAGCTGCAGCATTACGTGCTAAATCGAGCTAAGCCTTCTGCTCCCTGTTAGACAACATATATTATCAATAATAGTATAATAGAGTGAATCAAGTACTTGATATGCATGTATTGCCTGGGATGCCATCACTTCTATAACAAATTGCCTACCTGTATTTTGTTTCAACGCCGGCAAATAGGTTTTATCTTGTGGACGACTGGTGCCAGCTTGACGATATTGCGCGAGTTTACTATTCACTCGCGGAAGAAGTTTCTCAGAATATGACAGCCTCCTAGTGAAATCTGTATCTCTATCGCCCAGTTTCATAAAACTACTCTCCTGTAAGATAACAATGATTTCAGCACTTATGGAGTAATCAATGAAATTGAAAGGCAAAAGTGGATATGCGTGCCTTGTTCTTCGATGATTGCTTTTGTTGAATTTGTTCTTGGGTACTTTGTGTCCCGAGAAGCATTTTCACCATATCATCCAGCTCTGAGATCCTCTTTAGTAAATTAGTCTTGTCCATCTGTAGAAAGAGGCGGCAGTAAGCCGCATTAGAGAGACTCTATTGATGTAATTTTTACAAATTTATACCGCATTCAAAATCATACACACCTTCAGCATGTCGTTCTGCGCTGAAAGCAACTGATCCCGCTCTCTAAGTTGCTCTACATTAATATGGGCAGCAAGTATATCTGCTTCTCTCTGTTTTAATATTGATGTACAACTGGAACGACAAGACGTAAATCAAAACAATTATCAAATATCAATCAATAATTTGCCATTCAATTTTAAAAAATGTTAATATGGGATTACAAGAAAGGTGGAACAGGTCTAACCTTTCATGTTCCTCAATAAGATCCTCGATCCGCTTCCTCAAATTGAGAATTATTTGCTCCTAAAAAATGATAAAAAGCGTATCAGTACTACTATCCTAGTTGAAAACCACATAATTAATAAATTACGCTTTGGTGATATAAACCTTCGCAAGCAACTCTTGTGTCTGTTGTTGAGCCGCTACCACTAATTTTTGAACATGTTCCTGGTCTATCAAGTTCTAGAATATACCACAAGAGAGATAAATTGAGTGATCTGTGCGGCAATGACAACTAACATTCAACTTAAGATGATAGTTTGAAACCTACTGCATAATTAGTCATGTCCAATTTGACACCAAGTAGATCACGAATGACATCATGTGTCATGCTTTCTGCTGCAGCCAGCCTGGTATTCAGCATACAAACCTGATGCAGTAGGATTGAAGCAGAAATTGTGCAATTAAAGGTTGAATTCTTGATGGAATACGAATTTTGAAACAGCACAGTTCAGTAAAAAGAAGCAATAATTTACCTCTTTCTGTCGACTAGCTGCTAAAGCCTCTAGCTTTTGTATACGAAGCGTGGCTGCTGACAACTCTTGATCCTTCTCCGAGTTCATCTGTTGAACTACACTTGCAATGCATCTGAATGGCGAGCTTGAACCCCTCAACCTCGTTGAGCTTTTCTCAATTTTATCCTGTGCGGGTGCTGCTGCTGCTGTTGTGTTGGATAAATTTGTTTGCATTTCGCGAATCATTGCCTCTAGAGTCTTGTACTGTTCAAGCAGTGTGCAAATCAAATTTTATGATGAATATAGCTGCCCATTTTACCAATGTTCTTATATTAATTGATGACTAACGGATGCCAAGACTAAATGCTCAAGATACAGATCAGATTAACATGAGTTCACATTGTGTTGGTTCATGCTTCATATTCGTTTCCTAACAAACATGCAATGGATATAAAAAATAGTACCTTCTGTTGGTACTGTGATGCCTGGGCTTCAGAATGCAATACAACTTCCGACAAGTAATCTTTGCATCGTTTGATCTTCAAAATACAGAAACCACATCATCGGAAAGAAGGTTGGGGGGTGTGGAGAGGGGAGAGGGAGAGAGCCAGGTGAGCAGATTAACACTTTGTCAACTGAAAAGAATTTAAGGATTATAATCCAGAGTAATAAGGATAAAAGTTGGAACCTCTTCATTCTGTTCTTCTTTTTCTCTCTCCAGAAGCTGTATCCGATGATGTGCCTCTTGAAGTTGTAGTAGTCTATCCTGCAGTTTCCTGCATTAAAACCACTAGTTCAATCAAAACAGAAGCAGCAGTAGCAGCAACCAGAAAACCACAAGAAAGAAAGCAAGCAGCACTTTTGACCTGGACATTTGATCTTCAGTGTGCCCAGCATTTATGTTTTCTGAATCTACAATGTCAGAGAAGTTTTGAACTGTTGACAATCTCCGTCTAAGAGCTTGAATTTCCAGTTCCAAAGAATCTCTGATTAAATGATGCCTTTCTACCTCTCCATTCATTTCATAAACCTGAAAGAAGATACATGTCATTTTGTTTATCTTAAAGACGATGATTCAGGAACAGTATCTCCGGAGCGGTAAATACAAACACGTAGTTAAGAATTAGCATGCTTTCCAGGATTCATTTCTTATCACCAGCCATTAATTTTTTCAATAATTCTACACTTCCCAAGTGATGTATCACTCATCCATTAGATAGTGAAATTTCATTACTTGTTGATTTACTTATTTCACCATTGCATGATCCAAATGGAATAATGTATGAATGCCACACCACTTGAGATAGAATTTGTAGGGATAACATTTGGGACGTGCAGCATTGCTCTATTTTTTAGACAAAGAAAAAAATGAGAGGGACTAACCTTTTTCTCCAATGCATTTACTGTATGCTCTAGCTCCTCAATAGAATGCTCCAAAATCTTGACCTCCTCTTCCTTCTGCTCGGCATACAGTTTACTTGCCTCCAACTCCTAGGAAAAGTAAAAAATACAAGTAAAATATAAAAGTGATGTCCAGACCTAAATTTGCTATCAAACAGAACAAGTCGCTGCAAGTACCTGGCGAGCTTCTACTGCAATAGCTTCGTTTTCATCAGCTAATGCATAGGCCATGGCAAGCTTATCATTTAATGAGCAAATTTCCTCCCAGAGTTTATCCCTTTCCTTACTGACTTTCCTCAGCTCTTCCTCAACACTTTCAACTTCTTCACAGAGTTTGTCTCTGTCACTAGTCACTATCCTCAAATCTTCAGCTATGCTTTCAACTGAAGTGAGCAACCTCTTGTCCTCTGAAGTTCGATGAAGAATTTCTTTCTCCAATCCTGTGATCACCTCCTTCTGTTCTTCCAAATGTTCTTCAGCTTGAGATTTTTTGAGATAAAGGTCTTTCAAAAGAACCCTCAAGTCAGCATTTTGGTCAGACAAAGTATCTATGGTTCCTTTAGCTATGACCAGAGCATTTTCAGTGTCTGTCAGACTAGCTTCGAGTTTCTCATGCTGAAGCAACAGGTTGTCAAGTTGACTCGCCTTCCTGTCTAGGTCTTGTCGGACTTGGCTCAAAGTTGAAAATAGCTTTTCAGTTTCATCCTTGATGTCCTTCTTGTTAGAAGCTGATTCTTGCAACAAGCTGAAGTCAAAAAGTAAACCCTGTAATAGAACTTCTTTCCTTTGCAGTTCCTTCTTGAGAGACAGATTCTCATATGATAGATGACTGTGTGATAGGAAAAACTCTTCCATATTTGTGCCCCACTCATTGTGGTCCCCATCCCCTGCACCTTTCTCTGTAATCAAGATGTCATCTTGACTATTCAAGAGAAAACGTGGAGAAAGATTTCTTAATATGTAGTTTTCTTGCTGCCTGAGTGGATGAAAACCAGATTCAACGCTAGAATTTAGGATCTTATGCATAAATGCTCCAATATGGCACAGGTAAAAGACAAATTGCTGAAAGCCTTTCTCCATTATCCCAGAGAAAATATCATCCTGTAATGACTTAGAATTAGAAATGAAGTGATGGACATCCCTTCCCATTAATAAGGCATCGGAATATAATTCCTTAAATCTGTCCTCCACTTCTTTTTGTACTTGCAAAAAACACTCTTCAAGCAAGGAGATTGAGGTATCTATTTCTGACATATTAAAATGCAGATGATCCATTAGCAATTCATTCTCTTCCTCTTTCAAACGAATTAAAAACTTAAGTTGCTCAACTTCATCAGTTAAACTTGCTCTGTCTGCCATCAATTGCTCGCCAGCTTGCCTCCATTTATCATTCAATTGTTTTGCGTTTTCATTTGCTTTCAGCAATGTATTTAGCATAGAATCAGCTTCTCTCATGGTTTCACGGGCTTCTTCAAATTTGCTGAAGAAGCTACTAGCATGATTACTTGTCTCACTGGCAACTGCCTACATGTCAGAAGATATTACACATGATAAAGAAGTGATCTTGTTTATGCCTTATCACATAATAAATTATCAAACTTGTAACTATGATATCATTAACATTATTAAAAATAAAAAAAATAAAATAAAATGAACAAAACAACCAAACTTTGGCAGTTCAAATGAAAGTGTACCTCTGTCGTATTAGTGCAGCCTGCTTCATCTATCTCCATTGTCAGCCCAAAAGATGGTAGCCCTTCCCTCATCCCTGCCATGATATCAGCCAAGTAAGCCCTTTCATTTAAATTTTGTTGTAATTATTTATAATTGCAAACCAAGAAATATTTACCTTCAATCAAAGGACAATCTACAGCATCATTCTCATTCAGAAGTGAGGTTAAGCGGAAATAAATTTTATTAAACTCATTAAATGCCATTTCCATCTCCTCTCTCAGGCCAAATGCAATTGCATCACTGTGATTTGATCTTTTCAATAGCTTCTTCACCTTGTCTGATTCTTCAAGATCAAGTTTAGGAACTGAGACTCCTTGAAATTTCAAGTTGACAATCTCTTCAGTTGCCTTTGAATTAAACTTGGAGGAGTATGAATATGAGGATCTGCCTGAACTTTTTTCTGAAGCAACACTATCAGTTGAATAATCAGAAGCTGATGTTGAACAATCAGCACTCCATCCATCTACGTCAATCATATCTTCATCTTTAGGTGGCAAGACATGTGCACTTGATATTTTGTTAATGACATCTTCTATGATATGGAGTCTATCATTTGTTTTAGCAAGTTCGTCTTTTATCTGCTGGAGAATGTGAAACTGGTTTTCCAACTTCAGAGACTCGTGCTCTTTAAGTGATTGAGAAGCTAGTTTTGAGTTCTTGTCTACTGGGAGACCAATCTTGTTAAAGTCAGATAGCCATTTTACGACCAAGAAAGAAGCTTGAGCACGTTTTTCTGCTTCGGTAATCTGATCCTCCTTTGATTTGAGTTCACTCTCTAGCAGCTTCACCATTTCGATTTTCTTATTCAATGTCATGCTTAGGTGGATTGCCTCGTCCGTGCATTCTTCATTACCCAGATGTTGAATTTCATTTAAAGCAATCGTTGCTCCCTTCAAGGAAATACATTTCTCTTTCATCTCAACCACCATCTTCTGTGCCTCTTCCAAGCTTTTTTGCAGCAGTAGAATTGTTTCATCCTTCTCAATGCAAACTTTGGCAGCTCTCCCCACATTTTCAGTAACTTCAACATTAAATTGAGGGAATAAACACACAATACTTTCTATCTGGCCAGAGGCATCTCTGAGAGATCTGGAACCATCTGCTAGGAAGTTTGTTAATTCTAAAGTTGCCTTTTCCCACTCTGTACAACGCGACCTTATTTCCTCCTCTTTAGCAGCTATGGTATTCCTTAGACATGTATTTTCTTCAGTCATGCAACATAAATTTTCATGAAGTTCGAGCTGAAGAGAAGCGACCTCTTCCTGTAATTGAAGAATTGTCTTAGTAGCCTCCATCTCAACTTGTTCACGGACTAAATCAACTTGGTGCTGACAAGATAACTGTGATGCCTGATCCTCTTGATATTGGCAATTAAGTACTCTGGCAGTCTCAAGCTCTTCAGTCAATTTGTCCAATTTGGCTTGCAAAGACGTTCCATCAATGCCTTTGCTGCTTTCCTTTATCATTCCTTTTTTCTGCTTCTCAAAATTATTAGATTCCAGACAGTAACTTCCACTTTTACCCAGAGAGTGGCCCTCTGCATAATCTCTGTGGCTTAAGACCTCCATGTATCTCTGATTCTGCTCTTGCATAAGATGCAACTCCCTATTTTGATGGACCTGCTCACGCTCCAGTGCTTCAATTAACATTTTAGCATCTGTTAACTGTTTTTCAGTATCACTGGGATGTAAAATTTGATCATTTCTCATATTCTGATCATCTGTCAGGTTATAGGGTGTCTGCTCGTCTCCGGAGTCAGTTTTCATAGATATTGTTTCAACCTGTAAATGCATGTACACATAAAGATTGATAAATGAACTTGACAAATAATACAATGTTTCAGGATGAACATTTCAGGCTTCATCCTGAAAGCCTAAAACAGCACATGCAACAGCAAACTGTGGTGTCCTAGCAATAAAATACCAGTTGTGTGGTATATGCTAAAATTAAGCACCTAGCACTTGTCCGATTTGTTTGTTTTCTCACCAGTGAAAACTTATCTGCTCGCCTAAATTCCACAGAGTCCTTGGAGAAAGAATCTGCAGCCTGCAAGACAATGAATTTATGTAAACTACCTGAGAAAAATGCTAAGCCATATCTTTACACTTCTCCTAATAGCTCATCAGCTAAACTTACAGAACTTGATGTCGCTTGTCCACAGTTTCTCAATTCTGTTCTCAACTCTTCAACTTCCCTGTTGAATCAACCATGAATAAAATACAAGAAAATGAAGCAAGACTGATCAATGAACAACAATATAATGTTTGTTTCAATCACATTGAAAGCATCAACAAGCAAAGACAAGTGAAAGGTTGGCTGTAGAAAATCTCATAACATATTAAAAAAAAGATAGGAAATTTTGGTACAGAATGTTGAGACAGGCCTTCTGACCGGAACAGTCTTTCTGAAACTTATTACAAGATTGATATTCTTGATTGCCATTGATAGAAAAAACTTTATCTGAAATGGCCAATCAAAGAAAAATCAGGACAATCCCACAAGCAGTCTATCTCAAAACCGAGATAAAAGCATTCTTCTTGCCCTAGCCACCCATTATAGTATTTCTTTGCGAAAGCTGAACTAGGCTAGATATTTAATTAATAAGAAATTAAAAGCTATTTTGGTGAAGTCTTCAAAAATGCACAAAGAGAACAACTTGATTAGCTGGCCCCAAAAAAGGCAAACACTGCAGTAAAATACTGATACCAAATTGATTTGAAAGATACCTCATCAGTTTGGAGTTCATATTCCTGCAATTCTCCAACTCCGTAGTAGTGTCATTATCCTGCATCGAAGGAAGCATACAGATTAGAAAATAGTAACTCCTCAAAAGCTTAAACATGACAAACATGAAAAAAATAACTACAACATTATTACCTGATTCTCGTGTCTTGAGGAAAATCTTTCCTTCCCTTCGACAATATCCAAAAGCTGCAAATTAATCAAGAGTTTCATTGTGCCATTGAAAGCCATTTTGTTCCAATACTATAATACAGAAGGTTAATGGTGATTATAATCTCCTCAAACCTGGTCACGCAGTTCTGCTAATTCTGCTAGCAGTTTTTCTCGCTCTCCCTGCTCATAGAAACTCTGAAACCTGGAAAAGTATTGCAAAGAATCATTCATATCTGAGAGAAATGAAAACAATATCTGAAGAGTCAGCAACTATTCAAGGAATGGGATTTACAACTGAAGTTGCTCAAGAAGTCTAATATTCTCTAGAGCAAAACGTGTCAATTCTGGATTTCGGTCATTCCTTGCTTGAAGAAGTTGAATCTCTTCCTTTAAAGCTATATTTTCATCCATCAGATACTTTTCGGCAGTCACAGAGCCATTCACTAATAATTCAAGTTGTTTGATTTTCTCTTCTCGAAATCTTAACATCATTTTAGTATGTTGAGTATCCTCTTCCCTTTGGCAGAGCTGGAACAGAAAGTACCAATCATAAAATTAAATCCCAAAATATGAAATTTTGCTTCTACAGAGCAGCAGGTATTTTGTAAACAAGACTCCTAGAATTGATAGAATAATCATCAGAATACAAACACTATGGAATCACTTGCTAAACCCAGACATACCAAGCGATTCATGTGCTCAATTTCAGCCTCTAATTTCTGTGTAACAGCCTCTGCCATCTTTTCCCTCCTCAGCGCTCCGAGCAACATACATTCCAGACGTTTTGTCTGATACATATTCACTAGCAGTGGTCAATATTACTTTATCATACTATTCTTAAGAAGTAAACATCAGCATGGACACGGAAGTTACCTTCTCATTTTGGACATTTTGTACCCCATTATCCATCATCCCTTCTCCTGGAAAACTATATTTCTTGATGATGTCTCCCTGACTAGATTCTCCAACTTCTGGTGTACTACTAGATGGAGACCTCAAAAGGTTTTGATGCTTCATTAGAGAAGACAATTGGTCCTGTATGAGAGTGAAAAGTTCAAATTCTGCTGAATTGTACTTGTTCAAGACAATACTATCAGAAGCCAGTGGTTCTTACCTTCAGTTGTTGGATCTGCCGCTGCAATGCAGTGACATCACCAGAAGCATTTTCATTCACTTTAGCCTATAGAAGAAGGGAAGAAAATCTCAATCCCACCTTCATTTTTAGTATAAAAGAAACAGATAGAAGTTAAAAAGAAAATACATTGTTCTGGATAAGTTTGGCACGCTGAGCAAACTTTAAAGTGCTCAGTGTTTCATTTGCGGAGCTGCAAGAGCAAAAAGATCTTTTATTCATAAAAATAGATGGCCTCACCTTCAACTACAAAAAGAATGAAACACAAAAAGGTAATATGTAGTTTCAGGAGAAACAATTAAGGTGTAAGACAGACCATATAGATGGGCTGACATTTGCAATAATTGTTGTTTTGGAGTTTCCACCGAGAGAATCCTGCATTCAAAAATCTTTATACATAATCTCTTTACTCTGAGGCACCAAATTTACGGCCACATAACTAGATGGAATTATTTTCAGTTAAGAGATGTTTGTTAGTAACTAACCTGAAGTAGGAAAGTGAGCCGTGAATCTCTGTAGGGAACATGTCTATGTTTCCCTTGTGCTGAATCCACAAGAGACATTATGACCAAGCTAAGCATAATATAGTAAACAAAGTAAATCAACTGTCCAAATGAGAAACTTCTATTTAATTGCATAGAAAAGCTTTCAGAATGATGTGTATAAAACTCAGTCTATCATGCCAAATTAGCATACAAAGAGAATGATGCTGCAAATTAGTCTTTTCTATCCAGTTGAGTGTTTCATATTTGCAACACTTAAATGTGCATGGCAAAAGAAAGAATACATGTGACACAACACTCAGCATAAAAAGCAATCATAGAAAGGTACTGCAGTGTCTTTGAAGATAACCGAGAAGCGAGAAGCAGGTCTCTGATCAACTTACCCAAGAGTTGATAATGATTTGTTTATATTTGCTGCTTCTTTCAGACGATCTCCTTCTGCACCAGAGCTCTTTTGTCTGAATGTTTGATCTAGTTAGTTCAATGTCGGTAGGAAATGAGCTTATAGCTTCATAAAATTGCAGAACAATATATGAAATTTATCATGATAAACAATAATTACCTTTCAGAACCAGCTAAATCTACTAGATTTAACCTTGCAAATCTAAAATGGGTCATGGAATCTTTCTCCCAATGGCTTTCAATGATACAGGTTAAAACACTGTGGGATCGGCTGCTCTCGCTGTTCATATAGGTTGCTGCCATTTTCCTATTTGCAGCACCCTGTACAAAAACAAATCTTACCCATTATCTTAACACTCAGTCTCATACCAAATGAATCAGGCACAAGATTTAACCATGAATTCCCACCTGTAATAGCAGCTTGACAACATCATTAACGGTTTTCACATTGTATTCTGTAAGGTTTTCCACATATACCCCCTTCTTCAAGTCTTCTCTGAGCTACAACAAGAAATTTAGGTTTTGTGACCTACGACAATGATGTAATATAAAACATCAACTGTGAATTATGCAGTAAAACTAAGATTACTTGTAGATTAGTTGACGAAGGCTCCAAGAGATCTGTTATCTGCTCATTATATATCTCCAAAAATGAACATTTGCAACTGAACTTCAGCCTCTCATCCCTCCTATTTTCTTCTTCCTAAAGATAAAAATTTTAGAAAAAGCTCAATACCCACAATCTCAAACAATGAAAATGATCTACATAACAATTAAGTGTGAATGATCTAAGGATAAGAAACACTAGAAATTTATGCAACGCACCATCCTAATCCTTGAAAATAAATATTCAAATATTCGAGGGGTTATGCCGCAATCGTCATTGAGTTTGCCTTCCACTTCATTTATCTCACCCATCATGGTATATGTTTTGCCACTACCTGTCTGCAAGAAAACAACCAATGCTTCAAAGTTTGCTCTACAATTCATACCATGAGAAACTTATAGCCCAGCATGAGTGATGACCTACCTGGCCATATGCAAACATACAGCTATTATACCCAGACAAGCAATTCTCCACCATGGGCAGTCCAGCAACCCTGAACAACTTCTCCTGCACCCAATTCATGCAATCCACCTCATAAGTGTTCATGCAAACCGTTTCTTAAGTTCCATTTTATTTTCCATGGTAATGCAGGAAAAGAGAAAAAAACCAATTCATTGAATGATTCATTAGTTAAGATGGAATAAATCAAATTCCCACTATAGTCAAACATGGTAAAATTAAGTTTCCTCAGTTTTTTCCACTATAATTCAAACAAAAACTATCCCCATAAAAGCATTCTTTGATCTATACCTGTGATATCATCTCGCATGCTATATGATCAAAAGTAAATCTAGTTTCAGGATGACCAAGCCACACCAATGTCTGTGCAGTATCCTGTTTTAAGCACCGCACGTACCCTTGTGAAACCCTCTCTATATTACTCAATGGTCGAATTCTTATCAACACCTACAACCATCCATACTCACCACATCAAAATTCAATAAAACTTGCACAAAACAGTTATAACAATAGAACATAAACCGCCAAGTACAAAATATTCCACAAGTAAAATTTCTAACGGGTTAAAGGCACAAGCAAAAGCTGAATTTCTTTTAGTTACCTGAACGTTGTGGTCTTTCCAAAACAAAGGATCATCAACGAGCTCGAAGTGTTCCACATCAACAGAAACTTCATGATTCACGACTGAAATCCCTCTTGAAATTCGAGAGAATAAAGCTGAAGAGCTCACTCCTCTTCCACCAAGCGAAACTCGCGAACAGCCACTACGCGCCGGCGTGCTCTGCGCCGAGCTCGGCTCCGAGTGAATCTTCCCGTGGCTACGAACCGAAACCCTAGGCGTACCGACATGAGTAGCAACAAAGCTTCCAGAAGTTTCTACTACTTTCCTATCCGATAACGATCGATCAATGCTATAAACTTGATCGGATTCTTGAATATCTTTCTGGAACTGAGACGGATCTGGGATTGAGTTTAACGGCGATCTCGGCGGCGGAAAATGCAGCGGATTTAATGAAGCTCCAAACTGATTCTCGTTTGCTTCGTTTTGTGAGGTTTTCGAAGGTAATCGAGAACTGATAGCTTCTTTAGACATTTTATTGGATTCGTTTTTTGAAGAATAGAAACTGCTAAAATTTACTCCATTGACATTAGCAGCGAAGAGAATGAATGGATTAAATTGAAAATTTTAGAATCTTTTTTAGTGCTGATTGTGAATTTATTGATTGTTAGGGAATAACGGAATTGCAGAAAATGCTTCGAGATTTGAAACTGGAAAGTTCGAAGCTGAAGTCAGTCTCAGCGGTGAGAGAAAGTATAAAAACAATCCCGCCTATTTTCAAATTAAATTTTGTGCATTTTGAGCGGAAGGCCCTGACGTTTTGATAATATTAAAATGACCCCCGAATGGGATTTCAAAAAAAATTGATGATTGTATTACTCTGCATTGTGCTGAGGTGGCAATCTGGAATTGGGTAGGTGTGGGGGAATAAAGACGATTGCAACAGAACAAAGGGGAGCTGATCCGTTGCCAAAGTGGAGATCCAATCTAGTTTTCTTCGGATTCGCAAAACGTTAATGGGCCCAGATTAAAGAAAAAGACATAAATCGACATGGGCCATAGAATTTAGGAAGCGTAATGATTAGATATTAAAACGAATGGTGCATTTATTAAAATAGAATCAAATGAATTGAAACTCGAGTTAGTAAAAATTGAAATAAAAAATAAAAAATAGAATAAATTGTTTATTTAGATTGTAATAATTAGAATCAAAATGAATTATTTTAAGTTATTAAAATGTCCTTAATTTTTTATTGTAATTTTATTTATTTATTTTAATATTTTTCTTATTATTCAAATAATAATAATAATGACAAAAATAAAAATTATAATATTCATTATTGTTTGTTATACTATTATTATTCAAAAAACTTATTGTTAATAATAACAAAAAATAATAATAACTTTACTTCAATAATAGTAATGATAAAATTAATAATAATAAACATGGCAATAATAAAAATAGTAATATATGTTGGAAAAGAATAAGAATAATAAGAAGAATAATAATCATCATCATTTTTGGGAAAAAAATCATCATAGTTTCAAAAAAAAAAATCATCACCATCATCATTTTTGCAATGATTGATGACATGGTGAGATTGGCTACTGCTTCCGTGTGAGATCAACTGGTGAAGCATCAATGGTTGCTGTTTCCGGCGACGGTAGGTGATGTTGCTGCGATTTGGGGAGCTGCTGCTTGGGCTCATTAGTGCACCGAGATCCATGACTGTTGCTCGACAACGAAAGATGTTGCTGCTCAATGCAATATGCATGGCTGGCTGTCAACAACTGCGTGATCAGTGATTAGCAACAGAGGGCAAAAATGTGTTGTCTACAATGGAGGCTGGGAAAAAATGTTTGCTTTTTTTTTTTAACTTTTTATAATTTAAATGAAGGCATTTTCGAAATATGATAATTTCAATGGGGGTAAAATAGATGATCTTGAGAATGACAGATTGATTCCCACCTCTCTTTGAGAATCAGTCTCACATTCTCCATTCTCAAATTAGTGTAGGCCCCACAATTTTGATTCTAATTCCTATATATATTTTGCGAAGTAAGGGTGCGTTTAAAATTGAGGTTGAACAATTATAGTGTAAAAGTTACAGTACTAAAGTGTTCGGTAAACACTAGCTACTATAACTTAGAAGGTATGTTAATATGATTTTTCACTTGTATAATAAAAAATCTATTGCATCTTTAATAATTTTATCGAAATTATTATTTAAAATTTATATTTACTACATATTATTAATTTTTGTTTTATAGTTACAACTTTTTTTTTCCACATCAGTTATATCTTAAAAGTTACAGCATCTCAATCTCAAATAAGAGTAAAATGTTGTCAATGATTACGAGAAGTAAACGCACTATAAAAGTAATTAAAGTCATAAGTGTTGTTGCGAAATAATAGAGCTTCATGTGCTTTTAATAACAAGGCTTTTCTGTTCATGCACCAAAATAATATACCAAATTAACACTAATCTCTTCTTAATTGAAACCAGAATTGGAGGGAATATAAAATTAGTTGAAAATGAATGCTCAATCTAGCTAATGGATCGATTTCTTACTCTCCATGAAAGCTCTATCCACCACTTGCTCTTCTCTTTAGCTTGAAAATAAAAAAGTAATTTCTTTTGCACATAGAATTCTATAGCAACTCAAACATTGAATTTGAATTTTACTCCCATCTCACCTCCTTTATTTTCATTTCCCCTCATTACTTACAATGCAAACACCAACTAAAGGCTTTTTAATTTTTGGGTTTTATTGTAGTAGCCACGTAGCAACATGTGTCAGAAAAATTGGCAGACACCCCCACAAAAAACATGGGCCTGTCATCACCAAGAGACTCTCCTTAAGTAATTGCGCCGTAGATAATTAACCATGGTTAATAATTCACTAATACCAATCCCCAAGTTGTAAAAATAGTCCGTTTTGTACTCTCATTTATAATAGTCTTTTCTTTACTTTTCTACATGGTTCGATTAGGAAATGTTTTAATTCTGTGATTATTTTGGACCTATCACTTGTTCGTTTGTTTTAATTTTAACTAAAATATTTGATTGATGAGCAAGTAGAGGAAAAAGGAAAGAGGATTGAATTCGTTTTCTTGATTATGTGCTTCTTGCCTTCTTGGCTAACAATAAGCTCATATGATCAAAATTCATTCGCAATGATTTTTACTTATGTTGTTTCATCACTTAGAATGATCAGTGAGAAGACTATTATAAATAAAAGTAGTATATTCGATACAATAATTTGGTATCCTACTAATTGCACTAGACAAATTTTGTAGTAGTATTGTAGTGAGACTCATACTAAAATGCAACATGCAAGTTAGATGTAGTTGTATTTATTTTATGTCTGAAATCTAAATAGATCTCAAGTACTCTGAATTCTAAATAAAGTTGAATGTCTGAATCTTAATGATATATTTATTTTTTTGTCTGAATTACTAAAAATAAATATTAAGTTATTTTTTTACTTAAAAAATTTGAAAACTATTTTTTTTTATATTTATGCCCTTACAAATTATAAATGTTAAATAAATAATAAACATCTCAAAGAATATAATAAGATAATATATTATCATAACATAAATTATATTCAATTGAATACAACTCTTTAATATTCTATATTATATATCTTGATCGATTTTATTATAGTTTATGATTTTTTTATGAAAAATACTAATAAAAAATTATGAAGATAAAGAAAGTTAATTTGAAGAAAATAAAAAGATAAAAATAATAATAGTCTACCACTATATATTATCATAAGTTATATAGAGACGGGTAATAATGATAATTATTAAAATATATTTAGTTAAGAATGATAAATTAATTAATTAGATAGAGATATTTTAGAAAATATCTTTTAATGATATAATTCAAACTTTTTTAATTAAGCAAAAAGTTAGAAAAATTAAGTTAATACCTTAAAGACTTAATAAATTTTCATTAAGTTGAAAAATAAACAAATTTAATAACTTATTTTATTAATATTAAATTAATTAAGTTAAAAAAATAAACAGCTCCACTGTCATTCACAAAATTTAGGATCACAAATTATTTGGACTTTAATTTTGACTTTTCGCCATAAAATTACTACTCTATATATTTAATTATTTATGGAGCGACTCAATTGCGCAATTAAAAAAATAAGGATAATTTAATAATTTATCGTGCGCTTTTTTTTTTTTTGATTAATAAGGGCTCTGTAAAAAGAGCTAAATCGGAACAATACGGGGTTTAGCAACCCCAATCATGTCCTGCAAAATAGCTGAATAAATGCCCACAGGCGGGCTAGTAAATAAATGCATCCCATTAGGGAGAGAAAGAGCCATATTGGCCATGAAATCTGCAACTGAATTCGCTTCACGATAGATGTGGGTTAGACAGACTTGCCAGTTCCTATTAAGAAGATCCCGTACTGCAACCACTAAAGCATAGGAAACATTGGGCACGACTACCTGCTTAGAAATCATTTGTGTAACACACAGACTATCCACTTCCACTTATAGCCATTTTATGCCAGCCTCCCATGCCAAGAGTAGCCCTTGATAAAGACCCCATAGCTCCGCCATAACCACCGTACACTCCCCAATATTCATACAAAATCCCGAAATCCAATTTCCAACATAATCACGAATAACACCACCAGCTCCTGCATCACTTGAATTTCGAACGGAACCATCCGTATTTAATTTATCGTGCGCTTTCATATAACATTTATCAGCTCAATACAAATTACAACACTTAACGCCGGTCATCGAACAAGTGCAGCGCCAGTTTTTACGTAATTGCATTCTGATTTCAAATTCCAAAAATATGAATATATAATAAACTTTTTTTCTACAAATTAACAGTTGCTCATCAAAGTTTTACACTACAGTAAGAAGAAAATGTTAAAAGAACGCTCAATGTTAATTTGAAAAGTCAAAAAGAGCACATCACGAAATCATGTAAAGAAATGCTCCTAGAACTAAAAAAACTGAATAAACATATGCCCGTGAAGAATGAGTCACAGCTTCATCAGTAGCACTGCCTGGACCTGAAACACGAAATCAAATGAATCAGAACATATTAATTGGTAGCTACGAATATTTCCAGATTAAGCCCAAAGAATCTAAAATTAATTAATAATTCTTACCGCATTCTCTAGTGGCATTGAAAGAGCTAGAGCAAAGGCACATGATGCCTTGAGTCTCAGTGTCAAACCCACAAGTCCCACCGGATTCCGAGCACCGTTCACACCCAGTATCCGGTAACGAATAAGACAGTTTGATCCCATAAACCCAATCCAACGGCCCAAGACCCTTCAAATTGTCCGTATTAATGATGCTAGTATAATGCGAGCAGTCCAAAATATTCATGCTCATGTACCTCACGGTGTCATAGCCAGTGAAGCAACAAGGCGGAGAGCTATTACTCAACAAATGAAAAACCCTAAACGCATTACACCCTCCATAAAGCTCGTCACAAGAATGGCCAGAGAAGTTGAAGCAAAGATTCTTGTAATGATTGAGTACAGGAGAGTCTATAGAGCAATTTAGCAGAGCAAAGACTGTGTCCGCTGATGGGGGCATGATGGCTGATTGAATATCAGTCATGATAAAATCATGATGGGGTTGTAGGATTGAGCATGTGGACATTGCGGGGTCATACACGGTTAGTGTTTTTTTGTTGTAGTCGATGGATTGGACCTTGTAGCCTCCTGAAGGTGTGATGAAGAACAAGTCAGCACTGCAGTTTAACATGTGCCGGAACTGCACGGCGCCGCAGCCGTCGTCGATGCCGAACGGGTATTTTATAGGGATGTTGCCGCAGAAACTGCGGCAAGTTGAGAGTGTGAAGATGGGAAGTGCCTGGAGTGTTATGGTTAAGACTGTTACGAGGCTAGAAATTATGGAGAGAGGGAACTGCATGTTGCTAATTGTTTTTGATACCACTTGAACACTCCCTACGAGTGTAAAGCAAGAATTGTGTCAAGAAAAGAGAAGATATTCACAAGAATAATTTACAACATTGATCAGATCTATGCTCTCCGGAATTTACTCCATTAGTCAGAAAACTTTTTGACTGGTGGGATTAAGACAGGCTGGTGATGGGATCCACAAGTTGGAAGACGAGAAAAAAGCCATTAGCCGTTCACATTTGTGTATCTTGCTTTTCCAAACACTCGCTATGATGATTTGATGTCCGCTGGAAGTAGCGCCGAATTATAAAGTAAAAATTTTCACTATAGCAAGTTAAATATTGCGATTGGTGACGCTACAAATTTTGCAGGAGTCATGTACCCCTGTCCTGAGAAATCAAAGATGGCGCAGCTTTCCGTCAAAATAATTTGACGAATCATAAATCGTCAGTTAGCTTTGCTCAACACATTAAATTAACCTGAATGTATTCAATTAAATTAACGGGTGAGGGCCACCCACTCCTAAAAAAAATTTACAATAAATACAAATTTTTTTAATAAATACAAATAAAAAAATTTATAATTAATCAATTAAATCATTTTCATATTTTTTCTTACTTATTTTTTTAACTATTAAAGTAGTTTTAATATAAACTCTATTTAATTATTTTACTTTATGACATAAAATGTTCTATTTGTTCCAAAAAAATGTGTTCTTCTATCTAATATTTTAGGTACTTAATTTTGTGACTTATAACATAATTTCTTAAATGAAATCTAATAATTTTCAATATTTTACATGTAAATGATAGAAATTTGATAACCTAACAATTTAATGAGTATTTTCTCATAGAGACATTATGTTAGTTTAATTAAAGATTAATAATCATATTAATAAAGTAGAATTAATTATTTAGAAATAATGAATTTTGTATAAAATTAAAAAATTATTGAAGTTAGATTAAATTTTTATTATTTTTATCTTTAAGGGTAAAATAATCCATTTAAATTTAAGTTAAATAATTTTATTAATTAAATATAATAAAAAATTTAAGTCACAATAAAATAAATTAAGATAGATTTAATTGATTAATTCTTCTAAATTCTTCTTTATTTAAAATTTTTAAAAATAATGAGAACTTTTTGTAATTATTTTCTAAAAAGTGATGATACAACCATAAACTCTTGTAAAAATTTATTTTGTATAAACTCTTGTATAAATTTATTTTGTACAAACTGATTTGACATTAATTTATTGATTAAATAAAAATATAAAATAATAAAAACAAAACATGTGGACCAAGAGATATTTAATTCAATCATTTAAATTGTGCCACATCAATTTGTACAAAAAAAATTTGTACAAGAGTTTCTGACTATATTATTATTAAGTCATACCACATCAGTTTGTAAAAAAAAAATTGTATAAGAATTTCTGGTTATATTATTACTCTTTTTTAAAAGTGGAATGAATTAGAATGAATTTACAGAATTTATAGGATGGAAATATCACCCTAAATTAACCTGAAGATGTTCAATTAAACTCCTTTGCTCTTTTACCAGTTAAATTTAGGATGCCTGCAGATGTTCAATTAAACTACTTTGCTCTTTTACTAGTTAAATTTAGGATGCCTGCGTAAGATGCGTAACATTCGAAGGTCATGACTTAAATTATAAGTCGTATCTTTTGGATTTAGATTATAATTGGTATTTTTTGTACAAATAATTGGTAACATTCGAAGGTCACGACTTAAATATTTTTTGGAGAACATAGCTTGAACCGTAAATATCCATTCTGAATGTATAATACAAAACTACAAATGTCCACTTGAACTATAAACGTCCTCTTGAATGAGGAATCAAATCCAATTTGAAAATTCCATATCGTTTTATAATTTTTAATTATTTTTCTATTTTTATCTTTTTTAAATATCAAATTTTACCTTTTTTTTCCTACATATCAAATTCGATTTTTTTTTTAGTATCCAATTTGGATGCAATTTATTTTGTTTTCTATATATAAATCAAGAAAATTTTATTACATAGAATTTACCTATTTTGATTTCCTTATTTAAGTAAAAAAATTTATTCCTTCAAAATTTTTAGTAATATTTCTTCTCCTATGAATCTTTGTACGTTTCATAGTCATCAAGCTCTAAGGCAAGCAAAGCCAAGATGACATTACATTACCAAAGACTTAGTTAAAAAGGATTCTCACAACTCACAAGGTGAAGGTGATGATGAGTTCACAGTTCAGACGGAGTAAACATAAGATAACGTATATAACATGCATGGTCAACTATTTATACATGCTTAGGTAAATGGAAACTAGTGAAGTTTCAGACATTGGTGAAACGCAAGTACTCTTTCTTGATGGAAGATCCACAGTCTGAAAACCTTGAGGGAACATCTCTTTGGCTTGATCACTAGACACACTTGGTGATATCACCACCGGATCTCCCTGCTTCCAGTTTGCAGGCGTTGCAACCTTATGCTTCATTGCCTTCTGCAGAGAGTCCAATGCTCTTACTACTTCATCCATGTTCCGGCCAGTCGACGCCGGGTAAAGAAAGCTCAGTTTCACCTGCATGACCACAAATATATAACAGTTAAATTAAACAAACAAATTGTGACATTAATTCAACTGATTTAATTGGAAATAAAAAATCTTATGGTAATATAGAGGTCAGGATTCAAATGCCGCTCACATCAAGAAACTAAACAAAAGATGGCATAGATTCAAATATACGGTTTTCAATGCGTTTGTGAGAAATTGTTGTAAAATTAAAACCCAAACACCAAATTACATTTTGCTAATTAACCTGCA
Organism: Citrus x clementina; assembly: GCF_000493195.1. Classification (NCBI taxonomy): domain Eukaryota; kingdom Viridiplantae; phylum Streptophyta; class Magnoliopsida; order Sapindales; family Rutaceae; genus Citrus; species Citrus x clementina. The sequence goes on from NW_006261964.1 coordinate 348,431, forward strand.
CCTGATGATCAGGGCCCACGATATGAAGGGCTCGAGAAGGGAGCTGCTTTCCTGATGAATCTTTTTCATCCGGGTCCACCATGTTGAGTTGCTTGATGATCTCTCGATTGGGATCTGCGATGATCGGCTATGAGACCTTGCAACCAGGCTGCACGCAAACCAACACGTGGTTTAATCACAAAAATAAAAGTCAACATTTGACCAATTGACCACACGTCTGACCAAACAAGAATCACAAAGAAAAGCTCACGGTGTAGGCTTCAATGTCTTTGATCCACTCATTGTGTGACTTAACGTCATCACAGGACAAACCCAGAAGCTTCACTTCTCTCTTATCAAACTCTGGAACATAAGCAGCCATCTTGCCAAGTTCAGTTGTGCACACAGGAGTGAAATCACCTACATGCAAGCACATCATAAGAACATTAGTGATCATCGTATATCAAATAAAAAAAAGTCGTAGTAAGATGATCAGAGACAGAAGTGGGAACCTGGGTGAGAGAAGATAATGGTCCAGCTATCACCAATGAAGTCATGAAGCTTAAAGTTTCCTTGATTGGTTTGGACTTGAAGGTTGGGAACAGAATCTCCAATTGTGAGGCCAGGCATTTTGACAGCAAAGAGAAAAATTTCTGAACCGTTTGGACTGTTTTTTTGGTTTGATAATGAAGTAATGGAGAAGAGATGATGGATTAAAAGGAGTGGAGGGTTCGTGCATGAAGAGAACGTGGCATGCGTCGAGGCTAATTCATCACCAGTTAGCGTGCATGTACTAATTATGTATATCTCTGTTTTTCTTACACGTGGATGGTCAAATCCAATTTATTCAATTTTCTTTTAGCTTGCTGATTATTTTCTGGGTTATTTATCTGTTTGGACGTTACTTGGTTCGGAATCTACGGTTTATCAATGACTTGTAAGTTGACATGTGATCATCATAAATGAGCAAGATTAATTTGTAATTACAAGGCGTGCAGGCTGGTGCTTCTGATCTTAGTGCAAACGCAGAATTCAACTTAAGAAACAAAACCAAAAAATCAAAGACCAGATGTTATATCACTTATCACACCATACCGTTCTGTCGTTTTGCTTACATAAACCTAAAGATAGTGTAAGCTAACTTTTTTTGGTTCTGTTCAAAAATCCAACTGACAACCGTGGTAAATTAACCAAATTAACTATGAATGGTAGGAAGACAATATTTTCCTTCGAACTGAGCACAAGATCACAGATGACTTCAGTGATCCCACCTTCTATAGGTATGAAAATGCCTTTAATTAGCAATTGCCATCCACAACGCCGCCTCATCACTCACAATTCGATGACTTCGCGGTTCCCACATTTTACAGGTATCTGACGGCTTTCCTAGGTTGCCTCTTCCGTAGCAACGCTCATGACGTTGTACCTTACCGATCCAGTCATTTGGTTTATGACGTTGTACCCACGTCGATCTTACTCTCAACATATATAGTGCATTTAGTCGTATACACAATGTGATCTCTACTTTGATATTAATTATATTACGAAGCCATGAGTGTTTAAAAACAAACTTAAGAGGAGCTGCCTATGAGCTTATTTATATCTCCTTTTGAATTATTATTTTTAGCCATATGAGAATATACGTGACGTCCTGCTTACATATGTATATACCCGTTAATTACTATAATGTTATCCTTCTAATTCCAATCAAGATCAGCCATTTTGTGTCATCAAATAATCAACGACAGTGATCCATCATGATAAAATACAATTATGCTATAGCAATATGTGGTAAAAACGCTGCTTGGGGATGTAGCTCAAACGGTAGAGCGCTCGCTTTGCATGCCAGAGGTAAGAGGTTCGATACCCCGCATCTCCAATTAGCCATTTGGGATTTTGTCTGCTTTTTTGAATTTTGCGACCGACACGTCGTCCTCTGTTCGTAATGGCCTTTAGTTTTACAGCTATTAATGACGAAATATGCTAATTTTTCCCGCGCAATATAATTTTCGCACCACTAACAAATTGTTAGGGTTTTTGCTTTTTCACCCGAAATCTCAAAGCAGAGCCAAAATCTCGGCAGCATGGACATCAATCAAGTAGCTCAACTACTTAATGACACGCTCAGTCTCGATGTCAACGCCGTTCGTACGGCCACCGACGCCCTCGATCGCCTCTCTCTCCTCCCTCACTTCCCTTTTTGTCTCCTCTACATTGCCTCCGGTAATTTCTCGCCGGTTCCTCTCATTTCCACTTTACGTTTCATTCTTTTCGCTTAATTGTGTCAACCTCAGCTTAAACTCAGCAGTGAATTTAAAGAAATAAGTAACAGAAAATAGTAGTAAATTATGAAACTCTTAATTCAATAAAGCAAATTTACCACTTCAATTATTAGGATTAAGCATCTTCCAATAGCATCTGATTAAAATTTTGTTAATAGTTTGAGCTTAATTTTAGGGAGATGATGACCTGTAATTCCACGTTGCCAAAAACACCTGCAATGTCTTCCTTGATTTAGTGGAAATTGAGTGTTTCTATTTAATCAGAAGGTTTTTTGAATTTGCTGCTTGAATTTGATGTTATTGGCATAATTATTATACTATAGGAGGTGAAAACCAAGGGCTAAGAATTGCTGCTGCCATGTACTTGAAGAATCTCACTAGGCGAAATATTGACAGCAACGCTTCGTGCACAAATATTAGTAAAGAATTCAAGGACCAGCTTATGCGAGTGTTGCTTCAAGCAGAACCTTCAGTTCTAAAAGTTTTACTTGAAGCAGTATGCATATGACAAATGTCCATTTCTTGGGTTTTTAATTTTTTACTGGTAATGCTTACTTATTTATCGAAGCTCTTTTTGGTTTGCTGCCAGTTCCGGGTCATTGTCGGTGTGGAGTTTGTTAAGCAGAATTCTTGGCCTGAGCTTGTGCATGAATTACAGTCAGCAATTCAAAGCAGTTACCTTATTAGTAAAGATGCAAATTCTGGATGGACTACTGTTAATGGCCTTATGGTTCTTCATGCTCTTATCAAACCTTTCCAGGTATTTGTTTGTTCTCATGTATTATTGGACATATGCTTGTTTCTACAAGGATGAAAAGTTGTGGGGGCATAGTTTCAGTGAATGGATAATGATGTAGAAAGGCGATTGGAAGATGTCTATAAAATTTGTTGATCTGTTCAGGAAGGCCTGTAAAGTAAGACTTGAAACATTTGATAAAAACAAGGAAAAAGTCCATATAGTCAGTATCCATATACCAATGATGATCTTCCTTGTTTATGCTGGTTTCTGCTGTACCTATAGAACAAAAGGTATATATGTCCCTTCATATCTATAAATTATTATATGACTTGAAAAAAATTTATTTAGACTCTCAATGGCCAGTCATGATTGGTCTCTGATCCAAAGGTGGTATTGCTAAAGTTCTGTATGTAGAGAAAACCATTTGTGCTCCTTCTACTTGGTTGCTTCTGATTACATTTTTCTTTTTCTGGCAGTACTTTTTGAATCCTAAACTTGCCAAGGAGCCAGTACCGCCACAACTTGAGCTAATTGCCAAGGAAATTATTGTTCCCATGCTTTCAATATTCCATTGTTTCGTTGAAAAGGTTGTTTTGATTCCTGTTCTTTTCCATGTTTTTCCTATCTCTACTTACCACTTCTTTATAAACCTCCATAGTAATGGGTGTTGTGGTGTAAAACAGGTTTTGGCTAACAATTATAGTACAGAACTGGACACAGAGAAGATTCTTCTCATTGTTTGCAAATGCATATTTTTTTCTGTAAGTGGTACTTTTTTACCAATTCAGATTTGACAATCCTCCAATATAGATTTAATTGCATTGTTGTTTAGTCATTCTGTCACATATCATCAGTATCAAAACATTTCTGGCATGTATATTCTGTATGGTCAAGCAAGGTGCTTGTGACTGGTATTTCCTCATTATTTTATAGCTTTCTGATAAAAGAGGATGGAGCAATGATTCTGATAACTTCTCTTCTTCAGCTTGATGGTTCTGATGAGTTCTTACAGAACTTACAAAAAGCCAAAATCAGTTGTTTGAGATTGCCGTTGTACATAATTCATATTCCTTGTTTTGCAATGGCTAGTATGTGCTAGAAACTTTTCTAGTTGTTCTTAGTTTCTCTTCAATTTTAGATTAAAATTTACAGAGATTTCCCATGGTTTTTCTTGCATACTCTTGTCCCTTTTCTTCCGTTTGGCACTTCTTTTTAAATATGGTTAGTTTTGCAGGTGAAATCGCATTTGCCATTTGCTCTGATCCCTCATTTGTCTTCATTTTGTCACGACCTTATTATGATTCTGGGTTCTTTGAGTTTTGATGACGGTAATACTGTGAAAGATAACTTGCTGAGGTTCAAAACTGGAAAGAGGAGTTTGCTTATTTTTTCTGCACTGGTTACCCGGCATCGGAAGTTTTCTGATAAGTAATACCATTATTTCATTTAATTTCAGTAGATTAAACCATCGTTGTTAGTCTTCATTTTCGTCACTTATCTTTTCAGGTTAATGCCAGATATCATGAACAGTGTTTTACAGATAGTCAAATATAGTGCAAATATAAGTGTAAGTTTTGCTGTGTTTTAGCAATCGTCATTTGCTTTATAGTTAGCATGCACTTGTAGCTGCAAATAGAATGTGTATAAGCAAGTGGCCATGATGTCTGTCCAAAATATCTCCCGCCCAATACCTGTTCTATGAGCACCAGAACTGCATTTTTGGAGTGATCTGTTTCTTTTCCCCTGAAAAAAGAGAACAACAATGCAAAATCCAATATTTGTGATTTCATGTGAATTTGTATGTGTGACCATATTGTTGTTCTTGCCTCCTTACTGATTTATTGTTATGTGTACCCAATCGTTGGACATATTTTAATATGAAATGATTTATTTATGCAGAAGCTTGATTTCCTGCAAGAGAGGATTATCTCATTAGCTTTTGATGTGATTTCACATGTTCTGGAGACAGGCCCAGTAATTTTTTCTGCTATGCTGTCCACTCTTCAACGTTTTACTAAGTTTTTCCTTTCAAACTTTTATTAATGAAATATGGTTAAGGTTTTTGGTTGGTTTGGAACAGGGATGGAGATTAGTTTCACCCCATTTTTCTGTTTTGTTGGACAAAGCAATCTTTCCTGCATTCGTACTAAATGAGAAGGTATGCTTTGATGTTTAAAAAAGGGAAATAGAGAGATGGTATTACATCTGGTTAAAAAAAAATAGTGTTTATTATCATTTCAAAGTGCTTTTGAAGTTCAAAAGTTGACTTAGTTAAATTTTTCTCTAGTTTTTATGGCTGTACTTGTAAGCAGGATATTTCAGAGTGGGAAGAAGATGCCGATGAGTACATCAGGAAGAACTTGCCATCTGAACTTGTATGAGAGCGTATGATCTTTCTCAACCTTTGAATAACCATTTTGGTTGCTGTTTTCACTTTTTTTCTTTTCCTTCTTTGGTATACAGGAAGAAATTTCTGGATGGAGGGAAGATTTATTTACAGCCAGAAAAAGCGCTATTAATTTACTAGGTGTTATTTCAGTTTCAAAGGTTGGTACTGGACTAAAGTCTGAGCTATATATATGTCCTCAGAACTATCATTTAGGTTGTTCTGTAATGCCTGCAGGGGCCTCCAATGGGAACACCTAGTAATTGTTCCTCAGTTTCATCCAAGCGTAAGAAGGGTGAAAAGAGCAAGCGAAATAGTATGCGTAGTACTATGGGGGAGTTGTTGGTCCTTCCTTTTTTATCAAGGTTTCCTATTCCTTGTGATGCTAATGCATCGCATTCTAGAATTCAGAAAGAGTGAGTATGAAATCACGTCTCTATATATTTTTGTGGTTCATCTATTGTAGTTCAAGCACCTGAAGTAACCTTACAACATTTCACTAGGAACTTCATGTACCAAGAGCTTAAATTCTGAGCATTAATTGTGTCGACACCTTTATTCTCCCCTCACCTGCTTATGTGCTAGTTTCAAAAGTTTAATCAACAGTATCTTAGATATTGAGGATGCATTTATGTTATAAGTTAATAAAGTTGCTGCCCATGCTTCGTGATGGTTTCCAAAAAAAACCCTGGAAATAATGTAAACATCGTTTTTGTTTTCTCTAGAGAACATAAGCTCCTCCGTTTCTTTTTCTTCAATCAATATTCATTATTTTCTTTTGTACTCTTCTACTTATCTCATTTCAGTAGTATGTCAATTATGGCAGTTATTTTGGTGTTCTGATGGCTTATGGGGGCCTACAAGAAGTAAGGGAATCTAACTTATTTGTTCCCCAAAAAAAAAAAGTTTAAGATTGGATTAGTGAGAATTTACCACTGAGGATTTTCTATTCTGATATCACATTACAGTTTCTAAGGGAGCAGAAATCGGAATTCACAGCAAATCTGGTTCGTAGTCGGGTGTTACCCTTGTACAGTGTCTCTGTGTGCCTACCATACTTGGTTGCATCTGCGAACTGGATACTTGGAGAGCTTGCGTCCTGTCTGCCTGAGGTGAGACCATTATTCTTTTGTACTTTTCTTATTCATTACATTCGTACAGAGTCGTTTCTTTTCGACCATTAAATTTTTATTTCACATTTACTTAAATGATCCAATACACTTTCTTAAACAGTGAGGTTTCTTTTTAATTTTTGATGCATCACACTCTTAAATCATCCCCTTCTGAGTCTCAGTCTTGCTTTCAGGACATCAGTGCAGATGTATATTCCTCATTACTGAAGGCATTACAGATGCTGGATAAGGGGGATACTTCTTGTTATCCTGTGCGGGCCTCGGCAGCTGGGGCAATTGTTGGGCTTCTTGAAGTAGGTCTCCCAAATCAACATCTTTTATTGCATAATGAGGAACATGTAGATATCTCAATACTCATTTGGCTTTTGAGTTAATTTTTTCAGAATGACTACATGCCACCAGAGTGGTATCCTCTTCTTCAAGTTATAGTTGGTAGAATTGGTTATGAAGATGAAGAGAATTCTATCTTGTTTGAGCTTCTCAGTTCTGTTGTGGGGGCTGCAAATGAAAATGTTGCAGATCACATCCCTTATATTGTTTCATCATTGGTTGCTGCAATCTCGAAGCACATGCATCCCAGTTCAGAGCCATGGCCGCAAGTATGTTCATTCATGTGCCTAAGCCAGTGCTTCAGTTATTCGTATTAATAATCTGCTCCATCCACAACCACCCCTGTCCTACCCCTCGATTAAAAAAAAAAAAAAGAATAAGTAGAAAGGAGAATTGTTTTAAAATTTAAAAATAGCATTTGAAGACCATGTTATACATCTGTTAATTTTGAGCAAAATTCAAATGATGATTGGATGCTAAATTCTTGATAGGTGGTTGAACGTGGATTCGCTGCATTAGCATTAATGGCTCAGTCTTGGGAAAACTTCCTGCACGAAGAGGTTGAGCTGGATCAGTCAAGTGGAAAGTGGGAGTCCGGTCAAGCTGCCATTGCTAAAGCCTTTTCAGCACTCTTGCAGCAGGCTTGGCTTACGCATATTCAACCCTTGGTTAGTCTTAGTTTCATCCATCATTTGACTACTTGGCTTTTTTTTTTTTTTTTTTCCACGAGCGGAAAGTGTAGTCAGTTATTGTCATGATATTTTTATTTTCATAAAAAGAAGGGTGGTGTTCTTTGGCTTGAAGATTTTTATTCTTTGATCAACCCAGTTAAAAAAGCTTCATAAACTACATATATATGTTATGTGGCTTTGCTTTTTCCCTCATTTGTCAATTGATGGACAACTTGATGTGATTCATGATGGACCAGGAATGTGAAGTTTCAGCCCCTCCATCATGCATAGACGATTCTTCAATGCTGCTACGGTCTATCATTCTCTCAGTTTCTGAACGTAATGTAATTGAAGAACTTAAATTATCAGAGTTATTATTAGTTTGGGCTGATCTAATTGGAGACTGGCATGCCTGGGAAGAAACAGAGGATTTATCAGTTTTTGACTGCATCAAGGAGATTGTTAATCTACACAGTAAATATGAACTGAAGAATTTTATTGTTAGGCAGATGCCACCCCCTCCTGCTCCCCCTGTACCCCCACAGTCTATCATTGAAGGGATTGGTGCTTTTCTTAGTGAAGCCATTCTACAATATCCATCTGCAACATGGAGGGCCTGCTCATGTGTCCATACCCTATTACATGTTCCAAAATACTCTTTTGAAACAGAGGGTGTAAAGCAATCATTGACAATTTCTTTTAGCCGTGCAGCATTTTCTCGTTTTAGAGCAATTCAGAGCAAGCCATCTTCACTGTGGAAGCCTGTGGTGCTTGCTATATCATCATGCTACCTTTGCTACCCTGCTGTAGTGGAGGGGATATTAAAGAAGGATGAAGATGGTGGCTTCGCGCTCTGGGGATCTGCACTTGCTTTCCTTTGCAGCAGTTCTTTGGAACCTCGGCTGTCATTGGAGTCAGAGATTAAGTTAGCTGGTTAGTTCCTTCCTGGCTTTCCGTCTGGTTTTTAAGTTAATGACTTAACATTAATTGATGCACTCTCTTTTCTTCCATATCTTCTTTCACAACCCTCTTTCCTTACAGTCCTCAATTTGAAGGGCCTAAGTGCTTAACTAATGGGTTTATTGCTCAGTGCTGACACTAGCCAAAGTGGTTGAGCGGCTATTAGGGTTAGGGAATCCAGGTAGCAGTGTGTTACAAGATTGCTATGCTTCACTGATGGAGGCAGCTGTACAACTGAAAGAAGTGCAGGAAGACGAGGAAAATGATGAAGGAGATGACGAAGAAGCTGAAGACGAAGAGGATGATAATGAGGAAAGCGAAGATGATGATGAGGTTTGACCTAAAAATATTTTACACAGATATCAACTCCAAGGAATGCCATTTGTAACTGTTTGCCCATCACCATTTAGAGGAAGATCAGAATACAGATTACAAATAAAGCTTAAGTTGGACATTTTGGGATTATTATGCTTTTTTGTTTTCTTAAGTGCATTGATCATCTTGTCCCATCAGTTGGTATCTGAAAGGCAAATTCATTTTCTGTTCTTTTAATAGGATTCTGAAGGTGATGAATGTGAAGAAACTGAAGAAGAGTTTTTAGAAAGGTATGCTAAAGCAGCTGTTAACTTGGAAAATAATACACTTGTTGAAGAAGGAGATGTAGAAGACCAAGAACATGACATCGAATTGGGTATGCGTCTAAATACATTGTTCTGTTGATGAAATTTTATTTTCCGGAGGCCAGTATTTCATTCACTGGCAGTTGGAACTCAAATGTTTGAAACTTATTTGAAGCTAGTCCGCAGCTGTACAATCTAACTGTTTAATGTGATAACAGGATCGTTAGATGAGGTTGACCAGCTGAAAGTCGTTGCATCTTTGATAGAGAGATACCACAATGTTATCATGCAAGGACAGCCATTATCATCACAACTCATTTCTAAATTCTTGAAGGCATATCCTCAGCTTACTTATTTGTTCCTGCATTCTTAAATGAGATGGTTGATTTCTAATTTGTCTAAGGTCTTTATAGCACAGACAAGTAAATTCATGAAGCTTCAATCGTTTTCCAAATCAATTCTAGTTCATCCTCCGTATATGCAATGAGTTTCGGTAGCTGGATGGGTAGCATGAGCTTGTTCCTAGAAAACATCATGACAAAAAACTTGTCAGCGCTGCCAAGAAAAGCTGTTCTGGCGATTTTTTTCGTTGGGTGGTTATTTTAGAATTTGTTAGATTTGTCTTGATGTGAAAGCCCTTCATAAGGGAAGAAAATATGAGTTTGTTTAAATAAGATATTGTTCTCGTTTATAACTGATTAATTTTATACAACTTGTGAAGGTATTTTCACCATAATCCGTACTCGCATTATGATTTATGAATAGTCAGATTGAGATGTGGTGCTGGGGTTCTGTAGCAGGATGGGCAGCATTAGCCTAGACGGTGGTACCTAAAAAAATCATGTTGGATCATGGAACGAAAAACTTGTCTGTGTCGTCGAGCACAAGTATCTAGCCTTCCTGAGATTGTTTCCTGTTGGAATGTAAGCTTTTTATTCAAGCTTTTGTAAGAAATGCGTCTATGTACAAATCCCTTATCCCTCTAAAAGGAAGGCAAATAAAGCATTTTGTTTTTCGTTTTTGTCCTTGAGGTTGCAAAGACTTGAATGTTTTTATTCTGTTTTTCGTGCATGCATTTGCATTCTTGTTCAGTGTTTTAGCACCTCCAATCCACGTCTGGATAGAAAAATCTTATGATCGCAGCTCTATTTGTGCACAATTTCACCTATAGTTATATAGCATAAGTGACTATTAGGAGGACCACTGTTGCCAATAAAATCCTCTCTTCGAGTTTGCTCTAATTGTCAACAGCAAAGCCACCAGCTCAAAACACAACAAATAGGCAAATTCTGTTTTTAGGATACTGAGATAATTTTCAAATTATTACGGTGTATCTGCTGCAATTAGCTGAAAAGGAACTTCAGACTCCTATAGAGTTAGAAAAGGGTACCGAAGTTATAAAGACAGTTGGGTCATAGAGAAGTTGTGATGAAGTTGGGTGCTATAACAGTGAATTTTTTGTTGAATCAACAAGAGGGGCGGACTCTAGTGGGGGTGATGAAAGTGAAGAGGTTGACTACCGCACTAGTGATTCATAGGGCCAAACCTAGCGAAATCTTTTGGAGAGAGGAGCTTAGAGCTAAATCTTTGTTTGCTGAAGAATATCAGCAGAAAACAGTGCATGACAATGTCGTTAAGTCTCCTCTCATTCAATACAAAAGGAGGGGAAATTGCAAAGGCCAGTTGTACTAGTAAGGAGGTCGTGCTTGGAAAGGGAAATAATAGAGAGAAGTGGGATGCAGATGCAGTGAAAGCCTTTTTAGTTTTAGAGGAGATGAACTTAGCTTTTGGTACCTGCGTCTAGTATAAACAAAAGTGGGAGATTGGGTAGGTTGGACTGATGAGGATCTTAAGCTAGACCATTAGAGGTCTTGGGGATAAGAAAAACCATGCAGTGATCAAAGATGCCCCTATCAAGTCGGATTCTGATTTAATAATTTTGCTGGAAACGAAAAGGGATGAGGTTGACAGAAGACTCTTGAGTACTTTTTGGGGTTAGCTGATTTAAAAGCTAGAATTTTCTTTTGTGGAAAGAGCGGGAGGGATTCTTTTGGCTTGGAACATGAGAAGGGTTACGGTGACTGATTCTCTATTAGGAGAATTTTCTATTTCCATTAAAATTCAACCTCCTTTTGGAAATGATTGGTGGCTGACAAGAGTTTATGGTCCTAATCAACTGAGAGAAAGGAAAAGGTTTTAATAGGAGCTTGTTAGCTTGTTTGGGTTCTGTAGTCCAAATTGGTGTATAGACGGGGACTTTAATGTAGTCAGGTTTTTTTCTGAGAAATCTAATAGGGGAAGAGTTACTAGAAGCATGAAGGACTTTAATTGCTTCATTAGAGAGACAGTAGGTTTCTTCCTAGAACTATTTCTGATCATTGCCCCATTGTTTTAAATTCTAACACTATAAAATGGGGACATATTCCTTTTAAATTTGAAAACAGGTGACTGCAACATCATCAATTTAAGCAATGCATAAAAGATTGGTGAAGCAGGATGCTGTGTACTGGTTATGAAGGTTATAAATTCATGACCAAACTAAGACAGGTTAAGGAGAAGCTAAAGAACTGGAATAAGTTTTGGCATGTGAAGGAAGAAAAGCAGTTGATCAAACGTCGAATCATCGAAATTGACAAAAGCGAACAAGTGAGGCTAATGGCTAAGTCTTTCTTTATTTAATGAAAGAGAACAGATTAAATCTAGGCTACAGGAACTGATCTTTGAGGAGGAAATACTGTGGAAGCAAAAGGCTAAGGCCAGTTGGGCAAAAGATGGGGATGGCAATACCAAATGTTTCATAAAATAGGAAATAGAAGGAGAAACAAGAACATGATCAACAAGATAGAAACATTAGCGGAAGAGCAAATTGAGGACATTAGCAAAATTAAAGAGGAAATTTCAAACTATTTTTCCAATTTGTACTCAAGTGGAGAATTATTGAGACCAAAAGTGGTGGGACTTAATTGGGCTCCTATTAAAAAAGAACAAGCGGTCTGGTTAGAGAGAGAGTTTGTGGAAGAAGAAGTAAAAAAGGCCATTGATCATTGTTGCCCAGACAAAGCCCCTACTCCAGATGGGTTTATCTTGGCATTTTTTTCAAAATTGTTAGGAGATCATTAAAGATGATGTTATAAAAGTGGGAGAGGGCTAACTTACAGATTCTGTAAGTAACAGCCCTCACATGAATAGTGTTAAATAGTGTTTGGTTGTGGGCCCGAGTGGGACCCACAACCAAATTTGTGAGTGAGCTGTAACTTACGGATAGAGGAGTCTTTTGAAAGAGGGGTTGTCAAAAAAATAACAAATGTTACTTCCATTTGCCTTATTCCTGAGAAGAAAGAATCTTTAAAGATTGGAGACTTTAGACCTATAAGCCTTGTCACTAGCCTGTACAAGATTATAGCTAAAGTCTTATCTCTTCGGTTGAAAAGTGTAAAAAGAAGAAAAAAGGAACTTGGTTGTAAAGTATCCTGTGTGGATTTTGGTGTAAATTCCAATTTAGTGCTCTTCAAGATTAATAAAAGACTTTTTCAATACTTTGTTTTGAAAATAAAACAAACATTTTTTAAAAAATAGATTTTTTATTTTCAAATAATAACTAAATCGTGCAAAATCAACATGCCCAAGTGCAGACAATTGCATGAAATTCGTGAAGATGCGTTTATTTATAATAATATAAACTCCTTTACAACATTATAAAAAGTCGAATCTGCACCAAAATTTGATAATTGTCACACAGCAAAAATACTTTATTTCAAATAACTCACAATTTTGATAGGACAAATTTTACCAATGTCAACAAGAAAGAAATTACAAATTAATAGTTATCGAATTCAACAACAAACAAATACAGAAAAGGACCCAAAAAAAACTAACATTTGCTTTCCTACTATCAATTAAAGACTTGAATCCCGAATAAACAGCATAGAACTTGTAGCAATAGCTAGTCAATAACATCTATAAATTGCAACTGTACTCAGTCTCCGAATGCTTGACTACAACTAGTCCACTAAGCCTGTATATCAAAAAATTGAATTAGAGAAAAATTAAGGGCATTTGGCCATTGCAAGTTCTGATTGGAAGCATTGACGAAAGTAGAAATTGCACAACATACCTTGGTAGCAATGTTGTTTGAGAGCCAGTCTAGTCCCTCGTAGAGCCCTTCTCCAGAAGTGGCACAAGTGCTCTGGATATACCTATAAAATATTGACAATCACGAGCTAGTTTATATTTCTATAGGTTCGATTGTCTCTGAAAAGAAAGAGAAGGGAGTATTTATAACCCTTACCAGTGACGTTGTCGGAGAGAATGAAGGCCAAGCTTGTCAGTGATCTCGGCAGCATTCATTGCATTTGGAAGATCTTGTTTGTTTGCAAACACAAGCAACACAGCATCCCTCAACTCATCCTGCCCATCAAAAGTGAAAATCCTGTTAGCAACTGTGACGTTTTTAAATCACAACTACTATTTATGCTCAACATGCTCTTAATAATAAAGATAATGAAAAATCAAAATGTACACAGAAGGTCCCAGTACCTCATTCAACATCCTGTGCAGCTCATCTCTAGCCTCAACAACACGGTCACGATCATTGCTGTCAACCACAAAGATAAGACCTTGTGTATTTTGAAAATAGTGTCTCCACAAAGGTCGAATCTAAAATAAGAGGTCAACATGACAGTTTAGCACACAACTTTTGAAAACAAAACTGAAACCATAAGGAAAACAAATGTCCAAAAGAATTAAAATGAGATTTTAAAAGGCAAAAACTTATTGAATGTATTAAAATTACGTAATATGTTGATAGTTCAATAAAATTAAAGAAAGATTTTGGAGGGGAAATCTTAGTGTTCTATATGTTGCTTACCTTGTCTTGACCTCCAACATCCCAGACAGTGAAGCTAATATTCTTGTATTCCACAGTCTCCACATTGAAACCTGTCATAACAGATAAAAAGAATCATTCTATGACACGAAAATATAATAAAAGAGAAGTGAAAATAATAAACATAAGGGATGAATTCTGTTGTGTTGCATCATCGAGTTCTTTTAATTTACCAAATTTATCAAGAGTATTAGATCTTGTCTCGAAAAACAATTCAGAAAGTGAAATAACCAAATATTAGATATTAAAAATGTCATTAGAACCTAAGCTTGTATTAAATTACCCTAGCACAAGTGCTGAAGCAGCAGTGAATAGTCCAGCCATTGGATTCTTCTTTTCACACATTAATTTTAATACATACATAAGAAGAACAATCATAGCTATCTAATTCAATTCAAAAGTAAAAGAAAACATACCAATGGTGGGGATGGTGGTAACGATCTCCCCTAACTTAAGCTTATATAAAATTGTGGTTTTACCAGCTGCATCAAGACCAACCATAAGAATTCGCATCTCCTTCTTTGCAATAACTTACTGAAAAGCTTGGTGAAAGACAGCCCCATTTTTGCTCCTGACACATAACCAACGGAAAAAAAATTATCAATTAGTTATGAAAAAACCAACAAAGTTGACTGAAAACAAAAATAAGAAACCCGAGTAAACTTATCAAATCCATCAACCAACTGATCATCCATCGGTTCACACATGATTCCAAGTGCCCAAAAATAAACCAGATACTCATTTTCAAAAATTTCCAACCCGACCCACAAACCTAAATCTACCGAACAAGAAATACACAGTAATAGAGTCCATTTCCAAAAATAAAGACATCGAAAATCAAACAGTTTGCATCAGACGAGATCCATCAAATCCAAAGTAGGAAAAAAAAAAGGGTCAGTAATAATATTTCATTTTTTATTCTCATTTATAGCATCAACCCTTTTATTTTTCACTTCCACTGTTCTACACATCTCGTGTTACATCAGTTTGTACGAGCAATTCAAAAATAAACAATTGTTAACAGAACAAAAGAAAAAAACGAAGGATTTTTCAGTAGACCGAAATTTTCTTGAGGCAGATATGATAAAATAAAAGTTCGTCAAAGAAATAAAAAGAATTAGGGGATAAAGTTAAGAGAAACTCACTCAGAAAGAAGAGAAAGGATTTGTAATCTAATCTGATCAAGAGGGAGCTGCCGAACACCACTTAAACCAAAAATTCAAATTAAAATAAAACTACAAAAATGGTGGGCTTTTTCTAGATTTTATAGGTCTCGAAAATTAAGGACGTTTGAAATTAATTGTTGATTCTTTTTTTTTTTCAATTTTTTTTAAAGTGAGTTTTTTTTATTTTAAAAATTTTTTGATGAGATTTTGACGGAGTCAGCGAAAAGATGGTCAGAGAGGAGGGTTCGGTACTTCGGTCGGTGTTAAGATCAGTTATTCATATTTGTTTGGTTGTCCATTCATTCTTTGTTTATTTAAATTTTGTCCGTTAGAACCCGCCTTTTATTTCCTCATTCATACATTCACCGCCACAAATCTTTATATTTATTTATAACTGCAAAATATTATCAAAATCTGAAAATCATTTTTTTCTCTGCTGTAAAACTTATGTACGTCGTGTCATTAATTTTTTAAAAACTATAAACCACAAGGCATATAATTTTATTTGATATGTACGACATGCACTTATAAAATGATGTTATGTACTATGGGACATACGTAAATCAATCACCAAAGATCTATTTTGTTTCACTTTGAACTCAATACAAATTTATAATTGTGGTGACATGAATGGATCTATTTTGGTTCAAATTTAATTTTTTGAACCAAACCCCCCAACTGAATTGGCTGGGTCTGCCAGCACCTCTTCACTTCGTTTTTAAAATATGCTCTAATAATTTCACTCCACTCTTAATGAATTTCCCCCCCTCTTTTTAATACATCTATTGTATATCTTCATTTTTTATTTTTTTTTACTTGTTAGGCTACAATATTTTTGCCTCTATATCAAAATTTATTTTTAAAAAATTGATTTTTTTACAAGAATAGAACATTATAGCAAAGAAAATAATATAAGTAGAAAATGAGTGTAGATCATGTCTAAAAACAACGACGTGCATCTCCCACTTATTTATCATAAACAAACTTCAAAAGAATTTTCTACTTACCGACGACTCCATGTAAATCATTATCTTATTTTAGAATTCCATCGTTCCTTATATATATATATATATATATTCCTAAATACTGATATTCCACGCATTTGAGAAAAACCAGAATCAGCAACTTGCATTCTGGTCTTTACCATTGCAATTGGACGTAACAGTGCTGACTGAGCAGTGAAGAGAATAACCCTAATAATAATATGAAACCTTGTCTTGTCCAACCTACACACAGACTAATAAAGTTACTTGTATACAGAGGATGTGATATGAAACAAAGAGCAAAAGTGAATGAACTCCTACTACGTTTCTTGTATGTGGTACCAATATATCAAATCATGTCAAAATAATACAATGTAACTTAACAATAGTATGCTCAAATCCAGTAACAACTCATTTAAAAACTAGACTATGCTAACTATATTCCAGATTATCATCGGCAAAAAATTCTCCTCCATGAACCAAAGAGACAGTAAAATCTTGGGGTACATCCAAAAAAAAGTCATCAAAGCACACATCATGAATTACTTCACTTGTTTCGATTGCCTAAGCTTCCCATCATAGATCTAAAATCTCCCTGATGCTACAAAGTTTATGTCCCAACCGATGCGACACAAGACACGACGCTATTAGTAGTGCAATAGAATCATACATTAACAATCAGAACCAATAAAACCCATTTTTCACGAATTTACAAATTCTATCCCGCGGGACCCCCACTTTCATGGATTTGTTTGCATTCTCATTTCCATTTTCTCTGTCCCTTAATCCATGTTCTCGATAGTCGATACACACACAATGATCCGTCATCAAATGATCATTAAATCAGTCACCAACAATAATAATAAGACGGAGATTTTTATCTTACATATTCATATAAGATACATGATTCTTCCGTAGTTATTTAATAAAAATCTAACAATTATAAAAATATAAAATAATAAAATCATATTATTTCGATAACTATTTGATAAAAAAAAATCATATATCTTATATGATCATGTAAGATAACTAAAGCCTAACAAGAATATCAGGCGAACTCAATTTGACCGCACAGCTATAACAAACTAATAGACAAATAACCTGTCCCAATTGATTTCCGTGTCAGCAAGAGCCAACGAAGGAGCTGCGGCCTCAGTTTCCATAGCCATGCTTTAATTTCTCTCTATTCCTACGGTTACTGTAATGATTTATTTGCACTTGTCTTTTAAAGCTTACTTTCTTGTATGGTCTGTCAGTTTCAGGGGAAAATTTTAAAGTGACAGGAGCTGTATACCTCTGTTTAAGAAAATGAAAGAAAGAGACTGAAGAAATAAGAACGTTCTAGTGTTTTTGGGTCCCTTTATGGGGATCAATATTGCATATTTTTGCATTTGCAGTTTTAAAATATAACCAAGGTCCTTTCCCTCACTTCAGGGTAACCCGGAAGAAGAAGTTTTACAATTTGAAATTCAGTAACATCACGTCGTTTTTGTATTTAATTTTACACGATGAGAAATTTTCTTCTTATTCGCAGTCTTATTTAATATTAAGGTTTTCTAATTTTTAAGTTATAGTTACTATAAAAAAATATAATTATAAAATAAAAATAAATAGTATGTAGTAAATATAATTTTAAATAATAATTTTGATAAAATTAATAAAGATATAATAGATTTTTCATTATAAAAGTATAAAATCAAATCAACTTATCTTCCAACCTATAACAATTAATATTTATCAAACATTTAATATTGTCACTTTTAGGCTATGGCTATGCAATCTTAATTCTAAACAAGCCTTATTTTGACGAGCAGTTGGTCCCTATGACAAGTCAGTTATATTTTCTTTGTTTGAAACGAAGAGTTGTTTAATATAAGATGACGAGTAGCTTAACTTTATATTAATAGATGACGAGTTGTGGATTTTTGTCTATCTACATTTGTTAACTCCAACTCCATAGTTCCATGTTATTTACAATTTGTGTTATAGTTTACGTAAATAAGATTTGAGGTCAAAACTATATTCCATCGGTTGGAATGGAAGGTACCTCTTGTTTTATTCTTAAAAATAATAGTCATTGGATTGAAGAGTAGTGAAATTCAACGGCTAATAAAAAGATATACAATGAAAGAGGATGCATGGTCTGGTCGGTAAAAACAATCTCAATTTACCGAACAATGTATAAGTGGAAATTACAAAAAAATTGTAAATATTTTTATTCCAAAATTAACCCTATCATATTTTACCCAAAACCAAACTCTTTGCTTCAATCGAAATCGCTACATCTCTCTCGACTGCAGAGAACGATTTGAGCTTCCATTACCCCAACTGCTTAGCACCATTACCTATGTCGGCTAAATGAAGTGAGTTAATGGGGAATAATGAGGTTGTTGCTGCAGCCAAAGCTGTTGGAAGAGCTATTTGTAAACTAGAGAAAGGACGCTAACAGGGGCTGAGAAGTCGGTGGCCAATCTTATGGAAATAATTAAAGTGTTGTGTCGTTTAGTTTCGATTGGTGGCTAGCCAAAATTTCATGTCTATGATACAGATTTTTGGTGGGGCAAACCGGAAAAGAGTGAGGTGGATGACATTGGGTATGGATCATTCTCTCTTAATAAATGTAGAGATGAAGAAGGTGGGATTGAAATTGGCTTAGTATTTGGTCGACACGGAGTGGACTTCTTCAATGCCATTATTGAGCAAGTAAGGGTTGAATATTCAATTGAAACGGTTGCCAATTGAACTCAAATTGTTCTCTCCTGTTTCTTAAATTTTTCTTACAACCTTGATCTACTCCCCATGGGAGCGCTCTGAAATGATTGCCAATTTAAATTAAATTTGATGCCACCAAACTGGAGTAGTTAGATTAAAGACCCGTTTGGGATTGTTTTTGAAAAGGTTAAAAGTGATTTTAAAAATTTAATAGCTAATTTTAGCGTTTGGTAAGAAAAAATCAAAATAACTTTTGCTAAAATCAATTATTCTTACAGCTGATTTTGAAAAACAGAGAAGGATTAGCTTTTTAAATTCTGATTTTAAAAATTAATTTTATTTTTTAATATAATTTCATCAATACCCTTATAATTATTATCTAAACCCGAAATAACTTTTCAAATATCCAAAGGTCATAACACTGGACAACAGAATAAGGGATACCTTCCATCGGTTGGAATGCAGTTGATCCTCGTCTTTATACGACTTTGCCACTATAATTAAGCACACTATTTATTTATGATTAAAGAGTAATAACATACCTACTAATTCATGAAAAAAAAAAATAGAACAACCGTAACTACTAGTTCGAGATATAAAAATTGTTTTCTACTGGGGTGATACCAATCAAATAGTATTTATATCAATTAAAATTGACTAAAAAGTGAAGTTATTAGTCATACTCATAATTATTCATTTGACTGGGTGCTTAGGGATTTCATGTCACACATGGTGTTAGCAAAATATTTGTCTTCTCTCTTTATAAGTTTAGTATCATTATTTTTTATGTGAGGATTAGCTAATACCGGCGTATGAATAATGAATGACGAAATAATGTTCAATTATCACATTAGTTCATATTAAAATGGATTAATATCACTAATATTTCATCAAATTATAATTACAGCGTACCATGTACATTGTACAATATTAAAATGTCACTCAATTTGTACTTCATGCTTTCAGATACACATAATTATCTAATTTATGTTAAATTGTAACTACATCAAAGGTTTTACTCAAGATATTTAGATTATCTCATAAAAAAAAGAAGATATTTCATAAAAAAACTCTTCTAATTTAATTTTTCAAATACGTATTTATTTGTTTATGTAGTAAATAAAAGAGTGAAAAAATAAATCATCACTCTAAAAACTATTCAAATAAAAATAAGTTTATATTTATTTTAACCAAATATTTTTCTTCACTAAAATAATAGTAATTGTAACGCTTCTCTTTTCAAAAATAATGAGATAAAAATAATATAATAATAAATTAAAGACTCAAAAAATTTATTATTTACAATTCTTCAAATGAGATAACACTTTTCTCTTCTATAACCTTAATTAAAAATTCTCTAAATATATCTATTGCTTTTACACACCCACTCATTTTCCACTACTCCCAACCACAGATACCTGACAGTCAATCTCAACCGTCCGATCAGATCACATCAGTAAGAATTGATCAGATTCCTCTGTTCAGTACTGCTTAAAGCGCGAAATACAGCACGACATGATCACTACGTTATTAACTGCAGGTACATTATGAAAACTGGACTGGCTGTACACGTGATAATTATCTCCTGAACCCTAACAAAACTGCCAATAAAATTTGCTTGTAAGCTCTCAATTATTCCTCCGAAAATAATTTTTTCGTTCTAGTCGGTTAAAAGGACTAGAAAAATAAGTCTTCGGTTTTAGGGTTTTCTATTTTCAAAATTTGGTTTGTACGTCATCTACATTTGGAGGGTAATCAATTAATTTGAAGCTTGATTTCTTAAAGAGGTATGTACGAAATCTTACAAATTTTTCTTTAATTTTATTATTAATATTTAACATCGCTAATGTGATTATTTATTTTTCGGTTTTATATGAAGAGTTATATCTTGTGTTGGTTAATCAATTTTTTTGAAACGTGACTAGGGTTTCATTAAGTTATAAATTATGAGAATTCATTGTTTGCTCATGCGACAACTTTACGTGGTGTGCGATTTGGGACTAAAATGGCTTCAAATATATTTGGATTTCATCAATCTAGTTATGTGGATAATTTTTCAATTTGTGCAGCTGAAACTTTATGCTTATATAATATCATCTTGATTGGATAGATGAGAAATTTCGTCCGGATTTTGCATAAATGAGCTATTGAATGCTTATTTTTTGCTAGCTGGTTCTTGGTCGAATTGGAGATTATTTTTTCTTGTCTTTTGAAGAATGTTTGCTCCTTTTCTAGAAGAGATATAATAAGGATGTCTAGTGTTTATGTTTTTATTTTTCTTGATGTTGTTAAATGAGGGGATTCTTTCACTGATGTAGGCAAAGATTGTGAATGGCAACAGCAGAAGCTACTACTGCTTCTCTTGGCCCACGGTATGCTCCAGATGATCCCACTCTTCCAAAACCTTGGAAGGGATTGATTGATGGAAGCACAGGTCTACTATATTATTGGAATCCGGAAACTAACGTCACTCAGTATGAGAAACCAGCTGCTTTGCCTCCTCCACTGCCGCCTGGGCCACCTCCTGCAGGTTCTACCCCTAAACTGGCTCCAATACCAGTGGCACATTCTATGCAACCAAATGGTATGATGATTAAGCAGCAGATGACACAAGCCACACCGCAAGAGGTTCAACAAGTGAGCCAGTTGCCTCAACAGCTTGGATCAATGGCAGCACAGGTTTCTGACCAGCACGATCCACAGCAACAAGGTTCACAGCTAGGCCAGTCCATGCAACATCCAGGGCAGTTTGCACCACAAATGATGCAGTATCCTGTTCAGGAAATGCCTCAACATCCAGGTCAGCATTGGCTACAGCAACCAGGACAACAAATGCAACAACAGGCTGTTCAGCAGATGTCACAGCAGTCTGGGCAGCAATCAGCGCTGCATGAGAACTCACAGACGGCACAGCCTCAAGGACATCAATATCCACATCAGCAGTTGCAGTACACGGCTTATCAGCAAGGTATTCCTCCGCAAGGGAAACAAAGTTCACATCAGCAGACACAAGTTGGAGCACAGGGAAAGCAGTTTGGCGGTCAACAAGATTACAATAAGGCTGCAATCACAAAGAGGGAGGAAGCTGAGTTTCCACCAGGAAATCAAACAGGGTTTTCCCCATCTAATTTCCAACAGACTGGTGCTTCATCTTCTCAAAACCTCCCTGGCGGAACCAATTCAATGAAGACAGGTGCACATTTGGGTCATGTTCAGCAGTTTGGTGGTTCTTCAGTCACTTTGCAACAGCCTAATCCCATGGTTCAACTGCAGCAGACTGGGACTGATATGGCTCACCATCAGCATGGTCCTAGGTTTGAGAATCAAATGGGTCCACAAATGATGCACAATAACCCGCCCAATCTACCGCCTTTTGGATTAGGTAGGGGTTACGAGGATAACGTACATTGTAGAACTGGAAACGATTACTATTTTAATGGTAACAAGGATGGACCAGTCATGGGTCCGCAGCAGCCCAAGCTTGCAGCCTTGCCCATGGGGAGAAATCCACAGGTATAATGGTGATTTTAATTTTTTAAAACGATTTTTTATAATTCATCTAATGAGTTCAATTTTTAATATTTGTGGCCTAATTCTTAGGAATTTTATCTGATTGATAAGCAATGGAACACCTATGTTGAGTCAGGCTTAGAAGGTAGACTTATACATATACACATGCAGTGAGAAGGCATGATGTCATCTAAGTACTAGTTTGTTAGTATATGCAAAATGATGGCCTTGTCTTCTTTGACACTTGGGGAAGGAAGTCTTTTTTCTGCAGCACTATTTGTTTTTCTATTATTTAGTGATACACAACTCAAATCTCTGTGTGTGTGTATTGCTTCTATTTTATTCATTTTTATACTTTTGCTGTATTTTTTGTTTAGTTCTTTGTCGTGAAAGTGACATTGCTTTGTTCCACATGTTGTGTTAGTTACTACCAATTTAATTATTTGCAAAAGTCTCCTATGATTTATTTTCAAATTTGTTTCTCCTCCTTTTCAGGAGACAAGGATGGGTGGTGCTGCTCCTGGTCAAGCTACTGGTTTGAATGCTGTAGCCGGGCATGCCATGCATGGTATGTACAGTCATGCAGGTTCTTTTCCAAATAATGCTATGATGCGGCCAACCTTCATGGGATCACCTGGTGTCACTGATCTGTCACCTGCTGAAGTCTACCGCCAACGACACGAAGTATCTGCCACGGTCTGTACTCTTAAAATCTTTCACATTCCTAAGGACATAAAACCTAATCATACAATTATTTTATTAAATTAATTATATGAAGCATGTAGGGAATTTATTTTAGTAAATTAACTTAAAATCTTTCACTTGGGGAATAATTAAGTTATTTGCAACTTCTTTGTAATTTAAGTAGTTGATGATGCTAATTTAAAATTTTATTGAGTGAAACTAATTTGCGGAATGCATGTAAAAAATGAGATTTTTATCACATGAAAGACAAGAAATTTAATTGTCATGTGGTTGTGGATGAATGCCATGTTTTGGTATGAACTTGTATCTAACATCCAACTCCAAACCAATGTTATATGGGTGAGTTAGAATATTTGTGAGAAACTTTTAGAACCGGAAACCTACAAGTTTAAGCATGCATAATTGTTTCCGGAAACACAACTATAAGGCACATACCCTAAAAAGGGAAAAGAATTGGTGGAGATGATGTTATATGGACTCATTTAATGTAATGTTGGATGAATTAGAGAGAGAAGATGGGGTTGTTGGATATGCAATCACAACCTTGGGAAGATAAGATTGGTGGACTGCATGCATAAGTATCATATTGAGCTTGTAGATGTTGGAATATTGAGATCAGTATTTGCTAATAAAGCTGCATTTATGATAAGAGTTCTCTAGTGGTAATAATCTTTTGCTGTCAAGGGGCAGACAGTTATTTAATTTATTTTTTATTTGTTGAATATTTTTTATGTTTTCATAGATACTTTTTTCCATAAACTTACAATAGCTTAATTAAGAAAACAAATAATATGCCTGTGCTAGTGGTGTTGTCTGCAGTGTGCTGTTGCTTTTATTTTCAGGTCATTGGGCATTGTGGAATATTTTATGACACCGATTTTTATTGAATTGTATAGGGTGACAATGTTCCGACGCCGTTCATGACATTTGAATCCAGTGGCTTTCCCCCAGAGATTTTGAGAGAGGCAAGTTTTACATGTGGTGTGATTAAATCCTTAGTGTTGTAGGAGTACTAGCCAAAAATGAGATCTGCTTGAAATCTTCGTGGTCTTATTATTGTTTTAAACTTATTAATGCTCACTTGTCGCAGGTGCGATATCTGCTCCGGAGGAGGAGCATATGTCGTACGCTGCACTGCTATTGGCACACTTACACATGCAGCAACTATTCTGATTTTTGGAGGCTGCAAAATGGACTGTTGGGGCCTTTCTTGGGCATCTTCTAAAAGGGTGGTTGGCCCTTCGTCCAAATCACACCTGATGTGACTGGGATTTCTTGCTTATTGGCTCTGCCTCTTATGTCTTTATTGCCCTCTTTAGTTGCCTCGAGTTGCTTCTGTAAGCAACCGTACACCCATGGATTTTTAACTTTTTTTTCTCTATCATGAAACATAAGTTGGATTTGCTTTTCTTCGCTCTTTCTTTCTAACATAGATGCATTAGATTTAGAGTGCTTATTTTGTTCCTTTTTTATTGGTTTGAGCTCAGTTGCTATGTTATTATTTTTATCTTTTCAGATGCATTCTGCTGGATTTTCATCCCCTACTCCAATCCAGGCACAAACGTGGCCTATTGCCCTGCAGGGTAGGGACATAGTGGCAATTGCCAAAACAGGTTCTGGTAAAACATTGGGCTACTTGATCCCCGCCTTCATTCTTTTACGACAGCTTCATAATAACCCTAGAAATGGCCCAACGGTGTTGGTTCTAGCTCCAACGAGGGAGTTAGCCACACAAATACAAGATGAGGCCAACAAGTTTGGGAGATCTTCAAGGTTATCTTGCACGGTGGGTGTTATATATGCTCATTTATCATATATATTAAACTAACAAAAGGATTGATCTCCTGCTTTAAAATATTCTTTTGTCATTTAACTCCAATCCTTTGCCACAGTGCTTGTATGGTGGAGCTCCGAAGGGCCCTCAGTTGAGAGAATTGGATCAAGGAGCTGATATCGTTGTGGCCACTCCTGGTCGACTTAATGACATTCTTGAAATGAAGAAAATTGATTTTGGACAAGTATCATTGCTTGTGCTTGATGAGGCAGATCGAATGCTAGACATGGGCTTCGAACCACAAATCCGCAAGATTGTTAATGAGATGCCTCCACACAGACAGACTCTTATGTATACAGCAACGTGGCCCAAGGATGTTAGGAAAATAGCCAGTGATCTACTTGTCAACCCTGTCCAGGTGAACATTGGCAATGTTGATGAGCTTGCTGCAAACAAGGCTATCACACAGGTCATTATGAGTTCATTTGCTGTTACTGTATAATGTTAATTATTATGTCAGGTTTTAAAATAAATTTTGATATGAAAAATATAATGCAATATATATGTTGATAATTACATTATATGCATCATGTCTTTCGTACTGAGAGTTTTCTCGGTTTGCAGTTAAGTAAAGAGCTTTTCATTGACTTGGGAAACTGTTTTTTATTTCGAACAAATGTTGGCACTTTATACTGTTGGTTAATAAATGACATTAAGGATCCTAGTCTGGAGCCATGGAACTCTTGTAGTACCAAGATGTGATTAGCTTAAGTTTATTGGTTAACATATTACTTTAAGGATCCCAGTCTGGACCTATGGAACTCTTTAAGGTATAAGATTTGATTAACTTAAGCTTAACCTCTTTGAAGTTCTGCTAACAAGCTCGTGACTTTTCTGATAGGTTAGTTTTTAACTGAAGTTCAGTCTTCCATTTATTTTGGAACTTTCCTTACATTGAATATTTGTGTCAATGTACTGGGTTTCCCTAGCATTTATTATGAAGCCCTTTTGTCCTTGTTAGATAATAACCTTTTTCTTTGAATTTCTTCTTTTTAACTTGCAGCATGTTGAAGTAGTTCCACAAATGGAGAAGGAGAGGCGATTGCAGCAGATACTTAGAGCCCAAGAACGAGGTTCAAGGGTTATTATATTCTGTTCTACAAAGAGGTTGTGTGACCAACTTGCACGTAGCATTGGACGCAACTTTGGAGCAATTGCAATCCATGGAGACAAGTCACAAGGTGAGAGAGACTGGGTTTTAAATCAGTTCCGGAGTGGAAAGTCCCCAATATTAGTTGCCACTGATGTAGCTGCTCGGGGGCTTGACATTAAAGATATAAGGTAAGATGTCTTTTACTTCTATTTATGAAGCATTTGTGGGTTTGTAAGTTGTAGGTTAGTGAGGCTGCATTTCAGTTGACTGATGTGTGTCACCTTTTTATTTAAAATAAAATTTATATTACATCATCTTGAGCTTTTCATGTTGTAGGGTAGTGATCAACTACGATTTTCCTAATGGGGTTGAAGATTATGTCCATCGAATTGGAAGAACTGGGAGGGCTGGTGCAACTGGAGTGGCGCACACCTTTTTTTCTGAGCAGGACTCAAAATATGCAGCTGATTTGGTTAAGGTTCTGGAGGGGGCTAACCAGCACGTTCCCCCAGAAGTGCGAGATATGGCTTTGCGTTGTGGGCCTGGTTTTGGTAAGGATCGAGGTGGTGTGAGCCGTTTCAATGCTGGTGGTGGTGGTGGGCATTGGGATTCTGGGGGCCGTGGTGGCATGAGAGATGGTGGGTTTGGTGGCCGTGCCAACACGAGGGATGGGGGCTTTGGCGGTCGTGGTAGCGTGAGGGATGGTGGCTTTGGGGGATGTGGTGGCATGAGGGATGGTGGCTTTGGTGGACGTGGTGGCATGAGGGATGGTGGCTTTGGTGGATATGAAGGGAGAAGTGGCATGTTTTCTGGTCGTGGAAACAGGGGACGTGGATTTGGTGGTCCTGCTGGCGGTAATGTTGGGTGGGGAAGGAATGACCGTGGTCCGCATGATCGGTACAATAATATGGATGGTCGTGGACGTGGTCGTGGACGAGGTCGATTTGATAACAGAAGGGATATTGCTGATAGGAGCAGCAGGGGCAGAAGTCGTAGTCGTAGTCCAGATAGGGTTCGTACATGGGGTTACAGCAGCAGGAGCAGAAGCAGAAGCAGGAGCAGTAGGAGCAGCAGCAGTAGCTGGAGTAGGAGTAGGAGTTGGTCCCGTGGCCACAGTCGCAGCCCCAGCCCTAGTCATAACCGCAGCCACAGTCGGAGTCGCAGCCGCAGCCGCAGCCGCAGCCGCAGCCGCAGCTATGACAGATATGAGAGGCCACTTGACCGGAAGGATCGTAGAGTTTCAGGATTTGATGTCCTTCCTGAATCACAGACATCTAGCATGGTTCCAGCAGCTCCTATGTCCCCAGGTTTGCGGGGTGGTGTGTTACCAGCAACTGGGCCGACAGTGTTGTTACAGCTGGTTGATAGTTCTGTGACTGAGCCTGTGCTTCCTGGTAAAGGAGCAGATCCAGACCATCAATCTGTGACAGAACTGTAAATGGTTAGACATCAAATTGATTCTTTAATGTGATGCCTATCTTCTGTTTGTTCAATGGGTTGTGGGGGTTCTAGTTGGTGACATTGAGATTAGATTTCTTTGGCGAAATCATATATTTGTATCGGTCATGATAAGCTAAGCAATCTGCTTAGCTGCTGCTTGCAGAGCAATTGTTATTTTAGGATAATTCACCCTTGATTGAGGCTGTTCTAGGGTAGCTCAAACTTCTTTCTTTCTTGCTTTTTGCCTGTACCGTTAGTTGACCATTATATTCATCTCGGCCATCCCCATGGAATTATTCAATGTGTTTTCGTTTACCCAACTATATCATGAAATCATCTTTTTCTCATGATTATAAAGATTGAAAATTTATGCCGCTTAAGTTGTTTTCATCCACTAGAAAAGCGTACGCTTGATGGGAAGTGTGTCTGAATCATAACCTGTATGGCTTTTTCTTGTTTGATGGTGGATTAGTCCTAAACATTTCCATTTTTCACTTGGAGAGGCCTGTCCTATGATGATGGTGGATTAGTCCTAACCATTTCCATTTTTCGCTTGGAGAGGCCTGTACCATGATGAACTTGGAGTGAAAAGAAAGGTATTCTGGTTCGGTGCTTGATAATAAGCCTAGAGACGAGAGGGTATCTTGTTTTTTCACCAAACAAGCCTTGGAAATTCCTAGAATCTCACACCATTCTCCTTTCAACCCATTTTTCCACCTAAAGCATCAAAAGTGAACCAAGTAATGAAGCTTCCAGCTTGTTTCAATCATGAGTCATAATGTAACGTTGAGAAAGATTGCTTTGCATTTGATAATAGCACAGGCATTTTAAAAGGCCCCATCAGCAAATAATTTCATAAGGGGCCGGAGCAAATTCAAATGGTTGTTTTTCTGGATGTTACCCCATTTATCTGGCGATATTTTCATTGATCAAAAGATTAGAAAAAGAAATTTCAAAAAGTTGTTAGATTGATATGCGCGATCTTTTTAATGTAAATAAAACGAATAATACAATATGTACAGACATTTACGTGTACAGTTGTAATATATGAAATTTTAAATAATAAAAATAAATTATGTGGTGATGATTTTGTAGTTGCTATATTTTTGGATAGAAAATCTCAAAGTTATAAAGGTGACATACTTTTGAAAGTTGGACGACTTTGACTTTGTTCATTGACTGAGATAGAGAGAGGAGAAGATTTCTTGCCGGGAAAGTAAAGGGGGAAAATGCAACAAAATTTTTGTTAGTTGGAAGTACGGAAATACCCCTTGGAAGGTCGGTTGCAATGTTGCATTCTCAGGGATGGAATTGCTTATTTTCCCATCGGTATTTTGCTTATTTCCCCGCCCTTCTCCTTCCTAGACAAAATTGCTTTAGGGAATCCTCGTCCCTTTTCCGAATAATAATAGGAGATCCCCGAAAAACCTTGATTCCCGAATAATTAATGCATTTTTAGTTTTCGATTTTAATTTTTTTATATTAAATTTTTTAATAAAAATAAAGTTTGATTATATATTTTACATTAATATTAATCAATTACAAAATACAAATCACTGTAGTAATTATCTTCATCAATTTTCATAATCCTACAATAAAAAAAAATACTTTTATATCAACAATGAAATAAATGAAATGGATATAAATATTTAATAAATATTTCTAATAACTATATTTATCTCTTGTGTCTTCTACTCCTCTTGTTCTTCCTCGAGAAATGTGACAAATTGAGAGATAATTTCAAGTTTCAAATTTAAAACAATAAAAATAATATTAGTGTAACTTATTAGTGAAAATATTAATAATTATATAATATAATTACAATGTAAAATAAATTTGTATTGTTATTTTAAGCTCGTACCCAACTTTGACAATATATTAAAGCCTTCAATGTGCTTGAATAAAGCCTGTTACGGTACTCTGCCACTGGTGTTACAAGCTTATTTGGAAACAACCGTTGTAATTAAAATTACCAAAATATCTCTAACAATTCGTGCTAATATAATATATCTATGGACATTTGTTTTCCACCAACTCAAAATATAAAAATTTTTCATTTGTGATATAACTTTCTCATTAAAATATGAATCTAGTCAATTAGGCCCAAAAGTTTAATGATATAATAATTTTGATATTTGTTATTTATACTAATATTTAATATTTTATTACTTATTTACTAATAATTTTAAAAAATTAAATTAAAATTAAAATTAAAATAAGAAAATGGGGAGGGAACGAGGATCCTGTTTCATCCCCATCCCTTACCTAAATAAAAAATTGTGTAAAAAATTATCTCTGTACCCTCTTCGGGAAAATCCCGACATTCTTATCGCCTTGGAGATTTCTGCCTGCATTCTATATCATCTAAAGAAGAACCAGGAGGAAAAGGGGGAAAAAAAACTAAGAACAGCAAGGCCGTTTTCGTCATTTTAGCAAGATTGTAAAACGACGCGTATTGTGACTTGGGGGGATATCATAGCGCGTCTCTTTTGAGTTCGGCTCACACGTAAAACACAAAAGACACAGAAACCATAAACCGCTCAATTCAACTCTCTTTCTTAGGGTTAGGGTTTCACTTTCAACAAAATGTTGCGGGAAACCTCCTCGCTTCTCTTCAAATCGCCCTATTTGTTCTTTCATCAGCTCTCTATCTCGACCATGGCCTAATCTGATCCGTCTCTTTTCAGTGGTATAGTTTTTACTTGGGAGTTTAGTGATGGATGTTTCCATAATTGATACTGAAATTTTGTGAATTTTTTTTTTCAGTTGTGTTGTCTAGTTATTTTGGATTTTTAAGTTAGATGTTTAAGAGTCACCCGCTGGTTATTAATTTATTAAGCTTGATTTTACTCCAATTAATTTTGTAGCCTATTTAAGAATAACTATTATTATTCAGATATTTGTGCTTTTGTGCACTTTAAAACATTCAAAGCTTGTTTTTTAGTAGTTTTTTCTTCTCTGCAGAGGTGGTGGCAGTCCTTGAATGGAAATGTATAATGCGTCTGACAACAGAAATGGTGAAAGTCACTTGGTATTTTCTTAGGAATTTCTGTTTGTTAAATTATGTCTGAATGATTTCTAAAACCTTTGTGGTGTGTTAGAAAGTGCTAACTTTTTTTGTTTGCTTTTAGATTCAAATTAACGAATCATACCCAAGTTTGATGTATCCACTTGTTGAACAATTTGACTTTGACGCTATGTATAACGAAGGAGCCTCTGAGTTTATTGAGCAGGGCTTGTATTATCCTACTGCCACCAATTATGGTTATTATTGTACAGGTATGTTTTGGGTTCAAATATAGTGAACTTGGGGATGTTAATTCTGGCTCTTGTCTGATAATGAATTTATTGATTGAATTTGGTTAGGTTTCGAATCACCCAGCGAATGGGAGGACCATTATAAGATTTTTGGCGTAGATGGTCTTGATTTCCAATATGCGGCAAGTGACTAGCTTTCTTTCTCTCTTCTTCTTGCACTAGCTGTCTCTATCAGTCACATTTTATTATAGAATAGCTTGCTTCTTAATAACTTGTGATATGTAGTTCTTCTTATATGCTTTTTTAACTCTTCCAGGGTGCACAGACTGAAAATTTGCCTTTTGTATATTATACACCTAGC
Organism: Citrus x clementina; assembly: GCF_000493195.1. NCBI lineage: Eukaryota > Viridiplantae > Streptophyta > Magnoliopsida > Sapindales > Rutaceae > Citrus > Citrus x clementina. The sequence continues at coordinate 379,478 of NW_006261964.1, forward strand.
CATGCATATGCACAGTCTCCATACAACCCATACAATCCTTTCATACCTGGTGCCGTAATAGGAGTTGATGGCCCATACGGAGGGGCACAACAGTATTACTCCATTCCCTCTTTCCAGGATACAGTCTCCTCGCCTGCTTGTGGTTCAGTTGTCATCCCTCCAGATATGATATCAAGTAGTTTTCCAGATCCCTTGTTGAACACTGGTGCGTCTATAACTAATAGAGCTGATGGAAGGGGTTTAAAGAATAGTGTTGCATCAGCATCTGCAGCTTACCCTTCAAATCCTTCAAAACCTTCTTTAATTCAAAAACACTCCTTTACCAAGTTCTCTGAAGGACCAAGAGCAAAAGCTAACATTGGACCAAATAACCATTCTGTGATAATTAGAAGTGTTTCTTCTGGTAGTTCGACTGCAGCTCCATCTCTTGTTCTTCAGGTATGCCTTGGTTTATGTAAATAAAGTTAAAACTGCTGTATGTTGCATGTATTCTGGTGACCTTTTCATTTGTAATGATATATGCCTGGCATCAGATAGGTAGATGTTTTATGGAGACGACACCATCCAATGTGATTTCCCTCACCAGTAGTTTATTTAGTTTTAGTTTATGCTGTGTTGTCAATATGTTTTACTATTTGGTCTTAGTTTATGCTTTGTTAAGAAGGTATTATGTTGGTCTGAAAGCAATACTCTTTCTTTCTTATCCAAATTTTGTTCATTTGGATTTTCTTCATGCATTTTTAGGGTCGAACTTCTTCTGGCTCCACTCAACCTCTTGATGACATTTCCAGTGGGAAAGTTCTCCCGCCTCCTAACCAGGTGAAAGCTGTTGTCTCTAATGGTAATGGCTTTTCTGACTTTCAATCAAGTGCACGTGGGCGCTCTGCAGTTGATAAGCTTCTTCCAAAGACTGCTGTTGGCCAACCACTGAGCACTATGGGTAGGAACCCTGATATGTGTATGTTTACTGAACAGAATCGGGGTCCTAGAACCAGCAGGTCAAAAGATCAATTGGCTGTTAAAGCATACACATCTAAAGCTGGTGTTACTGATGCTGAAGGAAACATTATTATATGCACTGAACATTATAACGAGGAAGATTTCCAAGTTGACTACGTTGATGCAAAATTTTTCGTAATTAAATCATATAGCGAGGATGATGTGCACAAGAGCATCAAATATGGTGTCTGGTCATCTACTTCCCATGGAAACAAGAAGCTACAGAGTGCTTATGAAGATGCACAGAAACTAGCTGCAGGGAAACCTGGAGGATGTCCTATCTTCCTGTTCTTTTCTGTGAGTTATCTCTATCATTTGCCTATTAGCTAGCATCAATTTTTACGTTAAAGCCTGTATTGATAATCTGTGATCAGAAATCATTTAAATGAGGTAGTTTTTTCTGCCTCCTTGTGAGTATGCTGATTGCTGATTTGACATAATCTTGATACAGGTTAATGCAAGTAGTCAATTCTGTGGTGTTGCCGAGATGATTGGTCCTGTTGACTTTTACAAGGATATGGATTTTTGGCAGCAAGACAAATGGAGTGGGAGCTTCCCTGTGAAGTGGCACATCATCAAAGATGTGCCAAATACCTCCTTAAGGCACATCATATTACGGAACAATGAGAATAAGCCCGTGACTAATAGCAGAGATACACAAGAGGTATATTTTCTTATCTCCTTTTTTTATCAAATCATTATCACTATAAGAAAATTAGTTAGTCATTGGCCCATCATGCACATGAAACATTGAATAGGCTCTGTAATCTTTATCATTTCCTTAGTTTAAGTGGCTTGTACACCTTCTGGGACTTGGGCATATGACCATGTAAGATATCCCCTATAAATCCAACAAAGTTTATGTAAGATATGACTAGGGTTGCGTTGTGATCTAAGTTTATTGCTTTAAGAGAAGAGAAGTGAAAAAAAGAGAAAAAAGTAATTGCTGGACTGATAGTTACTTTCTAATAAATGATAGATTCTGAAATTTGATGGACTAAATGGCTGGTGCTAGGCATCTGCAGTGGCCCAGCTGGTTGGAGTACCTTTTACTTGAATTTGATGCAAGATGAATCCTATGAATATAACCCTGATCTGAATTTGTATAAGCTTTGTATTGGAATGTGGTTTTAAAGATGTCAATTTCAATTTGTTAATCTTATCATTTTTCTGTGCAGATAATGCATACAGAAGGCCTGGAGATGCTGAAGATATTTAAAAATCATCCTCGGGATACTTCGTTATTTGATGACTTTATGTATTACGAAAAGCGTCAGAAGTTCATGCAGGAAGAGAGAGCCCGCTTAGTATTCAAAAGCTTTCAACGTCCATTTTTTTCACCGGCATTAGGGCTTGCAGATAAGTTAAATCGTGTTGTTCAACTACCTTTGAAGGAAGAAGATAAGATTAACACCACGGAGAAAAGTTCTTCAAACTCTGATATCTCTAATTCAAGTAGTGGGAATGGAAATGCCGATCGAGTTGTAGTTGAAGCAAAAGATGATATTAAATCCACTCTACTTTCTCTAAACCCGAAGCCAGCTGAGTCTAAACCCTTGGCTGAAGCGACTGACATTGCAAATTCTGAAACGGGTAATGTCTTTACGGTGGGATCAATGCCTATCAAACTCAATGGATTATCAGAATCTTCTAGTGTATTAAAAGTTGGTGCAATTCCTCTTGATCCCAAGTCACTACAACTTGACAAAGGAGGTGCTTTTCCTAAAATCTCATCCCAAAATCAATATTAAAAGTTGGTGCAACTCCTCTTGATCCCAAGTCACAACTTGACAAAGGAGGTGCTTTTCCTAAAATCTCATCCCAAAATCAATGATGTAGATGTTCATGTTTTACCTTGAACGACCTTGCAGCTGGACTGTTGTAATTCTGAGTTCATTGCATGATCAACAGGCGCTGTTGAATCCAAAAAAGGGCTTAGAGCCAGCTTTACTGGCCTTTTATACCCGTTATTTTATTTTGTTTACATACTGCCGTCTGAATATTTGTGGTGGGACTGGTTCTGGCTGCTATTAGCAAGTTGATGTGCGGTGTAATTTCTGTTTCTTTTTCTTTTTTCCTTCTTTCTGGTTCTATTTTCCTGTACTTCCAATGCATTAAAGATACGAAAAAAAATTGTCTTTTTCGAGTTTCATTTTGGACTAATGTTGTGTATCTTGATGATTCTATCATCATTTTCGAGTTTCATTTTCGACCAATGTTATGTATCTTGGTGACTTCTATCATCATTTTCGAGTTTCATTTTCGACTAATGTTGTGTATCTTGATGATTCTATCATCATTTTCGAGTTTCATTTTCGACCAATGTTATGTATCTTGGTGACTTCTACCATGTGAATCATTTTTTATTTCGTATAAAGATTCCTGGAATTAGTGTGCTGAATCCACAAAATTAGAGATATGTATGCTAGTGTTACTATGTGCAGTTCTGCAACTGAAAGTGATTTCTGCATTTTCTTTTTCTCCCTAATTAACAGAATCAGGGCGGGTTCCTTTTTTTTGGGAGGAAGGGAAAAAAGAATGGATTTCAATTTATTGACGTTACAAGATTTAAAGGATAGCCCGATTTTAGCTTCAATGGGAGGAGAGTCTTAAACACGCGAGGGCTTCGTGGATTAGGTAGTGAGCGACTTTCATTTATTAGCCGGAACAGAGAAGATGAAAGTGAAACTTTCGGGATATTAACACAAGCTTCCCCTAAGGTTTGGTAGAATCATGCTTACGTACAAAGTTCAATGTAAATTAACCTTTCAAACATTGACGTTAATGGACCATTTTAGATAGAGAATCCTAGACATTCTTGCTCCTTCTTGGATGATAAAAATGGTAAAGTTAGTGGACCGTTTTATGACCAAAAGGAAAAAAATAATAATAATAAATTATCTAAAATGTCTCTATTGCACAAACTAAAACAGCAATTAAGATAATGTTGTGAATTTTTTTTAAGATTTGTCTTGGTAGGACAAAAATTTTATTAACTTCTTTTATCTTGGTAAGTATGTTTAAGTTTGAGTTATCTACAATATCTCCTAATTTAATAAAATCAAGAGAATGAGAAAAGAAATCCAACGACATCACTAAATTACCGATAAAAAGAAATTCAATGAAATTACTAAAATTTACTAACAAACAATTATATAAATAATGTTACTTTAAATGCAAAGCATCAGTTGGATTCGGGATCGTCAATTCTTGGATAGTCTTTTCAAACAGTGCTCCAAACAGCATTGTTTTAAAGGTAACAATTGGGAACAAAAATAAACGGTAATCCCTACAATTTCAAACTTTACATTAAAGGCGACGTATCGGTTAATAATTTCGGAAAGTTGACAGGTATGTGCTAATAACACCCGTCTTTGGATTTAAATTTATTAGCGTTAGAATAAAAAATAGTAGTAAAATTGACATGAAAATGGGAAAGAAGCTACTGAACTTAAAGAGCCAAGTATACATTTAGTAATTTTCTGGGAACCATCTGATTAGAACTATGGAGAAAGAAATGAATCAAGAAAACGAATTCCATCAAACGCTACCTAATCTTGTTATGCAAATGCCGTCATCAATCGCTACCTAATCTTGTTATGCAAATGCCGTCATCAATCGCTACCTAATCTTGTTATGCAAATGCCGTCATCATGCAACAACAGAAGCGCCATCTGCCCCCTTTTAAAGAAATAATGCTGCCGGTACCTATTTCTTTGCAGTTAAGAAAACTGCAGTGTTACAGGATAAATTATACGCCCTTCCTGTCAAAATTTCAATTTTGCCTGATTGATAATCTCTCTGTAAAGAAGAAAGGAGAAAAGAGGTAAACATAGTTAGCTCATGATAAACTGTTAATGATAGTATTGCAATCACAGAAAAATTAACAGTCCCAAAACTAATATGGAAACAGTACATTTGCTGGGGAGACAATGCATAAGACATTTTCTTTGACAGAAAGCTTGGCATACCGTTGAAAACCGAGGAAATTTTAAAAATGAATCAATGATACTTTTTGCTCAAGAGCTATTGGCATGTTGTAAATTCAAGCATGTACACAAAGTGTCCTAGCTAAGCACGTAGCAAGGAGTTTCATCTACCTCCGACAATCAATCTCTACATCTGCTAGTCTACTGGAAAAATGAAAAGAAAAAAAAAAAAAAAAAGAAGAGGTCTACATACTTATCAATTCGTAAGTAACTATCATTGTAGTCCCATAAAGTGACATATTCAAGAATCGAGGTCCAAATCCTCTATAGAAGCCCCTCCATCCATCTTCCTTAAGGAGTGCCTTTATCGTCTTCATTACCGATGGTCTTCCAACACCAAAATTATCCATGGTCTACATCATAGAGAGACTGGGATCAAAATACAATCATATCAGAGTTGCTTGGAGTATCATGTCAGAGTTGACAGGATACCAAATCGTAAATACCATTCACAAAGAAAAAGATGAATATATGCAAGTGTATGCATATATATATCGTACACAATTCATATCAGAGTTGCTTGGAGTATCATGTCAGAATTGACAGGATACCAAATCATAAATACAATTCACAAAGAAAAAGATGAATATATGCAAGTGTATGCAAATATAATGGCTGTACTTCAAAATGGGAAAACTAGTGAGAGCTTATAATGCTACCTGAAGTCGTGTCTTTACTGTGTCTATTGGAGTAGTGATTACCGTGGAACAAGCTCCAGCAACCATTCCTGCACTGGCCTGAACTGTGATCATCTCAGATTGAGATGGTTTCTCCATGTCATCTCCATAGCCCAAGCTCCTAGTGATGAGGAATAAACAATAATTAGCTACCATAATCAGTCCAAAATTGTAAACATAACAGCATTCAATATGCCTCAGGGATAATTAGGCATACCTCCAAATCATGTGTTGGGCAGCACCATAGGCACCCCACCAAAGTGCAGATGCCGGTGACTGGGTAAGAGCTGTTAGTCCAAAGCCTCTATACAAACCACGAAATCCTTCACTTTTTATCACTTTACACACGACATCAATTGGCCCATTACAGTATGTAGTCCCAGGAAGCCCTTGCACCATTAATCTCTGGCAAATCTGAGAATTGGACAAATAACAGAACACATCATACACCAAGCATCTATTAAGAGCAACAAAGGTGAACTACGTATGGTTACAGTAAAATAGTCGGTCTCTAACAAATATATAAAGCAGTTTCCTGAAAGCACTCCAGGATAGTTTCCTGAAAGCACTCCAGAATAGTTGTTTTCAAGTAACAAAGTAACTTTACAAGATATTGGTACACCAATCAAGGTCCAGATTCACTGACTCTTTTTCTTTCCCTCGTCTGTTTTTATATTATGAAATGTGTTTCCCATCATTCCCCTCAAAATAAAAATAAAAAATAATAATATAATAATAATAATAATAAAAAGAAGTAAAAAATTGGTTTACATACCACATCTAAAGGCACAAAATATACGCAAGAAACTAAGTTTGACAACATGCCTGCCACCGCATTTGCAACGCCCACACGTGTTGCTTCAGGCATGTCTACCCCTTCAGTGTATTTCAACATCATATCCTTAGATACTTCAAGGGATGTCAAACACAGAACCCTACCAGGCATTGATCCCACAGCAGAGGTGCCAAAACCTCGGAAAATTCCAGGAATTCCATCATTCCTTAATATATTTCTAAATACCGATAGTCCACGCATTTGAGAAACTCCAGAATGAGCAACTTGCATTCTAGTCTTTACCACCACAGTTGGATGTAACAGTGCTGACTGAGCAGTAAAGAGAATAGCCCCAATAATATGAAACCTTGTCTTGTCCAACCTATACACAAAGTTATTTGTATGCAGAGGATATGATATGAAACAAAAAGCGAAAAAGAATGAACTCCTATTACATTTCTTGTATGTGGTACCAATATATCAAATCATGTCAAAATAACACAACGTAACTCAAAAATAGTACTTCCAAATCCGGTAACAACTCATTCAAAAGCTAGACTGTTTTAACTATATTCCAGATTATCATCGGCCAAAAAATTCGCCTCTGTGAATCAAAGAGACGGTAGAACCTCGGGATATACAAAACTTTTCATCCAAAAAAAGTAATCAAAGCACTCGTTCTATCACATCATGAATTCCTTCACCTGTTTCAATTGCCTACGATTCCCATCATAGATCTAAAATCTCCTTGATGTTACAAAGTTTATGTCTCAACAGATGTGACAAAAGACACGACACTATTAATAAGTGCAATAGAACCACACATTAACAATAGGAACCAATAAAAACCCATTTTTCATAAATTTACAAATTCAATGCCGTGGGACCGTTTCATGAATTTAATTGCATTCTCATTTCCATTTTCTTTGTCCCTGAATCCTTATTCTCGATACACACACAATGATCCATCATCAAATGATCATTAAATCTATCACCAAGAACAATAACAAGAATTTCAAGCGAACACAATTGACAGCTCAGCTATAACAAACTAATAGAGAAATAACCTGTCCCAATTGATTTCCGCGTCAGCAAGAGCCAACGCAGGGGCTGCGGCCTCTGTTTCCGTAGCCATGTTATAGTTTCTCTCTATTGCTACGGTTACTGCAATGATTTGTTTACTCTTGTTTCTTAAATCTTTACTTTCTTGTATGGTCTGTCACTTTGAGGGAAAATTTTAAAGTGATAGGAACTGCGTATCTCTGTTTAAGAAAACGAAAGAAAGAGAGAGAAGAAATTAGAACGTTCCATGATCTTTTATTTCATAAAATGAAGATTCTTACATAAAGTTCGATCAACGCTTAAATAGTCCAAAAGTATTGGTCAAATGCGTCTAGATCTTGACACGTCTGGCGCATGCAACGTCTCGGCATCGATGATCCACCTGATTTTTCCTCTAAAAGCTGAGTCTCGTGTCTGCTGTAAGTTTCGGTAAGCTCATTTAATAAAATTTATTTACATTATTTAATGGACTCAAACGTGATTACGACGCCGTATTTAGTAATACTTAACGGCCGTGTTCTCTCTTTTACTACTCCGAGCTCCAAAGTCGTCACTCTTCTGCAGCCGTTTATCTGACCGGCCGTTTCGCACGCAGTCTATCATACTTTGACTTAAGCATATTTTTTAATTCTCTTAAAAAAAAAAAGCGCATATTTTTTAATTATAATTAAAAAAAAATTATTTTTTAATAAATGACATTTTTTATAAATATTATTACAAAATTATGTGGGTACTTTTATTGAAAACTCTCGAACGCAGCAACTTCAGTCAAAATTGCTTTCACTGACTGTATGTTTGTTTTGCGGAGAGACAGAAGTTTCATTTATTTTTTTATTTTTTATTTTCCTCTCTGTGTTGTTGGCTATTGTAAATTTGCCTCCATGGTACGTGAAAGTGATAATTAATCTTTACAAATTTTACAAGCTATATACTTTGTTTATTATTATTATTCTTTTTTTTTTCTTGGTACGTACTTGTAATTGCAAATCCGCAGGGCGACTTGCCAAGCCAGAACAATGGCGAAAATGGAGATAAAGCAAAAGCAATTGTGCCGAAGCCTGAGATCCTTGACTTCGAGTTGCCGGCGGATAGGGCTTGCGCGAGCTCGATGCATGTCGGGGTAAGCTTGTAGTTTAGTTTCCGTTTTTCTAATTCATTCTTTTCTTGTGCTGCTAAATTTTTCTGCAGTTTTGTTTGGGTTTAGCTGTTAACTAATGAAATATTCTGGAAACGAAATCTTGTATTGTTAAATATTAAACGCTGTTGATAATTTGAACTTTATGTTTAATGAACTAATTAGCATGCACTCTTGTGCAGCTTTTCCATGTTGGTGTGTGGATCTAAGACTCTTTGAGTGTGTCTTTAGCTTTCCCTAACAAAATCACTTTTTGAAGATGGCTTAGGCTTAGATTGGCATCTTGGTGTTCTGTGGAATGGAAGCTTTTACTGTGATGTGAAAGTTCATGAGTGTTTGGCAACCACCACTAATTGTTAAGTGAAAGTTGTTTGGTATCATTTTTAGAGCTTCTTTTCAGTAAACAGCTACATGAAAAGATCATTTGTGCTTCCAATGTAAAGCTGCTAGTTGTTTACCAAACAGCATAAACTAGCGGAGGCTTAGACTTGCAGATACTGAGTTTTATTCTATGATTTCAGGAAAACATTGCAAGTTCGTCTGGGAGTAATTTAAGGTCATCTTTTATTGGGATGGGATTTTCACCATCTCTTGTCGATAAAGTGATTGAAGAAAAGGGTAAGATGAACAATTTCGTTTGTAAATTTATTGAAAGAGAAAAAAGCATCCACGTGATGAAAAATAATCCATGGTTATTTCCCGATGACCATTCTTTGCAAAACTGCAATCCAGGTCAAGACAATGTGGACTTGTTATTGGAGACACTAATTGAATATAACGTAAGTAATCAGATACACTTTGGTGCATGTTTGTGTCTTCAGGCTTCAATTATGAGAGAATGTTGATCTAAACATTTTATTTGCTTAAATTGACTTTGTAAGCTGTTTCAGAATCAGAACTCTATCTAGTGAGGTTTAGAGTTCTTTGAACTATCAGATCTAGTGAGGTTTAGCATTTCTTGAAGTCTCTCCAGTGACTTCTATATTCTCTTGCTCGTCCCTCTCTTGTGTAATGAATTTTTGACTGTTACATACAATACAATTTTTTTGTGGTTAACCTGCTGTTGAATGAAATAGGCTCTTCAAGAATCCAATTCTCAATCGTCAGATTCTCTGGATACCTTGTTTGGCGACAAGGATGCTAACAGTCCACCAGAAATTTCCACAATGGTCCAACCAAAAGAGGTAACTTGCTGTGGTCTTGCTTTATATGTGACAGTTCGTTCATAATTTTTGCTCCTGGAGGATCTGAACTACGTGTAAAGTGCCAGTTTCTATCTGATTTTCTATTGTCAGGAGGGTTGTCTTGTCAAATAAGGATACCAGTTACCATTTTATTAATGTAACTGGATTGGAATTGGAATTTTAATGCTTCTTAAGACTAAACTGTATACTGCTTATGTTGGTATTCCCTGTCTTGAGCATTCAACTCTTTTTTAATTGCCTTTTTTTGGTGCTTTATAGAAAGAGAGAGTGAGAGACAAACGATTTTTCTAGTAGACAACTCTGATAATGGTGGAAGAGTGAAGTGAGGGAGGCATTAATTAATTTTTAATCAGGTTCCGTGTCATTCTTACATTTTATTTCCCTTACTATGGACTGCTTCAGTTAATTTCCACTGATAGCAGTTCATGGGGTTGAATTTGTTAGAGCTATTACATGTTAAGGTTAATGAGTCACCTTTAGGGCCGATACTTTGTTCCTTTCCTTCTCATCTTTCTGCAAATTTAACAGAATTATATGAGGACAGATATTTATGGTCTCAACTCATATTTTGTCAATAATATGTTGATCTCTTATTTTCATGGATGCAAGATCATTGGATATGATATATTTTATGTTTGCTTGATCTTCAATATTTGCAGGAACCCAATGTAATGGATGAAGGATTACATATTGAAAAAAGGGCCTCTTTACTAATGATGAATTTTTCTGTAAATGAAGTTGACTTTGCATTGGATAAGCTTGGTATGTTTATAGTTTCCAAAATTTTTTTATTTTGGTAGATTAAGTTTGCAACTGATGCTTCTTTGCACATCTTGAAATTATGGTTGCTTCTGTAGTGTTAAAAGGAAATACTTTGAGATTCTTCATTTTTTACCTTTTGACTTCAAGTAGACGAGATGTTGAACTTTGCAGTTGTTTCTTGTTTAACGTTGTTACTTGTTTAACGTTGTTAGAATGGATACATTTTGAGAACACTTTAGAGGAAATATTCACTTCTGGAATTTCTAAATTCTTTTGGATTCTGTGGCTCTGCAGAGAATAAATATGAAACCTATGCTTTGTTGTTCCTGGCATTGTTGTTATTATACCATAATCATTATAATTGTTGTTACTCTATTAGTAGTACTAATATTTAGTACAAATCGTCAGATCTATGTTTGTCTCTTACACTCATTTCAGATGTATTTTAATTATTGTCAATACAGCTTCAAGTGTGATATTTCATCGTAGATTTATTGTAGCTCTCTTTCTGTTATAGCAATACTTTAGTGCTTAATGGATTTTCTCGTAAATGTTACATTCAGGCAAAGATGCTCCTGTTTATGAACTGGTGGACTTCATCACTGCTGCTCAGATATCAGAAAATTTCGAAAAGGAAACAGATGATGCACCTCATGACAATGATGGAACGAATGAGGTCCTTAATGATGTTTTCATGTAACATTAGTTGGTTTGATGTCTATTCTTATGAATTGAGATTTCTGCAAAAGCCTATACACACTTTAAATGCATTAAGTTGCATTCTTTTCTGCTTTCTTATTATTATTGATCATTATATAGTAATACTAATAATAGGAAAAGGCCGTCATTGATAGGTTTCTGAAATCCTGTGATATACGACGGATTGTGCCACAAAATAATAGAGAATGGGGAGAAAGATAGAAGAAAGAAAGGAAGCTATAGAAGAATTAAGGGAGAAAGCAGAAAATTTAGAGGAGGAGGAGAAAGCCAGTGAAAAAGGGGAGAAAAACTATGGGAAATTAAGAGGGGAATCACAATTTCATATAATAATTATCATTGAAACAGAAATCAAAATCAAAAGGAACCTACTTCTTACTATGTAATATAAAACCTACCCTAATAAGAAATCTATTTAAGGAAGATAAAAATATTTTACTTGAACACTTGAATTTATTATTTATAATAAAACCTTAAAAATTATAAATAAGGACAATCTCTTATTCTGCATCATCCTGTTATTTGGGTGTCAAGTTAGCTTTTTTTTTTTTTTTTTTCTTTCGAGGCATTTTCAATCACCTATAAGATGCGCTGTCTTTGTTGGTTTATTGTGTTCGTATCTGTGGTATTATATAATTTGGATGGTATCTAATACTTGGTTTGACCTTTTTCGATCACCAGGATAAAAGTGATGAGACCTTGTATGGGACCATGGAAATAACTCTTCAGTTGCTTGAAATGGGTTTCTCTGAAAATCAAGTTTCATTAGCAATTGAGAAATTTGGTGAGTGATTACTTCTTTTAGTATTTAATGAATTAATGCAACTATATTTACGATGAATTTAGTAACAACCAAGTCATTTGTCTTATTTCAGGCTCAAAGACTCCAATTTCAGAGCTTGCTGACAAAATTTTCTCTGGTCAAATTTTCTTGGACACCCCTAGAAGTCGGTCATATGATACGGTAAAAGTTAAAACCGAGTATTGCAGTCCGGATGTTGTCTCTCAGTCAAGGAAAATGAACACAAGTGAAACTAGTAGAGGTAAAAGGCCAAAGGAAGAGTATTTTGATGACTTTTCAAATAGCACTTCTCAGTTTCAGCACGTTGATTTTCAGGAAAACCGTAAAGGGAAACGGCCAAAACAAGAGTCATTGGATGACTCTAGTTCTTTCCTTTACTCATCGTGGGAAGAAAAAGTGAAGCCTAATAGTTCCAGATATGGAATGCAGCAAGCATTCAATTCCAATCCATGCAGGAGTATTAATAAAGTGGTGGCACAACCTCCATATTTCTTTTATGGAAACGTCGTGGATGTGTCAATAGATTGCTGGGTGAAAATGTCTCATTTCTTGTATTCACTTGAGCCTGAATTTGTAAATTCTCAGTATTTCTCGGCACTGAGTAGGAGAGAAGGGTATCTACACAATCTTCCAACTACAAATAGGTTTCACATACCTCCGGAACCTCCGATGACTATACAAGATGCAATTCCGCATACTAAGAAATGGTGGCCATCATGGGATACGAGGAAGCATTTGAGCTGCATCAACTCTGGAACTGGTGGGATATCTCAGCTCTGTGAGAGGTTTGAGAAACTACTCAGAGATTCTCGAGGAGTGCTGTCATCACAGCAGCAGAGAGATATTCTTCATCGCTCTGAGAAATTGAATCTTGTTTGGGTTGGGGCGTACAAACTTGGACCTGTAGATCCTGAACATATAGAACTTATACTAGGCTACCCATCAAATCACACTCAAGCTGCTGGAAATAGTTTAACAGCAAGACTTGAATCACTCAGACACTGCTTTCAGACGGACACCTTGGGTTACCACCTCTCTGTCTTGAAATCTATGTTCCCTGGAGGGCTAACTATGTTGTCAGTCTTCAGCGGAATTGGTGGAGCAGAAGTTACTTTACACCGGCTTGGCATCAAGTTGAAAGGTGTTATTTCCATAGAGACTTCTGAAACTAATCGAAGGATTCTCAAGAGGTGGTGGGAAAGTAGTGGTCAAACCGGAGAGTTGGTGCAGATAGAGGACATTCAGGCCCTGACAACTAAAAAGTTTGAGAGTCTTATCCACAAACTTGGCAGTATCGACTTCGTAATCTGTCAGAACTCAGTCCCTCAGATTCCAAATTCAAAGCAGATTTCAAATTCAAAGGATCCCAAAATGGCCGCAGAGAGTGACAATCTGCCTGATTTCGACTTCTCTTTGTATTATGAGTTTGTTCGTGTTGTGCAACGTGTAAGGAGTATGAAGAGGTGATAACTTTTTTTCCCAAAATGCGTTTTGTTCTGGTACATTTCCATATAATAATGATCAGAAACAAGGCTTAAAAATTTTCGTAATTAATGCTCTTCAGATAAATGATTAGGCATTCAATCCCGAACAAGGGAACAGTAAACAATCCTGCCAAGTAGTAATCTGTATTTTTGCTTTACTTTTAAGCATTATAAACGTGGATGAGCCCATTCTTTGTTGCCTCTTGTTAATCAAATGTTTTACAGAGGCCCAGCCAGCATCATGCAGAAGACACCTTGGTAAGTCGGTCAATATTTCGGGAGACTTGAAAGTTTTGTAGTGCCTGCATTAACACTAATTGTTTTATTTTACTTCGTTGTTAGAAATAAACCCATGTTTGTTCAATATTAGTCGTTTATTTTTCAGTCATTGATGCTTGTTTGTCTGGTGTTTCAAGCCACTGTCCAAAGCCAAATACAATGATCACATTAGCCAAAAGGGCTTTTTCTAATGAGTCTAGACATCATTGGGGGTTTACGGCACTGTTGAAAAGCTTGCATTTGATGTGATTTTAACTATTGTTACTGTTGGAGTCCACAAAAAAGAAGAGATTCCTGGATATTCTCAATGTTTACGCTTCTTTCTTTTAGATTCTTGTCATCATGCGTGTATGTACTCTCTAACAATTGATTGAAAGATGAATGCAGTATAAATGAAATAAACAAGGGTATATATACTGGAGACTACTGGAGATTATTTTCTTCCTCCCTTTTATTTATTTATTTATTTATTTAGCCAGAGGAGATAGGAAATTGACATGAGAGGTCATATTCATTCATATTCTCTTTGTGGGTCATTTCCATCAAGGCACGAAAATAAAAACAGAAACTCGCCTGAATTTCAAATTGTATGAAAAGCTAGTGGTGTTCTTCTGTCATTTGTTCTAGAATAGCCTTCGTTTAGTTATGTGTGTGTGTGTGAGATTCAGCACTTAAGAACTGAGAATCTTTTAGTTTGCTGCGAGACAAAATCATGAACTATGAAGTGGGTTTGTAAGAAGCGTTCTTGACAAAAGCACTTGTGGCGTAAAACTTGAAGCTACTTGTGTTCATTGTTGTCAACAACAATGCAAAAGCGCACGAGTTGGGCTTAGATGTGGATTGAAAAATATAAATTTTACATAAATTGAGCGAGCCTGGTTAAGAATTCACTACGAAAAAAACTAGGTTTTTATAAATTAAAAATAAATTAATTAATTAAACAAAGAAAAAAATTTAAAATAATAAATTAATATTTTTTTGAGCTTAGTATTTGTGATTTATTAAGTTGTCTTATTTATATTTTTGTATATTGACTATTATTTTATTAAATATTGAATAATTATTTTTGGTTTATTTTTTCTTTATTAAATTTTATTTTAAATTAATGAAAAGCTTAGCCTCAGCCCAAGCTAGGCCCAAATCCATTTAAGCCTGATTACTTGTGATGGGATTTTCAAGAATCTGAGCTTGTTCTCAGTAATTTAGGGTTAGAACCCGGCCCAGACCCTTAATTTACCAACTTATGGGGTATGCAGCTTTCATCTCTCTGCTGCTAAGTGCTAGGTACTCACCACCAAACACAAGACTCAAATTTAGATTTCATTAATCAATTAGGCAATGCAATAACAACAACCATAGCCATAGAGAAACCAACCAGCTTCCACATTATTAGTAAGTTACTTGCGACACGAGAACAAATTCAGTTGGAATTCTTGTAAACAAAACTTTATCACATCAAAATCATAAAGAACCGTACGTAAGTTATCATGCTTGAACTTAGAAGACACGCACGTGCCGCGCGCAGAACTCTAAACAAACGAATGGGGTAAAGTTTTTATGCCAATTGGATGACATGTCGTTTCCTTAAAGAATAAATAGATGACATTTCATAAATTGTATGCTCGACAATTACCTCATACAACATGTCACTTATAATTAAATTAAAAAATTTCGCATAAATCAAGAAATAATAATATTGTTTCAAAAATTCATCTTTATTTTTTTTTATTCTACTCAATTTTTTGGTGTCATTTGAAGCTTAGCATAATAATAAACTCGTAGAGTTATTGAAGAGACTTGAACCCTTTACTTTAGACTTAAAAGAAGGTGATGTCGATCAATCCAATCAAGAGATTATATAACTAAAAATAAAATAAGGATACGTGATAATAATGTATTGATATTATAAATATGTTAGTAAAAGTAGCATGATTGAACAAATATCAAATTCTACAACAAATTAAAAAAAAAAATTGATCTAGAAACTCATACGATCTCTCTTCAATTTTAGCACAACCAAAGAAAAATTCTTTATTTAGACTACTCCTAATACATAAAATTCAAGAACTAAATAGACTCTACTGATGGGTGGTTAATTAAAGAATCTAATTAATTAATTCTCTCCCAAACTAAATATAATTCTCAATGAAAATTTCAACTACCAATAACATATTATTTACCATTGATTTTGACACATTGTTTAGAAGACAAAAATAAAAATTGAATGAATGCATGTGAAGGGTTATTCATGTTTAAGCGAATAGAGACAAATGAAAAGTCAAGACTTTTTCTATACGCGGTTTGTTTGGCTCCACAGTGTCTTGTTTTTAGCTGGAATTTTAATATTATTAGCTCTAGTTTTAGAATTATGCATAAATAAATAAACAAAACATAAAGTAGGTTTTATAAATTTAGTAGAAACCATTCTAAATGATAATACATGTCATTAAGTCATCTAATTGAAACAAGCACAAGGCAAATTATTGGTCATTTGATTAATAATGGTTTGAAAAAGTTGCGAGGCATCCCATAATGAAAGAATCTCCCAACTCCTACGACCTGTCTTCTTGCAAGAAGTAATGAACCAGCCATATTATACAATCTATTCTTTGAACTCGTGATATTGATTTAAATTTAAAAAAAAAAAATAGTTTATCAAAGATAAAAAAATAAAAATAAAAATAATGATCATGAAAGATAAAAGTGATCATATCACTCAGGATATTAATAGAGTGATAAAACACTTATTATTATTATTATTATTTCGAAAGACAAAAGTTTTAGTCTCTGAAAATGTGGGGGTAAATTTTCACTTTCATTGAATTGTATGAATTTTTTTTTTAATAAAAAAATTTGTAAATCTCTCAGTAATTTTTATAACGATGTTTTAGAAATAATAAAAATACTAATCCACCGAGAATATGGACAACAATAATGATAAAAATAAAACAGTAAAGACTGTAAGTGTACACGGTTCGTTCTATTTTCCAACCCTGGCCAGCTTGTTATGCACTGGCAAATGGCAATCTTTGTCTCCCTCTTTCATGCGCGTAAAAGAAGTCCTTTTTAATCAAATCTTCTTCCAAGTCTTAATCTTTTTTCTTTCCTACTTGAAAGTGAGACAAAATTTTCTCTCTTTTGCATTTTAGTCCCTTTTAAGTTGGTGACCGGTCAGTGACTGTTCCACATTCCATCTACTTTGATTCCTCTGTAGTTCGTTTTTATTTGTTATGTTTTTGCTGTGAGCAAACTGACAGTGGTGTTTCTTTCTTTCTTTCATTTTATGATGAGTAATGACCCACATGGTTAATTTCAGCTGCAAATCTACAGTCACCCAGCTCAAAGCTCAACCCTTTTCAGTCTTTTGTAAATTTGGAGCTTTCTTTGCAAATATCTTCTCTGTGTTCACATTGTTTGAAGGTAAAAAAAAAAAATCTTCAACGCAAGTTAAAAGCTTATCTTTTTTTTTTTTGGGGGGGGGGGGGGGGGGTGTTTGTTTGTAGTTTAATTATTGAAGGCTTCTAGATTTATAGTGTAATGCTAATTTTGACTCTGGGTAGTGATTTGTAGATTAACTTTCTTTCTGGTTTGTCATGCACTATGGTTTTTTTTTTTTTTAACTTCTTGTTTGTTCCACTGCTGGTGTTGATTTTGCCATATTGGTTTATTTTGTAACAGAGATTTTAGATTGATTATTTGTCCAAGCCTATAGTACCGAAATACATTGCTTTGTGAACAACTAAGCCTTGTTAACTCATAGTGAAAGCACCGAAGAAAGTGCTGAGAAATCATGGAGGAAAGCTTTGTGCCATTTCGCGGAATCAAGAATGATGTTGAAAAGAGATTGAAGTGTTACAAGCAAGATTGGACTGGTGGCTTTAGAGCAGGCTTCAGGTATATCTTTCACATATCGTGAGAAATAATTTTTGAAATTTCTGGCTAAGTTAGCTTCGACTACTGCTAATTTATCAGTGACGGCCTGCTAACTTATGACAAATTTTTGTAGTATTCTGGCCCCCACAACATATATATTCTTTGCATCAGCAATTCCGGTTATCTCATTTGGGGAACAGTTGGACAGAGAGACAGGTAGCATGACAAAATGCCATTATAGTTCAAACTTTGTTGCTCATCTCTCAATTTCTGACCATTGCTATCGAAAAGCTAATTAGGAAATGGGTACTATTTTCATACAGATGGGACTCTCACTGCTGTTCAGACATTAGCATCTACAGCATTATGTGGAATTATACACTCTATCATAGGAGGTCAGCCATTGCTGATTCTTGGAGTTGCAGAGCCAACTGTGATTATGTACACATTCATGTTCAATTTTGCAAAAAACAGGTCAGACTTGGGATCAAAGCTCTTTCTAGCCTGGACTGGATGGTATTTTTCGTTTTCCTCTCTACGTTTGACCTAAAATATGATTCATTATCTTAGAATTTTGTTCTTCCTTTATTTTCTTATTTATGTTCGGTAAACTTACATGGCTTTTAATTGGCAGGGTGTGCATGTGGACAGCCCTCTTGCTGTTCCTATTGGCCATCCTAGGAGCTTGCTCCATCATCAATAGGTTTACTCGTATTGCTGGGGAATTGTTTGGCCTTCTTATTGCAATGCTTTTCATGCAGGAAGCTATCAAGGTAAAAATATTTCCTTATTTCTTTCCCATTCCTACGTTTCTTTAATGACGCAAAGAATATGCAGAATTTCCTTTAGTGCCTCTCACGTGGTTAAATTTTACACTGAAGCAATTATATTATAAGGCTAGCATTTGATAGTATCTATGTTAGTTGGACTAGGCCTACAAATGTTTTGTGCAAAAATTGAAATTCTAACAATTTCAATTGCATTTCCTAGGGAATAGTTGATGAATTTCGTGTACCAGAAAGAGAAAATCCAAAGTTGATTGAGTATCAACCTTCATGGAGATTTGCCAATGGGATGTTTGCTTTGGTTCTATCTTTTGGCCTTCTACATACTGCATTACGAAGCAGAAAAGCAAGGTCATGGCGATATGGGTCTGGTAAGTCTCATTTCATGCAGAATGTCTTTACAAAATTGCAGTCATTACTGGTCTGTCTAGTCAGAAGATAAGGAACAAAAGCAATATTTCCCAAAGTTTAAAATTTGTGGTAGTGACTGCTATCATCAATTATCACAAATTAATAAATGAGCTCTTAAGCTTCTGTTTCCTTATAATAGTTGACTGTACTTCTTATCCAATCACATGATTGTTGTCAAAGCCAAAATAAACAAAAATAATAGCATTGATGATTTTTAAAGCCAGTTACGGAAACAACATTTTGTGGTTCACGTCTCTCTATACTTGTTATTTTTGTGCCTCAAGGTCTCCACTTTAATCTTTTCCACAGGCTGTCTGCGGGGCTTCATAGCAGATTATGGTGTGCCACTGATGGTTCTGGTCTGGACTGCTGTTTCATATATACCAGCTAGAAGTGTTCCTAAAGGAATTCCTAGGCGCCTCTTCAGTCCAAATCCATGGTCACCTGGTGCATATGAGAATTGGACTGTCATCAAGGCAGGGGCTAAGTGAAAGCTTAGATAGAACTAATCGTTCTCTTCTATTTTTAAAAATTTCCTGTTGCTGACTTCAGAAGGGTGTATTAATGGCATAATGTTAAAAACTGGCAGGATATGTTGAATGTGCCACTTCTGTACATTATTGGAGCTTTCATTCCCGCAACAATGATTGCAGTGCTCTATTATTTTGACCATAGTGTTGCATCCCAGCTGGCGCAGCAGAAAGAATTCAATTTGAGAAAGCCTTCTTCTTTCCATTATGATTTACTTCTTTTGGGGTTGATGGTACTCAAATTGCCTTCTCCAATCAGCTTCTCATTTTTCGTTTGCAGTACATTTTTCTCTTTTGAATGTGAACCATGGCTATTCATCTCCTCTTGTATTGAACTTTACTCATATGTCTGATATTTTAAGACTTCATTGCAGGTCATAATCTGTGGTCTCCTTGGTATACCTCCAGCAAATGGTGTTATTCCGCAATCACCAATGCATACTAAAAGTTTGGCAAC
This sequence comes from Citrus x clementina, assembly GCF_000493195.1. Taxonomy (NCBI): domain Eukaryota; kingdom Viridiplantae; phylum Streptophyta; class Magnoliopsida; order Sapindales; family Rutaceae; genus Citrus; species Citrus x clementina. The sequence continues at coordinate 399,420 of NW_006261964.1, forward strand.
CCTGAAGCACCAGGTATGCATATTAACTACATAGGATTAAAAGCTTTCCGGGAACTAATATTAATTTAGATCTCATGCTTTTTTATTTTTTGAGCATGAATTTACTACTGATTTTCGATTGCCCAAATACCTATTAATGATACAGGAAGGGTAAGGGTGTCCTGCTTTTCAAGGCATGTTTCCTTGTTTAACTAAAGCTTTACCACAATTTTTGTAAATCTGTGCAGTTACTTCGCAATCGGCTTGTGGAAACTGCTCATAAATGTATCAGCAATAATGCAAGCTTGGGACAGGTTTACGGAAGCATGCAAGAAGCTTATCAACAGATGCAGAGCCCACTGATTTACCAGGAATCTTCTGCTCAAGTATATTGACTTGACATATTGATTCATTTGTAGTTATTCCATGTAACAAGAACCTGTAAATTTGCATCGAAATAAACACAAACATACACTTAGTAATGTAATTTGAGGAACCAACAGTTCATTTTGCAAATTTTAACTTTTGGATACTTGCAACAATATCAAACAATTAATCATTTCATTTTGAGATCTAATCAACTGGGTGTTTGAGAGGTTGGCTAAAAGTTTGTTTTGTAAACAGGGATTAAAAGAATTGAAAGAGTCAAGAATCCAAATGGATGCTTCAGTTGACGAGAATGCATTTGATATTGAGAAGGAGATTGATGATTTATTGCCTGTCGAGGTGAAAGAACAGCGGCTAAGTAACTTGCTCCAATCTACAATGGTAGGAGGATGTGTTGCGGCCATGCCCTTGCTTAAAAGGATACCAACTTCTGTACTTTGGGGCTATTTTGCCTTCATGGCCATTGAAAGCTTACCTGGTAACCAGTTTTGGGAGCGGATCTTATTGATCTTCACTGCTCCGAGCAGAAGATACAAGTAACTTCTTTGTTCCTTTTTCTTCTTCCCAATTTGACTTTAACCACCTGCCTCTTATGGAGGAAATTAACTGAATTTTTATTTGTTGTTTTGCCCTTATTGTCTAGAGTACTGGAGAACTATCACGCTACATTTGTGGAAACTGTCCCTTTCAAGACAATTTTAGTATTTACTATTTTCCAGACTGCTTACTTGCTAGTCTGTTTTGGGATAACATGGGTTCCAATTGCTGGAGTACTTTTCCCTGTAATGATCATGCTACTGGTTCCAGTGCGACAGTATGTTTTGCCGAGGTTTTTCAAAGGAGCGCACCTTCAAGATTTAGATGCTGCTGAGTATGAAGAGGCACCAGCATTATCATTCAACCTTGCCTCTGTAAGTTCTAAACTTGTTATCCTCAATGGCATCATAAAATTTTATTTTATAATAATTCAAACATTATGCATAAATATTTGTAACTTGGTGGCCTATTGAAAAATGTATGGGCTTTGATAGTATGTTTACTTTAGGATGCCATTTGACCGGCTTTTGGCATTATATGTGCTTATCTTTCCAGTATCTTCAATATGTGGCAGGAGAGAGAGATGAGTAGAACTACTTCATTTACAAGAGAAATGAGTAGATCTGCTTCATTTGCAAAAGATATCAGTAGAAATACTTCATTTGCAAAAGATATGAGTAGATCTTCTTCATTTGCATCTGATGGGGAAATTTTAGATGGGATGGTTACTCGTAGTCGCGGTGAGATTAGACGCATGTGCAGTCTCAAGCATACCAGTTGCAGCGAAACATCATCAAAGGAATTGAAAAGCCTTCAGAGCCCCCGGGTTTCTGAGAAGGTATACAGCCCTCGTGTAAGTGAACTAAAAGGAGAGCTAAGTCCTCGGCAACGTGCAAGAGGACCATTCAGTCCAAGTGCAGGAGAATCAAAACCATCTAATCTAGGTAAAAGTGGCTAGAAATACCAAAAAGAGAAAAACAACGGCAGGTATTGGCTTCTTGTTAAATGTTCTGTTAAAGCTAGAATGAAGAAAGGTATTAAGAAGAACATGCAGCCTGCAATGGCATGCCCATCCCCAGCTTTATTGTTCCATGATTATTCTTTCTGGTTGATTTGGAATATTATTTTTGTAATATAATCTACCTCGTTATACACAATATGGGAGAAATTTGTAGCAGAAATTATGTTGATAATAGTATACAATCCTATTCAGAGTACCACACGAGTGTGCTAGCATATGATATTTATTTTCTTGCTCATAACATGAGTTGCCATAGAAGCCCTGGAGCCATAAGAGCATGCAGGCTAAGCAATTTGAAAGTTGAAACTACAGATTACGTCAGCTTACACCAGTTCAGAGCACTCAGCCTCATCAGTGTGTTCTCTGCTCACCATCCACTTCTCCCTAGATCAATTGAAATGAAAAAGTAAGTATCCTTGCCATTTGATAAGTATTCGACCCCTACATTCCGGCTTTGCCTTAGAACAGCATATCCTAAAGCTTGTGTGGGCTAAAAATGCTAATCTTAAATGGTACCAAACTTTTAGTATCAAAGTAGCCACCATGTTGAATATGGATCGATAGAGGAGATAGAGGAGACGCTTTGTGCGTGTTGTTACTTGTTATTGATGATGTGACCTGGGGAGGGTTGCTACCCCGAGAATATAGGATTCATTAAGTCAGTCATCTTGGAAGTTGCAGAGTGTGGTAGATTTTTATGATTCTAAATCTCAAACGGGCAAAAAAATACTAATCTAAATGGGTATACAACTTCACGGCGTTCGTTTTTCTCTTATTATTTGATTTCTTTTTAGGGTGAGCTGTACCCTTTGGGTTATGCTTTCATAAAGTCAGCATTACTCCATAAATCTCATGCATTTGAGAACAGGGAAACGAGAGTTTAATATATTTATTGAAACCAAAAATGTAGCTGAAATACTTGTAGCATATTACAATCGATTACAAATACAGGGCCAAAAAACCAGACCCATGTTACTAAATCTCATCACACAATAGGGAAATATACCCTAATAGGGATGGAACCTAAGTAGTACTACCAATAATAATCAAAAGCCATAAAAGCTAATGGCACTTGTATTCTCTTGTACACTACTATTCTATATCATATCAATCACAGAAAATGCTACTGCCATAAACGAAAAATGCAACTATAATGTGTAATAATTTTAGCAGCCGTATGCAGAAACTTCTTGCTCTGATTGAGGCTCCCCTTCTTGCAAGCAATCAATAGGAGGAATAGTTAAAGTTTCTTGAGTTCCATAAGCATTCCAACAAAATGGATCATCAAGCAGTTGTCCTTCATATGGGAGAAGCTCAACTTCAGCCATTGTAATCTTTGTGCAGGGCACAGTGTCACTGCAGGCAAAGTGGATTGGTGGGGTGCGTACGTCGTAAGTTCCCTTAATGTTCCTGTATGTGATGCCTGTGACAAATACTGCTGAGGTCTGGTTTAAGCACTCCTTTGATAAGCAGTAGTATTGGTCTATGTTTATGCAGTTTCTCACATTTTCCATCTGAATGTTCTCAAATGACAAGTCGGAAACGCAGCCTGTGCCACCTTGCCATGTCTTGATCCTTAGGCCATTGTCTGATTCTCTAATGATTGCATTTCGGACTGTTATGTTTGAGACACATGCCTGGGAATAGTGCGCACCAAGGCTCCCAATGCTGCAGAACATAAGCTAAGTTCAGAACTTAAAAACTGTTGGCCTCATTAATAAAAGTGATTCCAAAAGCGAAAAGCTTTGACCAAAAAAAAAAAAAAATTACTTTAGCAAACACTCTTAACCTGATTTCAGACACTTTAGCATGTTCATGAGTTCCTAGACTGTATAATTTTGAGAGCAGAGCAGCGAGTATACAGTAAATACCCACTTTTACTTAGCAGCTAACATTTAGGAACAATCCATTTGTAACTGTGGATTAGAAGTCACAACACCTCAAACATACCCTTCATAATCACTAAATGCAGCAGACTCTTTTGTTTTTCTCATGCAACATGTAAGGGGGCGTTAGGTGGTTGAAAGCCAACAATATTGCATCTGGTTATAGTTACAGCAACGGCTTTCTTCCTAGCAAAAAGGGTTCTTTGAAAAGTTCTACTTTACAACTAATTATCCAAGAATCATAAGATATGGCTGAATTTTGTTGAACAAAGACTAATATAGCTGTTAGATAGCAGCCATGGCCCATGGTTACAATTCTTATGAAGAAAAGAGAATATAAACCTGATCCCGTGACTTGGCCCACAAGTGACATCAGCAATATCCACATCTGAGCACCCGGTTCCAATCGAAATGCAATCGTCACCTGTATAAAAGATGCGTCTTGCATTATTAAATATATTCTACTACATTAGTTAATGACGGTTCCACCTAGTAGGTCTGACACTGGCCTGAAAAAAAGTGACCTAAAACCAACCCAAATAACAATTAAGTAAAAAACATTTATTTTTAATTTATTTTAATTTTTAATTGGAAATACTTGAATTAATTGAAAAGTGGGATGATGAGGCATTGAGATAAATTAAGAGTCAAATATTTAGAAAAATAAATAAATAAATAAGCCAGCTAGTGGCCTGAACAGGACAGGACCCCGTGGACTCGGGGGCAATTATTTCATTCTTAGTTATAAGGGATGGCAACTGGCCAAAAAGTGTCATCGTCGAGCCTGCCTGGCTGAAAAATGAATTGGACAAAGTTGAAAGACCAAACCCAGGATAGACCCGTGGCCGTGGGAAATTAAATCATCCCTAATTGAATTTGTTTTTTCCCTCCCCTTACCGTTGCTTATCATGGAATTGTAAATTCCAACAGACTTTGTGTTCTCAATGTGGATTCCATCGGTGTTGGGGCTGAGTTTTGGTGAAGAAATGGAGAGCTTGTCAATCATGACGCCTTCGCATCCATCAAACTTCATGTGAAACTGAGGACTGTTTTGAATTGTTAAGCCACTAACTACCAAATTTGAGCTCATGAAGAACCTAATCAACTGCACGAAAAGGTAATGAAAATGGTCATTACTCGTTCACAAAATTGATTTTATTGAATGGTTGAATTGAGTTTGATAATTATAATACTCACAGCAGGGCTGTCACATGGACCTGATGACGTCGATCCGTTAGGCCCCTGAAATCATATTGAAACTAGCAGTTAGAAGAAAGAAATAATTTGGAAAAAAAAAATCGAAGATTAAGGCAAAGAATGTAAGTTTTAGAAAGTAAACTACCCGGTGAGGTTTGCAGGGCAGATCCCACCATGGCTGTCCATTCCCTTCAATGGTGCCCTTACCAGTGAATGTCATATCATCAAGTTTGTAAAACACAAGCCATTGCTTGCGGCTATCAGCTTTGGGCCAAGTATCCGGTCCATCAGGTGGCATTAGAACCCCATCAAGCTTTAATGATCATACAAAAGGATATAATTGTTAGGTTGGAAAATTCTAAATGATTCAACCGAAATGAGCTGAAACAAAGGAGACTTTTTAGTGTAAATGCTTACCTGGAATACAAGTCTTGGCTTGCACGGCCCTGAGAAAATTGTTGAAGTGATTTTGAAAACATAATCTGAAGGAGCCAGAACAACCCCTGCTTCTACAGCACAGGCTGCTTTCCATGCAGCCCTGAAAGCAGCGGTGTCATCGGCAGAGCCATCACCAACTGCCCCGTAATCTCTTACATCAAAAATGCAGTCAGTGGAATTCACTGGATCATTCGGATAAGGGTCTGAGGGGACTGATGGAGAATATGAAGGTGATGAAGAGACAGGATTCTCTGGAGAAGCCGGGGGAGGAACAGTGGAGCCTTTGTTTTTCTGTTTCTTGTGATGATGGTACCTTGCTTCCACATTGCTTAAATTTTGTACCAAAAGAATCACTGCTAGTAGAATTAGTAACAGCTCCCGAATACTCTCCATTGAATGCAATTTCTTCAGGAAAATAAAACAAGAAAAATGGAGAATGTGTCAAAGTTACTTCACAGGAAAAATTCTGAATAAAGAATGAATTAAAAGAATGAAGTGAGAGGCAGAGGCCTCAAGCAAAACCAATAATGTAAGGTGAGGACCATTGAGGGGCAGAGGGTCTAATTTATACTGAAATTTAAGAGCTATAGGTCCAAAAGGTTGTGTCTAAGAAAAAGTTTCGACACGTGTCAAGTTCTGTTTGATTGAAAATTCATTGTCTCTAGTAAAAACTGATGCTGTTGGAGGGTTTTGAAGGTTTGGTCGTTGAGGGAAATTTGGCAGATGCTTTTGGTTCTTCAGTTGGTTCCTTCTTCTAAATTTCTCTCAGATCATTTTCTTTTAATCTTTTCCTGTTTGTTGGTTCTGTCCCCTCTGGCCCATTAATCTCTTGTTGCTCCCTCTCAGCTTTTCTTGTATTATTATTTTTTATTATTTTTCCCTTGTTTTTAGTAAGCTGAAGGGGGGAAATATGCATCTTCTACAGTATAATTAGCTTGTGAACTAATTTGAGGTCCAAAATTCCAAGAATGAGGTGCCAGAATCCGAGGAGGCAGCTTTCAAAGTTTTATATAATTTTTTTCAGGTTCAAAAAGTTCACGCATTTTACAAAATACAGACTTGCATATAATGGTTAGTAACTCAACACTAAATTATTGAGAGTCGTGTACCAATCCACCTACAAACTATCCAATCTGAAAATTGACTAGGATTTTGTACATGGATAAATATGCTAGCTTATGCATGCTATAATTTAAAAAAAAAAAAAAAATCATTTTGCGCCTTAATCTTGAAGCTTTCAAGGTTTTGTATCGTTTTTCTTCAGTCCGAATATTCACATTTTACATATAGACCTGTACATAATTGTTAGGGATTTCGCTTTGAATTACTGAGAGCCAGCACAAATGTAAATGTCCGGCCTGAAGAATGAGCAGGGTTTTACATGCAAAGAAATATGTGTACTTTCTGCAAGCATTAATGGAAAAATGACCATTTTGATTTGTATCTTGAATATGACGTTCGTTTCAAAGATAACTGAACATCAACTTTTCCAGAAATTGATTACATGCAATTGGCCTGAACCCAATATCCAAGAAAGCAAAAGCAATCCATGCCTTGGATTAATGAATAAAAAAAGTTATAATTTTGTCATTCAAATTATTATATATATGTATCGACACCAGCTTTTAATATTGATTACTAGTATCAGAGATCTCTTTTCTCTGTCTCTAACATACATCTCCATTTTGGGATGTTGTGATCAACATTGCCACGTGTAACCATCTCATCACATATGATGAAAACAAATAACGATCACATGTGATGTCAACATGCAATGTATGTGATTGTTCTTCTAAAGAATCATAGAAAATGAGGGATTGCTTTAATTTGATTATACTAATTTGTTGTGGTGATGGGCGTAGAGGATAATTTATTCATTCATAGCAAAGAAGAAGTAGCAATCGAATGAATATAATTTGATGTACATGCTTATATAGCAAAGAGGCTCTCGTGACTCTTTATTGTATTTTTGCTCCTCGTGGCCATTGAAGAGAAGAAGTATACTCACGACAATATATAGAATTAAACCATTCACGGGTTGATCCAAAGTTATGGTCCATAAAATTCGAAAAAACAAATTAAAAGAAGTTCCTTACGAAAGCCTACGAGAAGAGCACAACCAACACAACTTTTATGTCTCACGTGACACATCATACTAATATTAATACAAGAATAATTTGGTTTGGAGCAAGATATCGACAGGGTGTAAATGTTTAGCTGAAACAACAGAATGTCTAGTTGTAACGTGAACATATATCAGATTTATAAAGCGGTAGGCAACTTATTAACGTTAATTAAATAATTAAAATGAGTTTTTTTTCATGGGGTAGATAAGAGTATGAAAGAATGTCAACTTGCAACGTGAATATCAAAATTATAAGGAAATACATTATTAGTCAAACTTTTAATATGCAAAATTAATATGAATAACAATGTAGTTATTGATATAATCAAACTTTAATATGTGAAATTAATATGAACTAATAAATTAATTTTTTTTTAAACATGAGTATAAGTTAAACATACATTACCTGTGTTTTGAGATGATGCCACAATAAGTTGTCGCCGAATTTTATGATGATTGAGAAGTATTGCCACAGTTAAATTCAAGAAACCACCATGCAAGCCATATATTAAGCCTAGAGCTACGCTATTATATATGTATGGTTGCAAATTTGATTGTGGAGTAATTTGATTTATGGAATGTTTATAAGTTTGTTACTTATCAAGCGGCTTTTATAGAGTTAACTCGGTTTTGCAAAATGTAGGCGAAAAAAAAGTGGGCATGCATGTAGCTTTGTCTTAGTCTGTCACGTGGGGACTCTCACGGGTGGGTAAAGATGGGAGAATATTGGTGCAGTTTGTGTGGTCTTCAGATACACCACGCGCCGCACGGGCTTAGTTATTGGCTGATGATTCATGCAATGACCCGCTAAGTGGGCCATGTATCCTATGATTGGATTTTTTTGTGGGACCAGCCGCAAACTTCATGATCAATGGAAGTTCAACGCAATACATTCACATGATTGATCAGCGACGTGGTGAATTGTGATGATTTTGCTGGAATGGTGAGTTGACACGTGTCGGCCACGAATTCACGGGTTGGTGTTTCTGTGTGTCACGGGTGAGAATAGGATTAAAGATAAACTAAATTCTTAAAGCAAAAGATTTGGTCCCCTTAATTAATCAAATCTCAACATCATGGCGGCGACATCCAATAAAAATGACAATTTTGTTTTATTAAATAATTAGCGAATCAGTAATACGGTTTAGAGAGTACTTAACAGATTTCTAAATTATTTTTTTGAATCCAAGTTTTGTTGTACATTTTGGCTTCTCTTTAGTTGGTGTGCTTAATTTCAAAATGGTTCAAAAGAATATCATTGGAATGAAAATCTTAATATAATGTTCTCAAGTGCTTAAAAACTTTCGGCTACTAACAAAATTAGCCTATTGTTATCTCATTATTTTTTTGTTAAACTTAATGAAATTTGTACCAACGACTTGTTATTTAAATGTTAAGATGCAAGATTTTATTTATTTTAGCTACCATTTTTTCTTTATTGACATTAAAGATATGCTATTTGTTTTATAAAAATTAGGTTCGGACTTAAAAGTTATAAATCATACTTTTTTTGGTATTGATTTGTTTGTTCGGACTTAAAAGTTATAAATCATACTTTTTTTGGTATTGATTTGTTTTTCTTACAATTTTCTATATAATTTTCAAATCTACGACTATGAATTAAGCTTAGAAACATTAAAGAGATTATTTTTATCATGTATGACCTATTTGATTAGATCTTTATTAAATATAAAAGGTCACTCTTAATTTATAGTACTGTAGTACTTATTTTTTCTCAATATTTTTTTACTACATTGGATGATTTTATAGTGAGTTGCTTAATAGTTGCCAAATTTTTAGTTTTTGTTTTTTTTAAATGATGTATTGAGTCCCATGTGGAAAGAGCTTGGTGAATAAATGTTTCATTTCACTTCACCATTGTGACCGAAATTCAATGTAGAAACCGATCAAGCTGCCCCTATTTTCTTGAGCCAAAGCAATCCAACATTGATGAAAATCAGCAGTCCAAAATCGCCAGCGTAAATAAACTTAATGGACCATCAACACAATAGAACCTAACAACATATCAGACCATCAGTCCTCTGTTGACAAGCCCATTTTAATATTTTCACCTGCCATTAGTACCAGAATAAAGAGATCATGTGACATGAGACTGACACGTGGATGAATTGAGAACCACTACTTTTTCAACTTGAGTTTTGAATTTATAGTTACAATTTTGTCTTTGATGATGAAGATAAAATTTCAGAATCTGTGAGAGATTTTCATTAATTCGTCAGAACAATTCAACAAATAATAACAGCCCTGCAACTTGCTTTGTTAGCTGCTGGTTCTAGTCATCCTCCAAAAGGACTTAAAATAAAATAAAAAAGTAGACAATTTTTTTTTTTTTTTTTGTTTTAGTTATTCTGAAAGATTTGGCTTCCGGATCCACTGGTTATTCGGGTGGTAAACATTTTCATTCCTCCGCGTGAGTAGGGAGAGTATAACTTTTATAAATTAATAACTTTTATTATATAATAATTTTTTTATCGTTCTGACTTGGGTTAATATGCTAAATTAATAATATAATATTTTTTTAAAAAAATCCTTGTATAACATTATGGCCCAGTTCATGTTATAAATTGAGAGTTTACTAAAACTATAAACATAATTTATATGATATTTTATTAAATAATTTGTTTAATGTTATTTTTTTCTTAAAATTTAAATGTAATTGGGTCTGATCTCTTTTTTTTTTTTCTTATTGCGTTTAAAAGTCTTGGGTTAAATTCTCAAATTGTAATAATTTTAAATTTAATTTTGGTTAATTTAACATATATTTAGTGGATTAATTCATATTTAGTTGGTTGTATTGCTAGCATACAATGAATTTCTACTTGATAAATTATATTCATTGATATTTCAAATACACTTTATAAATTAATAAATTATTAATTTATCGATTAATAAATATCTCTTTTAATTAATAGATTTTATGTGGTCCTAACACTACTAATTTATAAAGGTTTTAGTATATCTCTTTATGTTATAACATGATGAATTAATAATTACTTAAAAATAAGTGTTTTTTGTTTTGCGCATAACATAGGCATTACCTGATATTAGGATTATCGAGACATTAGATATATCCAATTGGTCTAGTAGTGGACTTAAACTTAGATATATGCAATGTACCATAGCATAGTTCAAGTACAATCTAAAAACTTATCATATTGTAAATGAAATATAATTGAAGTAAAAAAAAAAAAAAATTGGGCTTCATTAAAATTCGGGGATGGCAATTTATTTGCAAACTCTTATACTCAGAAAATTCTATCCGCAAAACTCATTGCACGCAACTTCCAGGGTAATGGGCGGTTTTGATAATAGAAACCAAAACTACCGCAAATAACGTGTGTAATTGCTTTTAAAAAGAAAAGAAAAAAAAATGATGAATACTCGCACCACGCCACCAGTATCTACTAACACGCATTAGTTTTTTAAATCTTTTAATAATTTAGAATTTAATATTTATTCAAGAAAATATGTAAGGTAAGAATGAGACTTAATACTAAACTTGAAAGCAATATATAAGGTAATTGTAGGAATCATGTTGGATTGATAGGTGGTGGCGAATGAGATAAAATATTTAAATTC